>NC_141874.1:544634194-544946694 GCF_056163025.1 Triticum urartu
TATGCAGCTCGACCAGCTGTTTTAGCTGGTCGCTAAAAGGCACCGGATGTTCTGGCGCAAGGTATTGCGACCAGAACAGCTTCTCCGTTGCGCTCCCTTCTTCGACTCGGAAGAATGCCGCAGCGTCAGAAACGTTGCACGGCAAATCCGCAAACGCCCCTGGAGAACTCCAAATTCGGGTCAGTAAGAGATATCTTGTCTTCACATACTTTCTTTGCATAATAAAAGCCTTACCCACCGCAATCTTCTTGGCCTCTTGGATTTCCTGGAGGGTGCCTTGGGCTTCGGCCCGGGCCTCTTGTGCACTTTGGCAGACCCTCGCGAGTTTGGACTCTTGGTCCGCATTCTGGTGCTCCAAGGACTCGTATTTGTTCATGACATCTTGGAGCTCCTGCTGGACCTCACCAATCCTGGCCTCATGCTTATCTCGGGCGGCCCGTTCCTTTGCCGCCCTCTCCTCGGCCTCGGCCAGTGCCTTCTTGAGGGACTCTACCTCGGTCGCTGCCCCTATGAAAATATCGTGGCACTGTGGTCAGCGCACAAACATTCATCCCTCCCGGATATGCACAAAAACATTGAATACCTTGATTATCGTCCAGCTGCTTTTTCGCACGACCGAGCTCTTCCTCGGTCTGCTCCAGCCTCTGCTTCAGTCCGAACACTTCGGCAGCATGAGAAGTCGCGGCCAGCAGCGACACCTGCTTATTCACATGAACATATTTGGTTAGTCTCCTGCGAAAAATTGTTTGATCCTCTATTTGGCTCTTCTTTCCAAACACCGAACAGAGTCTCAGGGGCTACTATCTATACTGTGATTTTCATTTCACAATGTTACATTGCTTACCTCAAAGCCTGTTAGAAGGCTTGTGTAGGCTTCAGCCAGTCCGCTTTTCATGGACTGAATCTTCTCAATCACCGCACCCATAAGGGTACAGTGTTCCTCAACGATGGAAGCACTTTGCAGTGCTTCCAGTAGAGTATCCGGTGCCTCTGGTTGGATAGAGGTCACCGGCGGAATAGGCACACCTCATTCTGATGAAGGAGGCTGTCTGCAGGATTCCGGAGTCGTATAGGTCTCCGGGACCGTATTCAGCTAGGGGCCGGATTGGACGTGGCCCCCATCGCCAGTCTCCATGGGGATCTGCTCTCCCATGTGTCCGGTGGTCGAGGTCTTGCCCTCTGGCACCACCCTGATGGCCTCCTGTGTCTCTCCCTGGTCTGGTATCCTTCGGGACAACACCTCGGTGTCATCCATGACCTTGGGAGAGGAGGCCGTCGGAACGGGCCCGCTGTTCATCGCCTTCGGGTCCAGCGAGTTCCCCGAAGACGAGGATCACTCGAGGGCGGAACGAGCCGGACTGCAAGTACATGGTTCAACATGTTAAAATCATAAAGTAAAAAGGCTGATATATGAATGCGTCGGGGTCTTTAGATACTCACGATTCGGCCAGGGGCTTATCCCGGGGGCGCCGTTCTGGGCTGCTGTCGACGTCCCACGCGGAGCTATCCATGAGGGAAGCCTTCCCCTTCTTGGACGCCTCCGCCTCTAGATTTGTGGAGGCTGCCCCTTCTTCCCCCCCTCGGGGAGGGGGAGTTGCTTTCTTCTTCCTCTTCCTCCTCCTCGTCATCTTCGGCGGCGGAGTGAGTTTCAGCGTCTTCAGACACCATGTCCGAAGTACCCTTGGGGCGGAGGCCACCTCTGGTCCCCTTGGCCTTCTTCTTGGCCTTCTTCTCCGGCACCTTGTAGGGCGCCGGAACCAACATCTTTGTCAAGCGCGGGATGGATGGGTCCTCGGGCAGCGGAGCCGGACAGTGAATTCGCTCCGCCTTTTTCGTCCAACCCTGAAAAAAAAATAGATAGGGAAGTTGGGACATCCTCCTTGAGTAAGCAAGTAAGGGATATGCCTTGAAACATGGAGAACTTACCGAACTAGCGGGATGAGCCAAGTCGTGCCCACGGTATTCGGTTGTCTTTGGCCACGTCTTGTTGGCCTTGAAGAGCACCTTCCAGATGTCTTCGTGTGTAGTCCCGAAGAACCATTGCAGGGTCTTGTGTTCGGCCGATCAAATTCCCATAGGTGGCAAGCCCGGCTCTGGCATGGAAGGATCCGGCGAATTAGCATCACCTGAATCACATCAACAAGCTGGACGTTCTTGTCCATCATGCTCCTGATGCGCGTCTGAAGCGCTATCAGCTCATCTGACAAAGACCAATCTAGGCCCTTCTCTTGCCAGGAGGTAAGCCGCGTTGGGGCCTCGGATTTGAATTCGGGAGTCGCAGCCCAGGAGGAGTCACGGGGCTCTGTGACGTAGAACCACAGCTTCTGCCACCCCTTGACGATCTCCACGAAGGTACCTTTGGGCCACGGGACATTGGGCATCTTTCTCACCATGGCACCTCCGCACTCTGCGTGTTGGCCGTCCACCACCTTCGGCTTCACGTTGAAGATCTTAAGCCACAGTCCAAAGTGGGGTGGAATGCGGAGGAAGGCCTCGCACACGACAATGCATGCCGAGATGTTGATGAAGGAGTTTGGGGCTAGAACATGGAAATCTAGACCATAATAGAACATGAGTCCGCGAATGAAAGGGTGGAGAGGAAACCCTAACCCGTGGACGAAATAGGGGATGAACACCACCCTCTCATTGGCCTTCGGGGTGGGGACGATTTGCCCCTTGGCCGGAAGACGGCGGGCTATTTCTTTTGCTAGGTACCTGATGACCCACAAGTATAGGGGATCTATTGTAGTCCTTTCGATAAGTAAGAGTGTCGAACCCAACGAGGAGCAGAAGGAAATGATAAGCAGTTTTCAGTAAGGTATTCTCTGCAAGCACTGAAATTATCGGTAACAGATAGTTTTGTGATAAGGTAATTTGTAACGGGTAACAAGTAATAAAAGTAAATAAGGTGCAACAAGATGGCCCAATCCTTTTTGTAGCAAAGGACAAGCCTGGACAAACTCTTATATAAAGGAAAGCGCTCCCGAGGACACATGGGAATTATCGTCAAGCTAGTTTTCATCACGCTCATATGATTCGCGTTCGGTACTTTGATAATTTGATATGTGGGTGGACCGGTGCTTGGTTACTACCCTTCCTTGGACAAGCATCCCACTTATGATTAACCCCTCTTGCAAGTATTCGCAACTACAAAAGAAGTATTAAGGTAAACCTAACCATAGCATGAAACATATGGATCCAAATCAGCCCCTTATGAGGCAACTCATAAACTAGGGTTTAAGCTTCTGTCACTCTAGCAACCCATCATCTACTTATTACTTCCCAGTGCCTTCCTCTAGACCCAAACAATGGTGAAGTTTCATGTAGTCGACGTTCACATGACACCACTAGAGGAAAACAACATACATCTCATCAAAATATCGAACGAATACCAAATTCACATGACTACTTATAGCAAGACTTCTCCCATGTCCTCAGGAACAAACGTAACTACTCACAAATCATATTCATGTTCATAATCAGAGGGGTATTAATATGCATAAAGGATCTGAACATAAGATCTTCCACTGAATGAACCAACTAGCATCAACTACAAGGCGTAATCAACACTACTAGCAACCCACAGGTACCAATCTGAGGCTTTGGGACAAAGATTGGATACAAGAGATGAACTAGGGTTTGAGATGAGATGGTGCTGGTGAAGATATTGATGGAGATTGACCCCCTCCCAATGAGAGGATCGATGGTGATGATTTCCCCCTCCGGGAGGGAAGTTTCCCGACAGAACAGCTCCGCCGGAGCCCTAGATTGGTTCTGCCAAGGTTCCGCCACGTGGCGACGGAGTTTCATCCCATGAGGTTGCTTATCATTTTTTCCAGGCGAAAGACTATAGCCAAAGATGGGCATCAGAGGGCTTCCAGGGGGCCCATGAGGCAGGGGGCACCCAAGGGGGGTAGGGCGCGCCCCCACCCTCGTGGATGGTGGGTGGCCCCCCTCTGGTACTTCTTTCGCCCAATATTTTTATATATTCTCAAACGTGCTCCCATGAAATTTCAGGACTTTTGGAGATGTGCAGAATAGGTCTCTAATATTTGCTCCTCTTCCAGCCCAGAATTCCAGCTGCCGACATTCTCCCTCTTCATGTAAACCTTGTAAAATAAGAGAGAATAGACATAAGTATTGTGATAAAAGGTGTAATAACCACCCATGATGCAATAAATATAAATATAAAAGCATGATGCAAAATGAATGTATCAACTCCCCCAAGCTTAGACCTCACTTGTCCTCAAGCAAAAGCCGAAATCGAAAAATATGTCCACATGTTTAGAGTTAGAGGTGTCGATAAAATAAAATACGGACATGAGGACATCATGATCATTCTTATAATAGCAACACACACACAGATATATATATATATATATAATGCTAAAGTAACAATTGAATCACAATTTCAAGTATGAATCAGAAACTTCATTGAAATCTAACAAACTATAATCTCAGTCATTAAAGCAATTGCAATTTATCATAACATCGGAAAGAGTCAATATAAGAGCTTTTCAGCAAGTCCACATACTCAACTATCATTTAGTCTTTCACAATTGCTAACACTCACGCAATATTTATGGGTATGAAGTTTTAATCGGACACAGAGAAAGATAGGGGCTTATAGTTTTGCCTCCCAACCTTTTACCTGAAGGGTAATGTCAACAATAATAGTTCATGAAAACTCACATCCAATTAGCTATATATTATATATATATATACACATTGTGCTTGCCAAAGGATAAAATGTAAAAAGGAAAGGTGAAGATCACCATGACTCTTGTATGAAGTAATAAACAAGAATAAAAGATAGGCCCTTCGCAGAGGGAAGCAGAGGTTGTCATGTGATTTTATGGTTGAATGCAAAAAATCTTAATGCGAAACAACGTCACTTTATATTGCCACTTGTGATATATATGGACCTTTATTATGCAGTCTGTCACTTTTATTTCTTCCACATCACAAGATCGTACAAAGCTTATTTTCTTCACACTAATAAGTCATACATATTTAGAGAGCAATTTTTATTGCTTGCAACGATGACAACTTACTTGAAGGATCTTACTCAATCCATAGGTAGATATGGTGGACTCTTATGGCAAAACTGGGTTTAAGGATACTTGGAAGCACAAGTAGTATCTCTACTTGGTGCAAAGAATTTGGCTAGCATGAGAGGGAAAGGCAAGCCCAACATGTTGAATGATCCATGACAATATAAGTTATTTCGGATATAAGAAAACATAAGCCATTAAGTTGTCTTCCTTGTCCAACATCAACTCTTTAGCATGTCATATTTTAATGAGTGCTCGCAATCATAAAAGATGTCCAAGATAGTATATTTATATGTGAAAACCTCTCTTTCTTTATTACTTCTTATTAATTGCAACGATGACCAAAACTATGTTTGTCAACTTTCAACAACTTTTATTCATCATACTCTTTATATGTGAAGTCATTACTCTCCATAAGATCCATATGATCTCTTTATTTCTTTTTATTCTTTCTCTTCTATTTTATTCCCTCAAGATCATAGCAAGATAATCAAGCCCTTGACTCAACACTAATCTTTATTATATATAGCTCACGGACTTGATTACATAGAAAGATCATAAAGCAAAACTCAAAACTAGATGATACTAAAACTTTATTCTACTAGATCAAGATACTAACAAAAGGATCAAACTAAGAAAAACAGTAAAGATAAAAGGGTGATGGTGATACGATACCGGGGCACTCCCCCAAGCTTGGCAGTTGCTAAGGGGAGTGCCCATACCCATGTGTTTATGTCTCCTTCCTCGGAGGTAGTGATGATGGAGTTGTTGATGATGTAGGCTTGTCGTCCATCTTCTAAGGCATAGGCTCACCATCATAGAAGGATGATTGAGTCTCTGGGATCCTCGAATCTGTAGCCAAACTCATCCTCTTGAATCTATATTCATACTCACAGTTTTGGTTTTGCAGGTCATAGATCTGGGCTTGGAGATGCTCGATTTTCTCGTGAAGCTTGAAGATGGTCTCTCTGATGTTTCTGGCATCGAGCTTGGCCGTGTTGGTGAACTCCGTGATCATTATGTGGTTGGTGTCGAGTCCACATTCCACCATCTCCTGGCACTTGAAAACTTGTTGCTCCATTACTTCGAGTCTTGTCTCCACGCTTTCGGTCCTCCTTGGTCCCTCAACATCGCGGATGTGCATCAACCCCTCACGCATCTCAATGGTTTGAGGGTGTTGCAGCACCTCCGCGAGGTAGGCGTTGATGACCTTCTTGAAGAACTTGTCCTTGGGGGCACTTGGAGACATCATGGTGATCTAGATCTGTCAGAAAAATAGCTCGAAACGAAAACAGAGGATATTTGCGTGGTACGGTGGTCAAAACCTTCAGGAGATTATATAATGAATTTTTACCGACCAAAAGAAGTATCGGGCAAGAAAACGGAGTCCGGAGAGCACACGAGGTGCCCACTAGGCAAGGGGTGCGCCCAGGGGGTAGGGCGCGCCCTCCACCCTCGTGGACGCCTCGTGTCCTTCCCGGACTACTTCTTATTTTCCTATGTTCTTAAATATTCCAAAACGGAGAAAATTGCTATTAGAACTGTTTTGGAGTCGGTTTATTTACCATACCACACACCTCTTCCTTTTCGGAGTCTGAAACGTTCGGGAAAGTGTCCCTTATGTATTCCTCCGGGGTTACGGTTTCAATAAAATTAGTTTCAACATTTATGGGATTACCTGAGATATAATGTTTGATTCTTTGACCGTTCACCACCCTCGGATTTGTGCCTTCGAAGTTGTTGATTTTTATGGCACCGGAACGATAGGCCTCCTCGATGACATAAGGACCTTCCCATTTAGAGAGGAGCTTTCCTGCAAAAAATCTTAAACGAGAGTTGTATAACAATACATAATCACCTACATTAAACTCACATTTTTGTATCCTTTTGTCACGCCATCTTTTAACTTTTTCTTTAAACAATTTGGCATTCTCATAAGCCTGGGTTCTCCATTCATCAAGTGAGCTAATGTCAAAAAGCCTCTTATCACTGGCAAGTTTGAAATCATAATTGAGCTCTTTAATGGCCCAATATGCCTTATGTTCTAGTTCAAGAGGTAAGTGACATGCTTTTCCGTAAACCATCTTATACGGAGACATACCCATTGGATTTTTATATGCAGTTCTATAAGCCCATAATGCATCATCAAGTTTCTTGTACCAATTCTTTTTAGATCTATTAACAGTCTTTTGCAAAATTAATTTAAGCTCTCTATTGCTCAGTTCTACTTGGCCACTAGACTGTGAGTGATATGGAATGCAATACTATGATTAACATCATACTTAGCAAGCATTTTACGAAAGGCACCATGAATAAAATGTGAACCACCATCAGTCATTAAGTATCTAGGGACTCCAAACCTCGGAAAGATAACTTCTTTAAGCATCTTAATAGAGGTGTTATAATCAACACTACTAGTTGGAATAGCTTCTACCCACTTAGTAACGTAATCAACAGCAACTAAAATATGTGTGTACCCATTAGAGGAAGGAAATAGTCCCATATAATCAAAGCCCCAAACATCGAATGGTTCAATAACAAGTGCATAATTCATAGGAATTTCTTGACGTCTACTAATATACGAATTCTTTGACATTCATCACAAGACAAGAGAAACTTACGGGCATCCTTGAAGAGAGTAGGCCAATAAAAACCGGATTGCAGTACCTTATGTGCAGTTCTGTCTCCCGCATGGTGTCCTCCATAAGCCTTGGAGTGACACTTGCGTAGGATCTGTTCCTGTTCATGCTTAGGTACACAAAGTCTAATAACACCATCTACTCCTTCTTTATAAAGGTGTCGGTCATCCGAAAAGTAATGTCTTAAGTCATAGAGGAACTTTTTCTTTTGCTGGTATGTGAAACTAGGTGGTATAAATTTAGCAACAATATAATTAGCATAATTAGCATACCATAGAGTAGTACGAGAAGCATTTATGACAGCCAATTGTTCATAAGGAAAGCTATCATCAATAGGTAGTGGGTCATCAAGAACATTCTCTAGCCTAGACAAGTTGTCTGCAACGGGGTTCTCAGCTCCCTTTCTATCAATAATATGCAAATAAAATTCTTGAAGCAAGAGAACCCATCTAATAAGTCTAGGTTTAGAATCTTTCTTTTCCATAAGATATTTAATAGCGGCATGATCAGTGTGAACAGTTACTTTAGAATCAACAATATAGGGCCTGAACTTATCACAAGCAAATACAACTGCTAAAATTCCTTTTCAGTAGTAGCATAATTTCTTTGGGCGCTGTCTAGAGTTTTACTAACATATTGGATAACATTTAATTTCTTATCAACTCGTTGTCCTAGAACAGCCCCTACAGCATAATCACTAGCATCACACATAATTTCAAATGGCAAATTCCAATCAGGACGCTGAACAATAGGTGCAGAAATGAAAGCTTTCTTAAGTATTTCAAATACTTCTACACAATAATCATCAAAGACAAAAGGAACATCTTTTTGTAAAAGATTAGCCAGAGGCCTGGAAATTTTACAGAAGTCCTTAATGAACCACCTATAAAAACCGACATGAGCAAGGAAACTTCTTATACCTTTGATGTCCTTAGGACACGGCATCTTTTCAATAGCATCTACCTTAGCTTTATCAACTTCAATACCTCTTCCTGAAATTGTATGCCCCAAGACAATACCTTCATTAACCATAAAGTGTCACTTCTCCCAATTCAAGACAAGATTAGTTTCTTCACATCTCTGCAAAACTCGACCAAGGTTGCTTAAGCAATCATCAAAAGAAGTTTCATATACAGAAAAATCATCCATGAATACCTCAACAATCTTTTCACAAAAGTCAGAGAATATAGCAGTCATACATCTTTGAAAGGTAGAAAGTGCATTGCATAAACCAAAAGGCATACGTCTATAAGCAAAGGTACCGAAAGGGAAAGTAAAAGTTGTCTTTTCTTGATCCTCTTTTGACACAGGTATTTGAGAGAAACCAGAATAACCATCTAGAAAGCAAAAATGTGTATGCTTGGATAATCTTTCTAGCATTTGATCAATAAAAGGTAACGGGTAATGATCCTTTTTAGCAGCTTTATTTAATTTGCAGAAATCAGTTACCATTCTATAACCTGTAACAATTCTTTGTGGAATCGACTCATTTTTATCATTAGCAACAACAGTAATACCTCCCTTCTTAGGGACACAATGGACATGACTTACCCACTGACTATCAGCAACGGGATAAATTATACCTGCCTCCAGAAGCGTTAGTATTTCTTTTCTTACCACTTCTTTCATCTTAGGATTTAACCATCGTTGGTGATCAACAACCGGTCTAGCGTCTTTCTCCAATTTTATTTTGTGTTGGAATAGAGTGGGACTAATGCCCTTAAGATCATCAAGAGTATATCCAATAGCAGCACGGTGCTTCTTCAGAGTTTTCAATAATTTCTTTTCTTCATGCTCTGAAAGGTTAGCACTAATAATAACAGGATATATCTCTTTCTCATCAAGATAAGCATATTTAAGAGTATCAGGTAAAGGTTTAAGCTCAAACACGGGATCACCCGGGTGGAGGAGGATCCCCTAGGATTTCAATAGGTAAGTTGTGTTTCAAAATAGGTCCCTGTTTAAAGAATACTTCATCTATTTCCCTTCTTTCATTCATAAACATATCATTTTCATTGTCTAGCAAATATTGTTCTAAAGGATCACTAGGAGGCATGGCAATAGAAGCAAGACTAATAATTTCATCTTTACTAGGCAATTCTTTATCATGGGGTTGTCTACAATATTTAGCAAAATTAAACTCATGAGACATATCCCCAACCAATAGTAACAACATCCTTTTTGCAATCTATCCTAGCATTAACAGTATTCAAGAAGGGTCTACCAAATATAATGGGACAAAAGTTATCTTGTGGGGAGCCAAGAACAAGAAAATCGGTAGGGTATTTAACTTTCCCACACAAGACTTCAACATCTCTAACAATCCCAACTGGTGAAATAGTGTCTCTATTGGCAAGTTTAATTGTAACATCAATCTCTTCTATCTCAGCAGGTGCAATATCATGCATAATTTCTTTGTATAAGGAACGAGGTATTGCACTTGCACTAGCACCCATATCACATAAGCCATGATAGCAATGATCTCCTATTTTAACAGAAATAACAGGCATGCCTACAACAGGTCTATGTTTATTTTTAGTATCGGTTCTAGCAATGCTAGCAGCTTCATCATAGAAGTGAATAACATGCCCATCAATATTATCGGCCAGGAGATCCTTAACCATAGCAATACTAGGTTCAACTTTAATTTGCTTAGAGGGTGTAGGTGTTCTAGTATCACCCTTACGAACCACAGTTGAAGCTTTAGCATGATCCTTTATTCTAACAGGGAAAGGTGGTTTCTCAATATAAGCAGTAGGAACAACAGAATCATTATAAGTGATAGTCTTTTCTTCAACTTTAACAGGTGCAACTACTTTTACTTCAATGGGAGGATTATATTTAAACCACTTCTACTTAGGTAGATCAACATGAGTAGCAAAGGATTCACAGAAAGAATCTACTATCTCAGAGTCAAGTCCATATTTAGTGCTAAATTCACGAAAGGCATCGGTATCCATAAAAGATTTAACACAATCAAACTTTGGGGTTACACCTGACTCCTTACCTTCGTCGAGATCCCATTCTTCGGAGTTGCGTTTAATTCTTTCCAATAAATCCCATTTGAATTCAATAGTCTTCATCATAAAAGAGCCAGTACAAGAAGTATCGAGCATGGAGCGATTATCGAGAGAAAGCCGAGCATAAAAATTTTGAATAATAATTTGTCTTGAGAGCTCATGATTGGGGCATGAATATAACATTGACTTAAGCCTCCCCCAAGCTTGAGCGATTCTTTCTCCTTCGCGAGGCCAAAAATATTATATATAATTATGATCACGATGAACAAGATGCATAGGATAAAACTTCTGATGAAATTCCAATTTCAATCGGTTGTAGTTCCATGATCCCATATCATCACATAGCCTAAACCATGTTAATGCCTTTACCTTCAAAGATAAAGGGAAGACCTTCTTATTGATAACATCCTCAGTCATACCTGCAAGCTTAAATAATCCACAAACTTCATCCACATATATTAGGTGCAAATCGGGATCTAATGTTCCATTACCTGTGAGAGGATAAGATAGCAGTTTCTCTATCATACCCGAAGGAATTTCAAAGTAAACATTTTCAGTAGGTTGAGGGCAACTCTTTTCTCTATTGGTCGGGGTGAAGATACCCCGAACAAGCCCCTCAAAGGATTATGTTCCATAGTAACAAGTGACAGTAAATTTCAGCACACTATATAAATTTTTCCTTACCAAATTCCACCTACCAAAGGCGCTTCACTCCCCGGCAATGGCGCCAGAAAAGAGTCTTGATGACCCACAAGTATAGGGGATCTATTGTAGTCCTTTCAATAAGTAAGAGTGTCGAACCCAACGAGGAGCAGAAGGAAATGATAAGCAGTTTTCAGTAAGGTATTCTCTGCAAGCACTGAAATTATTGGTAACAGATAGTTTTGTGATATGGTAATTGATAACAGGTAACAAGTAATAAAAGTAAATAAGGTGCAGAAAGATGGCCCAATCCTTTTTGTAGCAAAGTACAAGCCTGGACAAACTCTTATATAAAGGAAAGCGCTCCCGAGGACACATGGGAATTATCGTCAAGCTAGTTTTCATGACGCTCATATGATTCGCGTTTGGTACTTTGATAATTTGATATGTGGGTGGACCGGTGCTTGGGTACTGCCCTTCCTTGGACAAGCATCCCACTTATGATTAACTCCTCTTGCAAGCATCCGCAACTACAAAAGAAGTATTAAGGTAAACCTAACCATAGCATGAAACATATGGATCCAAATCATCCCCTTACTAAGCAACTCATAAACTAGGGTTTAAGCTTCTATCACTCTAGCAACCCATCATCTACTTATTACTTCCCAATGCCTTCCTCTAGGCCCAAACAATGGTGAAGTTTCATGTAGTCGACGTTCACATGACACCACTAGAGGAAAGACAACATACATCTCATCAAAATATCGAACGAATACCAAATTCACATGACTACTTATAGCAAGACTTCTCCCATGTCCTCAGGAACAAACGTAACTACTCACAAATCATATTCATGTTCATAATCAGAGGGGTATTAATATGCATAAAAGATCTAAACATATGATCTTCCACCAAATAAACCAACTAGCATCAACTACAAGGAGTAATCAACACTACTAGCAACCCACAGGTACCAATCTGAGGCTTTGGGACAAAGATTGGATACAAGAGATGAACTAGGGTTTGAGATGAGATGGTGTTGGTGAAGATGTTGATGGAGATTTACCCCCTCCGATGAGAGGATCGATGGTGATGATTCCCCCCTCCGAGAGGGAAGTTTCCCCGGCAGAACAGCTCCACCGGAGCCCTAGATTGGTTCCGCCAAGGTTCCGCCTCGTGGCGGCGGAGTTTCATCCCGTGAGCTTGCTTATCATTTTTTCCAGGATGAAAGACTCCATATAGCCAAAGATGGGCATTAGAGGGCTGCCAAGGGGCCCACAAGGCATGGGGCACACCCAGGGGGTAAGGCGCACCCCCACCCTTGTGGATGGTGGGTGGCTCCCCTCTGGTACTTCTTTTACCCAATATTTTTTATATATTCTAAAACGTGCTTCTGTGAAATTTCAGGACTTTTGGAGATGTGCAGAATAGGTCTCTAATATTTGCTCTTCTTCCAGCCCAGAATTCCAACTGCCGGCATTCTCCCTCTTCATGTAAACCTTGTAAAATAAGAGAGAATAGGCATAAGTATTGTGATAAAAGGTGTAATAACATCCCATAATGCAATAAATATAAATATAAAAGCATGACTCAAAATGGATGTATCAGTACCCGGCCTCCCAAAGATCGATGATGTCCTTCTCCTTGACGGAGGAGGCCATCCACTTGCCTTGTGCTCCAGATCCGGACATGGTCAAGTGCTTTCTTGAGGCGGAAAAGATGAGGACTTGGGCGCTGGAGCTCGAGAATGGGAGGGCGGAGAGAGAGAGAAGGTGTGGGTGAAAGAAGGGAATCCTTATATCCTTATAAAGGCAGTGAATATTAGGCGCCTCCCCACTCACCTTAAAACTTGCCTGTTCCCAAGGGTTGTGCAAACGGCACGGTTGGATTACCCACACCCGTATTGATGAGAATCCCATAATAAGGGGACACGATCTCTGCTTTGACAGGACGTGCCAATGAGACCGCATCTCGAAGCGGCAGGCCGAAAAATAGTTCGAAATAATGTCCAGGTGATGACATGGTGTCACGTTATCAAAAATTGTCAACAGATTGGCTCGTTAAATATTATACTCTCTGCGGTGGTGTGTGGTACTTGTTTTGCAGATCTGGACATGTTAGTCATATTCGAAGACTGTGTTGGAGTATTCGGAGGAGGAACCCTCCTTGCAATGCCGAAGACAATCTTCGTGCCGAACACCTCGTCATTGAAGCCTGGTTCAGGGGCTACTGAGGGAGTCCTGGACTAAGGGGTCCTCGGGCGTCCGACCTGTTGGACATGGGCCAGACTGATGGACTATGAAGATACAAGACCGAAGACTCTCACCCGTGTCCGGATGGACTCTCCTTGGCGTGGATGGCAAGCTTGGCGTTAGGATATGAAGATTCCTTTCTCCGTAACCGACTTTGTATAACCCTAGTCCCCTCTAGTGTCTATATAAACCGGAGGGCTTAGTCTGTAGAGACAATCATAATCAGATAGGCTAGACTTCTAGGGTTTTAGCCATTACGATCTCATGGTAGATCAACTCTTGTAACCCCCATACTCATCAATATTAATCTAGCAGGACGTAGGGTTCTACCTCCATCGAGAGGGCCCGAACCTGGGTAAACATTGTTTTCCCTGTCTCTTGTTACCATTAACCTCAGACGCACAGTTTGGGACCCCCTACCCAAGATCCGCCGGTTTTGACACCGACAACGGGAAAGAGAGTAGACAAGGGAGGAGGACAGACGACTAGTGATAGGAGGGAGGGAGTCTGCACCTTGTAGCGAACGGTCCGACCAACGACGAGGGCAAGCTGGGGCGGAGAGAATGGGGTGGCAACCAGGAGAAGATGTGAGTCTGTGTCGGCGTACGGCAATCTATGGGCCACAAGGCCCTTTTATGTTCGGCACACAAAGGGCCGCAATAGCCGCATAGCACACGAAGAGTTTACCGAGGTGGCCAACTGTGAAGCGTAAAACCTACTCCTGCTTTGGGGGATTGATGAGTCTGAGCTCTGCGTTTACAAGAGTGCAACCTTGTCGGTAGAGTGCTCGGTGAAAGTGCGTTAAGTCGACTAGAGGGGGGGTGAATAGGCGATTTTTTGTGAATTCTTCACTGAGGAATTTCAGTGTGAGGAAATTCCTAAGCGAAGAACTACTTGCAGTGGAATAAGTACTCAGATGCAGACATGACTTAACATAAGCATGGATATCATGATGAATAGAAAACAAACACAGAGTACAGAAAGCGTAAGCACATGATAAAACAGAATGAAGACAAACAGACTGAAGAAATTGAACTAAGGAAATTGAGAATGTCTTCAGTCAAAGTCTTCAAACAGATATGAACAGGTACACAACACAGTAATGAAGAAATGAAAGGGTTGATGAAATAGAACTAGTTAGCTTGGTGAAGACAAAGATTTGGTAGACCAGTTGCAACTACTGTGATAGTTGTACGTCTGGTTAGAGCGGCTAGGTATTTAAACCTGAGAACACACAGTCCCAGACACACAGTCCTCACCGTATTCTCCTTGAACTAAGGTCACACAGACCTTGTCCAATCACTTGTGGTAAATCTTCAGGTGACTTCTGTCGGTGTCAAAACCGGCGGATCTCGGGTAGGGGGTCCCGAACTGTGCGTCTAAGGCGGATGGTAACAGGAGGCGGGGGACACAATGTTTACCCAGGTTCGGGCCCTCTCGATGGAGGTAATACCCTACTTCCTGCTTGATTGATCTTGATGATATGAGTATTACAAGAGTTGATCTACCACGAGATCGTAGAGGCTAAACCCTAGAAGCTAGCCCATGATTCTGATTGTTGTCGTCCTACGTACTAAACCCCCCGGTTTATATAGACACCGGAGAGGGCTAGGGTTACACAGAGTCGGTTATAAGGGAGGAGATCTACATATCCGAATTTCCAAGCTTGCCTTCCATGCAAAGGAGAGTCCCACCCGGACACGGGACGAAGTCTTCAATCTTGTATCTTCATAGTCCAACACTTCGGTCAAAGGATATAGTCTGGCTATCCGGGGACCCCCTAATCCAGGACTCCCTCAGTAGCCCCTGAACCAGGCTTCAATGACGATGAGTCTGGCGTGCAGATTGTCTTCGGCATTGCAAGGCGGGTTCCTCCACCGAATACTCCACAGAAGATTTCGAACACAAGGATAGTGTCCGGCTCTGTAAAACAAATTCCACATACCACCATAGAGAATATAATATTTCCACAAATCTAATCTGCTGACAACTTTTCATGATGTGACATCACGCCATGGCCTGGTCGTTATTCGAACCATTTTTCTCAACCAGCTACTGCACATATTGCGAGGCGATTTTCTTGGCACGTCTTGTCGAAGTAGAGATCATGTCCCCTTATCACGGGATTCTCATCAATACGGGTGTGGGTAACCCAACCGCCATCAATCACGTCGCTTGGGAAATAAGTGAGTTTACCAGGCAGGTGGGGAGGCGCATAGTTTCTTCCGCCCTTATAAAGGGACAAGGACTCCTCTTTTCACCCATGGCTTCTTCTTCCCTGCCCATCCATTCTTGCGCACTCGAGCTCCAGCGCCCAAATTCACATTTTCTCCGCAAAACCACTCCAAACATGTCCGGAGCGGGGGGCAAGTGGATGGTCTCCTCTGTTACGGAGGAGAACATCATGAAGCTCCGGGAAGCCGGATACCTGGCCGCAGATATCGCGCACCGGCTCCCAGACGCGGGGCAGATCGTCCCTACTCCAGAACCCCATGAGAGGGTTGTATTCCTCACCCACTTCGTCCGCGGGCTGGGATTTCCCCTCCACCCATTTGTCCGCGGGCTCATGTTCTACTACGGGCTAGACTTCCATGATCTAGCCCCCAATTTCATCCTCAACATCTCGGCGTTTATCGTCGTGTGCGAGGCCTTCCTCCGCATCAAGCCCCACTTCGACCTGTGGCTGAAGACCTTCAACGTGAAACTGAAGGTGGTGGTCGGCCAACAAGCAGAGTGCGGAGGCACCATGGTGGGCAAAATGCCCAACTTCACCTGACTCGAAGGCTCCTATGTGGAGACCGTGAAGGGGTGGCAATCGGGTGGTTCTACATCGCCAAGCCACACGACACCAACTGGGCGGCGGCCCCCGAATTTCGATCCGGCATCCCCACGCGGCTCACCTCCTAGAAAGAGAAGGGCCTATCCCGGGGCTCATTGGTAGAGCTAACCGGACTCCAGAACTATGTTAGAAATATGATAAGCAAGAAAATCAAGCTCGTCAACATTGTAACACCCTCGATGCGACTATAGCTCCCACGTGTCGAGGCATGACTTAGAGACATAATCACATTGAAGGCATATGTCGCAAGTAAGGTAATCTTTACAACAACCCAGGTAATATAATCATAAAGGGGAGATAGTCGGCTTACACTCGCCACGTCAATCAAGTACATAATTAACATTACATCAACCAAACACTCATGGCCCGACTACGGCGCCAAAATAAAAGATAACCCAACATGCGACACGGTCCCGATCACCCCCAACTGGGCACCACTACTGATCATCAGGAAAGGAAACATAATAATGTTGAGAGTCCTCGTCGAACTCCCACTTGAGCTCGAGCGCGTCACCTGGAGCGGAATCATCAGGCCCTGCATCTGGTGTAATAGTAATCTGTGAGCCACAGGGACTCAGCAATCTCGCACCCTCGCGATCAAGACTATTTAAGCTTATAGGTAAGGCAAGGTAAAAATATATGTGGAGCTGCAGCAAGCGACTAGCATATATGATGGCTATCCTGTTCGCAAAAGAGAGCGAGAAGAGGATGCAAAGCGCGAGCGAGAAACTAGAGGGCAACCTGCGCAAGCATTACTCCAACACCGTGTCCACTTCCCAGACTCCGTCGAGAAGAGGCCATCACGGTAACACACTCAGTTGATTCATTTTAATTAAGTTAAGGTTCAAGTTATCTACAACCGGACATTAACAAATTCCCATCTGCCCATAACCGCGGGCACGGCTTTCGAAAGTTCAAATCCCTGCAGGGGAGTCCCAACTTAGCCCATGACAAGCTCTCACGGTCAACGAAGGAATAGACCTCCTCCCAAGACATTCCGGTCAGACTCGGTATCTCGGTTCTTCAAGACACTTTGACAGGTTAAAACAAGACGAGCAACACCGCCCGAATGTGCTGACAAATCCCAATAGGAGCTGCACATATCTCGTTCTCAGGGCACACTCAGCTGAGACATCCTACGAGTAAAACCAACCCTCAAGTTGCCCCGAGGTGGCCCCGCAGTCTACTCGGTCGGACCAACACTCAGAGGAGCACTGGCCCGGGGGGGGGGGGTTTAAATAAGATGACCCTCGGGCTCCGGAAACCCAAGGGAAAAAGAGGCTAGGTGGCAAATGGTAAAACCAAGGTTGGGCATTGCTGGAAAAGCTTTAATCAAGGCGAACTATCAAGGGGTTCCCATTATAACCCAACCGCGTAAGGAACGCAAAACCCGGGAACATAACACCGATATGACGGAAACTAGGGCGGCAAGAGTGGAACAAAACACTAGGCGAGAGGCCGAGCCTTCCACCCTTTACCAAGTATATAGATGCATTAAGATAACATAGCAATATAATGATATCCCAACAAGTAAATAAATGTTCCAACAAGGAACAACCTCCACTCTTCACCTGCAACTAGCAACGCTATAAGAGGGGCTGAGCAAAGCGGTAACATAGCCAAACAACGGTTTGCTAGGACATGGTGGGTTAGAGGTTTGACATGGCAATTTGGGAGGCTTGAAAGCAAATGGTAGGCATCGTAGCATTGGCATAGCAAAAGAGCGAGCAATATAGCATAGCAAAGATAGTAGTGATTTCGAGGGTATGATCATCTTGCCTACAAAGTTGTCAGAGTTGACTGGATCCTCGAAAGCAAACTCAACGGGCTCCTCGTTAGCGAACTCGTCTCCCGGCTCTACCCAAACAAGACAAACAAGCAACAAGGACACAATCAACCACGTGCAAGGATCAAACCATATGATGCAATGATGATATGCTATGCGGGATGCGATGCGGGATGCATATGCAAGATTTGACAAGGGATGCAAGAACCTGGCCTCAACTTGGAAATCCAAGTGTGCCACTGGAAAGATGAGATGAAATCTCTTGAAAACGATATAAAGAACGTCGGAATCGGAGTTACGGTTTGGAGATGGCAAGCAATTCAAATATGATACCGGTCTGCGATTTACAGCAAGTAGCCATCTAAATGCAATGAGGTGAACAGGTTACAGCACTCAAACATGGCAACAAAATACATGGCAGGGATGCATGCAAGATGATTAGCAAAAGTCTAGCACTGAGCTACAGCCAAATCATCCATTAACAGGTTCAAACAAGCATGGCAAAAATGCATATGGCAAACAGATTTCAGACTTAGTGAAATTAACACTTGTCTGGAATTTCAGATCAGGTAGCACTCTTCGGAGCAACAAAACTACATGCTACAAGACCTGAACATGGCAAAGTAAAGCATGGCATGGAGCTACTCAAAGAGCTTAACAAAAGTCCCTTAGTGACCTTGAGTCAAAAGGGATCAGAAAATACAATTGCAAGCATGTGAACATGGCAAAAAACATAATCAGTTCTCAGACTTAGTGAAAACTGGAGCATGCTGAAAACAGATATCAAGTAGGCATGTTCACGAGCTCGATGCACTCACTACGGAGCAAGTCATGACAAACTAAGCATACATCTATCAAGAACACACAAAATGCAAGCTAGACATAGCAAGAAAAATAACATAGCATGCACGGATCAACTACAACAACATCAGCAAAATTGCAAACAAGTTGACAATCTGCCCAGATTCACAAAGTAGCAAAAGTAGAGCTCGATTGACTCAAGCTAGGGTGCTTCATAGTTGCAAACAAAGACATGGATGGATATAGAACTACAAAATTAACAAAACATCCTTACTGATCATCCTCAAAAGAGGCACGGATCACTAGGAATCAACATGGACATATGGCATCATGAACTAAACAGCTCAAGGACTTAGTGGAAATGCTAAGTCCCTGAAAACAGAATTACCAAGTGCCTCACTTTGCAAGCTTGCACTAGGCACCACACACATCACAAAAATACATGGGTTGCACCTCTGGAAAGATGACAAAACCCTTAACAAAACATATGTAGAGCATCATGGCATATCATGCACACAATAATCATGGCAAAAATGACAAAAGTCTAAATGGAGTAGCAGATCTGACAATTAACTCAAGTAGCCCTCTTCTAACAGCATTTCGGCCATCAAGATGAACTCAAATAAAAATGATGCAATGGAATGAAATGATGTACTCTCTGAGACGAACATTTTGATATGCTATATGCATGAATCGGAGCTACGAATGCAAAGTTACGAGGCCATGAACAGGAGCACATGGGTCTGAAAATTTAGGGACTTGGAAGAAAAAAACAACCCCGAGATCTAGGGTTTGCACGGAAGCCGAGGCGGTGGCGGATCTCACCGGAGCTTCTCGCCGGAGAGGGGATCTGGCGACGAGGCTGCTCGTCGGAGAGGGGGCCGGGGAGGCGCGGCCAGGCGCGGGACCCGAGGAGGCGGCGAGGGGCGAAGGCGGCGGCGGTCGGCGAGGCGGCGCGGCGCGGTGCGGCGAGCGGCCGGCTGGCGGACGGCGGGCGGCGGCGGGGAGCGGCCGAGCGGCGGGCGGCGGCGAGCGGCGTGGAGGCGGCGGTGAGCTTCGGCCGGGCGGGGTCGGGCGGCCGCGGGCGCGAGGAGGCGGGTGGCGGCGGCTGGGACCGTGGGGGCCGGGGACGGGCCCGAGCGGGCCGCGCGCGGCTGAGGCGGCGAAGTGGTCCGGGGGCGCCATGTGGCAGCTCCCGGTTGGTGGCGGCGGAACCGTCCGGCCCGGACGGACGTGTCCGGCCGGCGCGGAGACGAATTTTAGGGTTTGAGGACGAGGGGGATGTGTTTTGGGCCAAATTGGAGGGGTGTTGGGCTGCAACACACACAAGGCCTTTTCGTTTCCTCGGTTAACCGTTGGAGTATCAAACGAAGTCCAAATGATACGAAACTTGACAGGCGGTCTACCGGTAGTAAACCAAGGCCGCTTGGCAAGTCTCGGTCCAATCCGGAAATGTTTAATCCCCACACACGAAAGAAAGCTAGAAATGACCACCAGAGGAGAACGAAGCGCCGGAATGCAAAACGGACAACGGGGAAAATGCTCGGATGCATGAGATGAACACGTATGCAAATGCAATGCACCTGATGACATGGTATGAGATGCATGACAACGACAACAACACACGGAGACAAAAACCCGAACCCGAGAAAATAAAATAACTTAACGCCGGAAACGGCAAGAGTTGGAGTACAAATTGGGAAAGTTACATCCGGGGTGTTACAACACTCCACCACTACGAAAGGATCTCATCCCGAGATCTAGGACTGAAAGAACGCCGTGTACTCAGAACGGAGGTGATCCTCGCGTTCCCAGGTAGCTTCACGGTCGGAATGGTTTGACCACTTGACTTTGAGAAATTTGATTGACTTGTTGCGAGTCTTGCTTCAATCTCTTCGAGAATAGCAACTGGGTGCTCACGATAGGAAAGATCTTCTTGGAGCTCAATGTCCTCGAAGT
Organism: Triticum urartu; assembly: GCF_056163025.1. Taxonomy (NCBI): domain Eukaryota; kingdom Viridiplantae; phylum Streptophyta; class Magnoliopsida; order Poales; family Poaceae; genus Triticum; species Triticum urartu. Next base: position 544,655,187 of record NC_141874.1, read on the forward strand.
TGACGGTGCGGTTAGGAGTCTTGAAGCACTTACGAAGCCGAGCATGGAACACGTCATGAACATTTGTAAAGTTTGAAGGAAGCTCGAGTTGATAGGCGAGATCGCTTCTCTTGCTGACAATCTTGAAAGGTCCCATGTATCTAGGGGCAAGCTTCTCTTTGATACCGAAGCGACGAGTACCTTTCATTGGAGAGACACGGAGGTAAACATGATCTCCGATCTCGAAAGACAAATCACGGTGCTTACTATCATAGTAGCTCTTCTGGCGGGATTGGGCTGCTTTGAGGTTATCTCAAATGACTTTGCACATTTCCTCTGCCTCTGTGATTAAGTCATTACCCAAAAGCTGACGTTCACCGGTTTCAGACCAGTTGAGAGGGGTACGGCACTTCCTGCCATACAGAATTTCAAAAGGGGCCTTGCCCGAACTTGCTTGAAAACTATTGTTGTAGGAGAATTCAGCATAAGGAAGAGAATCCTCCCACTTCATGCCGAAGGAGATCACACAAGCCCTGAGCATATCTTCAAGAATCTGGTTGACACGCTCGACTTGACCGCTAGTTTGAGGATGGAAAGCTGTGTTGAAGCGGATGTTGGTGCCCATAGCCTTCTGAAAAGAATCCCAAAACTTGGAGGTAAAGATGCTGCCACGGTCTGAAGAGATCACTTGTGGAATACCGTGCAGAGAGACAATCCGAGAGGTATAGAGTTCCGCCAACTGAGCTGCAGTGATTGACTCTTTGATAGGCAGAAAGTGAGCCACTTTGGTGAGTTTGTCGATGACAACGAATATAGCATCATTGCCATGCCTGGACTTTGGAAACCCAGTCACGAAGTCCATCTCAATGTGGTCAAACTTCCATTCTAGAATGGCAAGAGGTTAGAGGAGACCAGCTAGCCTTTGGTGTCCTGCCTTCACTCTTCTGCAGACATCACACTCATTCACGAATTGAGCAATCTCGCGCTTCATTCGAGTCCACCAATAAGCCTGCTTAAGGTCCTGATACATCTTCGTGCTCCCAGGGTGGATGGAGAGGAGAGAATTGTGAGCCTCGTTCATGATCACTTTACGAAGTTCACCTTTGGGGACAACAATACGATCCTCGAAGAAGAGAGTATCCCTGTCATCAAGGCGGTAGCACTTGTACTTGGGTTGACTCTTGGCAATCCCAATCTTCACCTTTTTCACCATAGCATCAAGAAGCTGGGCTTGGCGAATCTGGTCTTCCAAGGTAGGAGAGATTTGAAGGTTGGCGAGGAAACCTTGAGGAACAACGTGCAGATTAAGTTTGCGGAAAGCTTCACAAAGCTCGGGTTGATAAGGCTTGAGAATCAGACTGTTGCAGTAAGCCTTCCTGCTCAATGCGTCAGCAATCACATTGGCCTTGCCTGGAGTATACTAAATACTCGGATTATATTCTTGAATCATTTCGACCCATCGAGTTTGCCTGAGGTTGAGATTAGGCTGAGTGAAGATGTACTTGAGACTCTTGTGATCAGTGAAGATGTCCACTTTTCTTCCCAATAAGAGATGTCTCCAAGTCAAAAGAGCATGAACAACTGCCGCCAACTCGAGATCATGAGTGGGGTAGTTCTTCTCATTGGGCTTCAATTGGCGAGAGGTATAAGAAACAACTTTCTTCTCTTGCATCAATACTGCGCCAAGACCTTGGAGAGAGGCATCACAAAAGACCTCGTATGGTTTGGATTCATCAGGCGGAGTCAGAACTGGAGCAGTGATCAATTTCTCTTTCAAAGTGTTTCTGGAGAAGATTAGAGAGAGGCTTCACGATCTTAGAAAAGTTTTCAACGAATCTTCGACAGTAGCTTGCGAGACCGAGGAAGCTACGGAGTTGCTTCACGTTCTGAGGAGGTTCCCAATTCACAATTGCAGACACCTTCTCAGGATTCACCGCAATGCCCTTGGCAGAGATGATATGACCAAGATAAAGAACCTCATCGAGCCAAAATTCGCACTTGGAGAACTTGGCGTAGAACTGATGTTCCCTGAGCTTATCAAGCACCAAACGCAAGTGTTTGGCATGATCTTCCTTGTTCTTCGAGAAAACCAGAATGTCGTCGAGATAGACCAAAATGAAGTCATTGGTGTAGGCGTTGAAGATGAAGTTCATCATGCGAGAGAAAGTCAGAGGAGCGTTGACGAGGCCAAAAGACATGATAGTGTATTCATATGAACCATAGCTTGTCCTGAAAGCCGTCTTGGGAATATCTTGCTCACGGATTCGAATCTGATGATAACCCATACGGAGATCAAGCTTGGAGAATACTCGGGCACCTTTGAGTTGTTCGAACAGCTCATTGATGTTGGGAAGTGGGTATTTGTTCTTGATGGTCTTCTTGTTCAATGGACGGTAATCAACACAATGTCGGTCCGTTCCATCCTTCTTCTTCACAAAAAGAACACCACAACCCCACGGAGAAGAACTAGGCCGGATGAGACCCATTCTTTCTTGAATATCGAGTTGCTTCTTCAGCTCCTTCAACTCTTCAGGTCCGAGCTTGTAAGGACGCTTGCACACAGGTTCCGTGCCGGGCTCAAGATCAATAACGAATTCAACTGGCCGGTGCGGAGGCATTCCTGGAAGCTCTTCTAGAAAGACGTCTTGATATTCGCAAACGACTGGAATTTGCGAGATAGCATCCAGTTCACCCTTCTCATTGAGAGAAAACAGACAGATGTTATTATCCCGAGCGGCAAAGACAATTACATCCTCAGACGAATGAGTCAATTGAATCTGCCTGGCTGCACAATCAAGATGCGCCTTGTGCTTAGAAAGCCAATCCATCCCGAGAATAAGATCAATATTCGAATTACCAAGAACCACCAGAGAAGAAAGAAACTTGTAATCGCCCAACGTGATAGAGATATCGGGAGCAACCAAACTAGAAGTCAAAAGCTTGCCGGGAGAAACAACTTGCATGATTTTGGGCATGATCTCAGTATCGACATTGTGCTTCGATGCAAACGGGCATGACAAGAAAGAAAGCGATGCACCAGTATCAAAAAGTACTTTTGCGGGAACATCATTAACAGGAAGGTTACCCATGATGACATCTGATGAGTCCTCTGCCTGAGCTGCATTCATCAAGTTGACCTTTGCATGCTTGGGGTTATGCTTGACCACAGCTGTACTTGCCGATCTGACAGGAGGAGGAGGAGGAAGACGCCTCTGGTTGAAACACTTGTTGGCATAGTGACCCTTCTGTTGGCACTTGTTGCACGTGACCTCTGAAAGCGGACAGTGGTACGGAGCACTCGATCTTGGAGCTTGAGACGAAGTCTTGTCCAGGGTTGGGTGGGTGGGAAGATCCACTGCCACCTTTGCTCTTCTGCTGATACGGCTGATGGAACGGAGGAGGAGGAAGCCAATACTTCTGCTGCTTGGCCACTTGAGTAGAGGAAGAAGGAGTAGCATCTCTGACTCGCTTCTTGGAAGCATCACACCTCAACTGAGCAGCCTCTTGCTTCAATGCCATGTTGTAGAACTCATCGTACCTCAAGGGCTCGAAGAGAACAAGAGCGAGCTGAATTTCTTCTCTGAGACCACCCCTGAACTGGTATATCATGCTCTTCTCATCAGGGACGTCCTGCTTGGCAAAGCGGGCGAGCTTCTGGAACAACTTGTTGTAGTCATAGACAGACAAAGAGCCTTGCTTCAGGTTGCGGAATTCCTCACGCTTGCTTTCAACCACGCTCTGAGGGATATAGTGAGCTCTGAAATCTTGACGGAATTCATCCCAAGTGATAACACGTCCACCTCTGGAGTCCTTGTACTGCTGGAACCATTCTGCAGTTTGATCTTTGAGTTGGAAGGAAGCGAACTTGACAAAGTCCTCAGGCCTGACGTTACTGCACTTGAAATGCTTGCATAGATCCACAAGCCAATCGTCAGCATCGGTTGCCTCAACACAATTGCTGAAAGTCTTTGGCCCATTAGCAAGGAACTGGTTGAGTGTAGCAGAGTGATTCTGATTGTTGCCTTGATTCCCTTGGTTGCCTTGATTGCGCTCTTGAAGAATTTGCATGATCAACTGTGTGTTTTCATTGGTTGCGGCCATCACAGCTTGCGATGCCTCCGGAGGAGGTGGAGGTGGTGACAGATCTGGATTCGGAGTCGTGCGTGTTGGAGGAGCCATCCTGAAGAGGTTGACATCCATTAGCACATCGATAGACAAATATTGAAGCTGAATCCAACGGAATGAAAATTGCAACATATAGTCTTCACATCCGAACAAAATGAACGAATGCATTCCTCTTGAAATGGTCACATATCCATAAATTGAGAAGCCACGTAGAATTTAGGTAGAGAAATAAATCAACAAGGTACGGATCAAGAACGAATAATCGGTAAGAAATCCCAATCTCAAACCAACCATCCGTGGAAGAAGAACTAGAGCTACTTGAATTCCCACCTATGAAACTCCCGAACCTTTCCGGTTATGCAATCAGGTGTTGGGGATACAGGGGAAGCATAATATCTCACCCAATTCTAGCAAATCCTACATCCAACTGTATCCATCCTTCAACACATAACTGAGAAAAACTTCGGAAACCATCTACCTCAACCTTCGAAAAGCATCCGTTATACAAGTTATGGCGATACTCCTGAACTCCCGCCCCAGTACTGGGTGGCGTCGAGGTTATCTCACCAACGAACTGCATAAAAGAGTTTTTCGATGTCGGCGTACTAAACTTAGGTATTCCAGAACTGCAACGATAAAATTATGACGACAACACCTCAGAGCTCAACTCCCCGGGACACTTCCACAAAACCCCTGACAGGAGGCACCAAGACAATGTTCTCATCATAAAACCATCGGAACGATTCCAAGATACCCGCGTGATCCTAAATTTTTTTAGTGAAATTTGAGAAGAGAAGAGTCAAAACTCTACGTCAAGATGCCTTACCAGAGCGATGAGGAGACTGGGAAGTAAAAAGAATTCCTAAACTCTCCGATATATAATTCCTAAATGACTCAAAACATTTTCTAGACACAACTCGGCTGCTAAAAACGATCAAGCAATGGGGCTCCTAAGGTCGGGGAAGGCTCTGATTACCAACTTGTAACACCCTCGATGCGACTATAGCTCCCACGTGTCGAGGCACGACTTAGAGACATAATCGCATTAAAGGAATATGTCGCAAGTAAGGTAATCTTTACAACAACCCATGTAATATAATCATAAAGGGGAGATAACATAGTCGGCTTACACTCGCCACGTCAATCAAGTACAAAATTAACATTACATCAACCAAACACTCATGGCCCGACTACGGCGCCAAAATAAAAGATAACCCAACATGCGACACGGTCCCGATCACCCCCAACTGGGCACCACTACTGATCATCAGGAAAGGAAACATAATAACGTTGAGAGTCCTCGTCGAACTCCCACTTGAGCTCGAGCGCGTCACCTGGAGCGGAATCATCAGGCCCTGCATCTGGTGTAATAGTAATCTGTGAGCCACAGGGACTCAGCAATCTCGCACCCTCATGATCAAGACTATTTAAGCTCATAGGTAAGGCAAGGTAAAAATATATGTGGAGCTGCAGCAAGCGACTAGCATATATGATGGCTATCCTGTTCGCAAAAGAGAGCAAGAAGAGGATGCAAAGCGCGAGCGAGAAACTAGAGGGCAACCTGCGCAAGCATTACTCCAACACCGTGTCCACTTCCCGGACTCCGCCGAGAAGAGGCCATCACGGTAACACACTCAGTTGATTCATTTTAATTAAGTTAAGGTTCAAGTTATCTACAACCGGACATTAACAAATTTCCATCTGCCCATAACCGCGGGCACAGCTTTCGAAAGTTCAAATCCCTGCAGGGGAGTCCCAACTTAGCCCATGACAAGCTCTCACGGTCAACGAAGGAATAGACCTCCTCCCGAGACGTTCCGGTCAGACACGGTATCTTGGTTCTTCAAGACACTTCGACAGGTTAAAACAAGACGAGCAACACCGCCCGAATGTGCTGACAAATCCCAATAGGAGCTGCACATATCTCGTTCTCAGGGCACACTCAGCTGAGACATCCTACGAGTAAAACCAACCCTCAAGTTGCCTCGAGGTGGCCCCGCAGTCTACTCGGTCGGACCAACACTCAGAGGAGCACTGGCCCGGGGGGGGGGGGTTTAAATAAGATGACCCTCGGGCTCCGGAAACCCAAGGGAAAAAGAGGCTAGGTGGCAAATGGTAAAACCAAGGTTGGGCATTGCTGGAAAAGCTTTAATCAAGGCGAACTATCAAGGGGTTCCCATTATAACCCAACCGCGTAAGGAACGCAAAATCCGGGAACATAACACCGATATGACGGAAACTAGGGCGGCAAGAGTGGAACAAAACACTAGGCGAGAGGCCGAGCCTTCCACCCTTTACCAAGTATATAGATGCATTAAGATAACATAGCAATATAATGATATCCCAACAAGTAAATAAATGTTCCAACAAGGAACAGCCTCCACTCTTCACCTGCAACTAGCAACGCTATAAGAGGGGCTGAGCAAAGCGGTAACATAGCCAAACAACGGTTTGCTAGGACATGGTGGGTTAGAGGTTTGACATGGCAATTTGGGAGGCTTGAAAGCAAATGGTAGGCATCGTAGCATTGGCATAGCAAAAGAGCGAGCAATATAGCATAGCAAAGATAGTAGTGATTTCGAGGGTATGATCATCTTGCCTGCAAAGTTGTCAGAGTTGACTGGATCCTCGAAAGCAAACTCAACGGGCTCCTCGTTAGCGAACTCGTCTCCCGGCTCTACCCAAACAAGACAAACAAGCAACAAGGACACAATCAACCACGTGCAAGGATCAAACCATATGATGCAATGATGATATGCTATGCGGGATGCGATGCGGGATGCATATGCAAGATTTGACAAGGGATGCAAGAACCTGGCCTCAACTTGGAAATCCAAGTGTGCCACTGGAAAGATGAGATGAAATCTCTTGAAAACGATATAAAGAACATCGGAATCGGAGTTACGGTTTGGAGATGGCAAGCAATTCAAATATGATACCGGTCTGCGATTTACAGCAAGTAGCCATCTAAATGCAATGAGATGAACAGGTTACAGCACTCAAACATGGCAACAAAATACATGGCAGGGATGCATGCAAGATGATTAGCAAAAGTCTAGCACTGAGCTACGGCCAAATCATCCATTAACAGGTTCAAACAAGCATGGCAAAAATGCATATGGCAAACAGATTTCAGACTTAGTGAAATTAACACTTGTCTGGAATTTCAGATCAGGTAGCACTCTTCGGAGCAACAAAACTACATGCTACAAGACCTGAACATGGCAAAGTAAAGCATGGCATGGAGCTACTCAAAGAGCTTAACAAAAGTCCCTTAGTGACCTTGAGTCAAAAGGGATCAGAAAATACAATTGCAAGCATGTGAACATGGCAAAAAACATAATCAGTTCTCAGACTTAGTGAAAACTGGAGCATGCTGAAAACAGATATCAAGTAGGCATGTTCACGAGCTCGATGCACTCACTACGGAGCAAGTCATGACAAACTAAGCATACATCTATCAAGAACACACAAAATGCAAGCTAGACATAGCAAGAAAAATAACATAGCATGCACGGATCAACTACAACAACATCAGCAAAATTGCAAACAAGTTGACAATCTGCCCAGATTCACAAAGTAGCAAAAGTAGAGCTCGATTGACTCAAGCTAGGGTGCTTCATAGTTGCAAACAAAGACATGGATGGATATAGAACTACAAAATTAACAAAACATCCTTACTGATCATCCTCAAAAGAGGCACGGATCACTAGGAATCAACATGGACATATGGCATCATGAACTAAACAGCTCAAGGACTTAGTGGAAATGCTAAGTCCCTGAAAACAGAATTACCAAGTGCCTCACTTTGCAAGCTTGCACTAGGCACCACACACATCACAAAAATACATGGGTTGCACCTCTGGAAAGATGACAAAACCCTTAACAAAACATATGTAGAGCATCATGGCATATCATGCACACAATAATCATGGCAAAAATGACAAAAGTCTAAATGGAGTAGCAGATCTGACAATTAACTCAAGTAGCCCTCTTCTAACAGCATTTCGGCCATCAAGATGAACTCAAATAAAAATGATGCAATGGAATGAAATGATGTACTCTCTGAGACGAACATTTTGATATGCTATATGCATGAATCGGAGCTACGAATGCAAAGTTACGAGGCCATGAACAGGAGCACATGGGTCTGAAAATTTAGGGACTTGGAAGAAAAAAACAACCCCGAGATCTAGGGTTTGCACGGAAGCCGAGGCGGTGGCGGATCTCACCGGAGCTTCTCGCCGGAGAGGGGATCCGGCGACGAGGCTGCTCGTCGGAGAGGGGGCCGGGGAGGCGCGGCCAGGCGCGGGACCCGAGGAGGCGGCGAGGGGCGAAGGCGGCGGCGGTCGGCGAGGCGGCGCGGCGTGGTGCGGCGAGCGGCCGGCTGGCGGACGGCGGGCGGCGGCGGGGAGCGGCCGAGCGGCGGGCGGCGGCGAGCGGCGTGGAGGCGGCGGTGAGCTTCGGCCGGGCGGGGTCGGGCGGCCGCGGGCGCGAGGAGGCGGGTGGCGGCGGCTGGGACCGTGGGGGCCGGGGACGGGCCCGAGCGGGCCGCGCGCGGCTGAGGCGGCGAAGTGGTCCGGGGGCGCCATGTGGCAGCTCCCGGTTGGTGGCGGCGGAACCGTCCGGCCCGGACGGACGTGTCCGGCCGGCGCGGAGACGAATTTTAGGGTTTGAGGACGAGGGGGATTCGGAATTTCGGGGAGAGGCCTATTTATAGGCATAGAGGGAGCTAGGAGAGTCCAAATGAGGTGCGGTTTTCGGCCACGCGATCGTGATCGAACGCTCTAGATGATGGAGCAGGTTTAGGTGTGTTTTGGGCCAAATTGGAGGGGTGTTGGGCTGCAACACACACAAGGCCTTTTCGGTTCCTCGGTTAACCGTTGGAGTATCAAACGAAGTCCAAATGATACGAAACTTGACAGGCGGTCTACCGGTAGTAAACCAAGGCCGCTTGGCAAGTCTCGGTCCAATCCGGAAATGTTTAATCCCCACACACGTAAGAAAGCTAGAAATGACCACCAGAGGAGAACGAAGCGCCGGAATGCAAAACGGACAACGGGGAAAATGCTCGGATGCATGAGATGAACACGTATGCAAATGCAATGCACCTGATGACATGGTATGAGATGCATGACAATGACAACAACACACGGAGACAAAAACCCGAACCCGAGAAAATAAAATAACTTAACGCCGGAAACGGCAAGAGTTGGAGTACAAATTGGGAAAGTTACATCCGGGGTGTTACAACACTCCACCACTACGAAAGGATCTCGTCCCGAGATCTAGGACTGAAAGAACGCCGTGTACTCAGAACGGAGGTGATCCTCGCGTTCCCAGGTAGCTTCACGGTCGGAATGGTTTGACCACTTAACTTTGAGAAATTTGATTGACTTGTTGCGAGTCTTGCGTTCAGTCTCTTCGAGAATAGCAACTGGGTGCTCACGATAGGAAAGATCTTCTTGGAGCTCAATGTCCTCGAAGTTGACGGTGCGGTTAGGAGTCTTGAAGCACTTTCGAAGCCGAGCATGGAACACGTCATGAACATTTGTAAAGTTTGAAGGAAGCTCGAGTTGATAGGCGAGATCGCCTCTCTTGCTGACAATCTTGAAAGGTCCCATGTATCTAGGGGCAAGCTTCTCTTTGATACCGAAGCGACGAGTACCTTTCATTGGAGAGACACGGAGGTAAACATGATCTCCGATCTCGAAAGACAAATCACGGTGCTTACTATCATAGTAGCTCTTCTGGCGGGATTGGGCTGCTTTGAGGTTATCTCAAATGATTTTGCACATTTCCTCTGCCTCTGTGATTAAGTCATTACCCAAAAGCTGACGTTCACCGGTTTCAGACCAGTTGAGAGGGGTACGACACTTCCTGCCATACAGAATTTCAAAAGGGGCCTTGCCCGAACTTGCTTGAAAACTGTTGTTGTAGGAGAATTCAGCATAAGGAAGAGAATCCTCCCACTTCATGCCGAAGGAGATCACACAAGCCCTGAGCATATCTTCAAGAATCTGGTTGACACGCTCGACTTGACCGCTAGTTTGAGGATGGAAAGCTGTGTTGAAGCGGATGTTGGTGCCCATAGCCTTCTGAAAAGAATCCCAAAACTTGGAGGTAAAGATGCTGCCACGGTCTGAAGAGATCACTTGTGGAATACCGTGCAGAGAGACAATCCGAGAGGTATAGAGTTCTGCCAACTGAGCTGCAGTGATTGACTCTTTGATAGGCAGAAAGTGAGCCACTTTGGTGAGTTTGTCGATGACAACGAATATAGCATCATTGCCACACCTGGACTTTGGAAACCCAGTCACGAAGTCCATCTCAATGTGGTCAAACTTCCATTCTGGAATGGCAAGAGGTTAGAGGAGACCAGCTAGCCTTTGGTGTCCTGCCTTCACTCTTCTGCAGACATCACACTCATTCATGAATTGAGCAATCTCGCGCTTCATTCGAGTCCACCAATAAGCCTGCTTAAGGTCCTGATACATCTTCGTGCTCCCAGGGTGGATGGAGAGGAGAGAATTGTGAGCCTCGTTCATGATCACTTTACGAAGTTCACCTTTGGGGACAACAATACGATCCTCGAAGAAGAGAGTATCCCTGTCATCAAGGCGGTAGCACTTGTACTTGGGTTGACTCTTGGCAATCCCAATCTTCACCTTTTTCACCATAGCATCAAGAAGCTGGGCTTGGCGAATCTGGTCTTCCAAGGTAGGAGAGACTTGAAGGTTGGCGAGGAAATCTTGAGGAACAACTTGCAGATTAAGTTTGCGGAAAGCTTCACAAAGCTCGGGTTGATAAGGCTTGAGAATCAGACTGTTGCAGTAAGCCTTCCTGCTCAATGCGTCAGCAATCACATTGGCCTTGCCTGGAGTATACTAAATACTCGGATTATATTCTTGAATCATTTCGACCCATCGAGTTTGCCTGAGGTTGAGATTAGGCTGAGTGAAGATGTACTTGAGACTCTTGTGATCAGTGAAGATGTCCACTTTTCTTCCCAATAAGAGATGTCTCCAAGTCAAAAGAGCATGCACAACTGCCGCCAACTCGAGATCATGAGTGGGTAGTTCTTCTCATTGGGCTTCAATTGGCGAGAGGTATAAGCAACAACTTTCTTCTCTTGCATCAATACTGCGCCAAGACCTTGGAGAGAGGCATCACAAAAGACCTCGTACGGTTTGGATTCATCAGGCGGAGTCAGAACTGGAGCAGTGATCAATTTCTCTTTCAAAGTGTTTCTGGAGAAGATTAGAGAGAGGCTTCACGATCTTAGAAAAGTTTTCAACGAATCTTCGACAGTAGCTTGCGAGACCGAGGAAGCTACGGAGTTGCTTCACGTTCTGAGGAGGTTCCCAATTCACAATTGCAGACACCTTCTCAGGATTCACCGCAATGCCCTTGGCAGAGATGATATGACCAAGATAAAGAACCTCATCGAGCCAAAATTCGCACTTGGAGAACTTGGCGTAGAACTGATGTTCCCTGAGCTTATCAAGCACCAAACGCAAGTGTTTGGCATGATCTTCCTTGTTCTTCGAGAAAACCAGAATGTCGTCGAGATAGACCAAAATGAAGTCATTGGTGTAGGCGTTGAAGATGAAGTTCATCATGCGAGAGAAAGTCAGAGGAGCGTTGACGAGGCCAAAAGACATGATAGTGTATTCATATGAACCATAGCTTGTCCTGAAAGCCGTCTTGGGAATATCTTGCTCACGGATTCGAATCTGATGATAACCCATACGGAGATCAAGCTTGGAGAATACTCGGGCACCTTTGAGTTGTTCGAATAGCTCATTGATGTTGGGAAGTTGGTATTTGTTCTTGATGGTCTTCTTGTTCAATGGACGGTAATCAACACAATGTCGGTCCGTTCCATCCTTCTTCTTCACAAAAAGAACACCACAACCCCACGGAGAAGAACTAGGCCGGATGAGACCCATTCTTTCTTGAATATCGAGTTGCTTCTTCAGCTCCTTCAACTCTTCAGGTCCGAGCTTGTAAGGATGCTTGCACACAGGTTCCGTGCCGGGCTCAAGATCAATAACGAATTCAACTGGCCGGTGCGGAGGCATTCCTGGAAGCTCTTCTGGAAAGACGTCTTGATATTCGCAAACGACTGGAATTTGCGAGATAGCATCCAGTTCACCCTTCTCATTGAGAGAAAACAGATGGATGTTATTATCCCGAGCGGCAAAGACAATTACATCCTCAGACGAATGAGTCAATTGAATCTGCCTGGCTGCACAATCAAGATGCGCCTTGTGCTTAGAAAGCCAATCCATCCCGAGAATAAGATCAATATTCGAATTACCAAGAACCACCAGAGAAGAAAGAAACTTGTAATCGCCCAACGTGATAGAGATATCGGGAGCAACCAAACTAGAAGTCAAAAGCTTGCCGGGAGAAACAACTTGCATGATTTTGGGCATGATCTCAGTATCGACATTGTGCTTCGATGCAAACGGGCATGACAAGAAAGAAAGCGATGCACCAGTATCAAAAAGTACTTTTGCGGGAACATCATTAACAGGAAGGTTACCCATGATGACATCTGATGAGTCCTCTGCCTGAGCTGCATTCATCAAGTTGACCTTTGCATGCTTGGGGTTATGCTTGACCACAGCTGTACTTGCCGATCTGACAGGAGGAGGAGGAGGAAGACGCCTCTGGTTGAAACACTTGTTGGCATAGTGACCCTTCTGTTGGCACTTGTTGCACGTGACCTCTGAAAGCGGACAGTGGTACGGAGCACTCGATCTTGGAGCTTGAGACGAAGTCTTGTCCAGGGTTGGGTGGGTGGGAAGATCCACTGCCACCTTTGCTCTTCTGCTGATACGGCTGATGGAACGGAGGAGGAGGAAGCCAATACTTCTGCTGCTTGGCCACTTGAGTAGAGGAAGAAGGAGTAGCATCTCTGACTCGCTTCTTGGAAGCATCACACCTCAACTGAGCAGCCTCTTGCTTCAATGCCATGTTGTAGAACTCATCGTACCTCAAGGGCTTGAAGAGAACAAGAGCGAGCTGAATTTCTTCTCTGAGACCACCCCTGAACTGGTATATCATGCTCTTCTCATCAGGGACGTCCTGCTTGGCAAAGCGGGCGAGCTTCTGGAACAACTTGTTGTAGTCATAGACAGACAAAGAGCCTTGCTTCAGGTTGCGGAATTCCTCACGCTTGCTTTCAACCACGCTCTGAGGGATATAGTGAGCTCTGAAATCTTGACGGAATTCATCCCAAGTGATAACACGTCCACCTCTGGAGTCCTTGTACTGCTGGAACCATTCTGCAGTTTGATCTTTGAGTTGGAAGGAAGCGAACTTGACAAAGTCCTCAGGCCTGACGTTACTGCACTTGAAATGCTTGCATAGATCCACAAGCCAATCGTCAGCATCGGTTGCCTCAACACAATTGCTGAAAGTCTTTGGCCCATTAGCAAGGAACTGGTTGAGTGTAGCAGAGTGATTCTGATTGTTGCCTTGATTCCCTTGGTTGCCTTGATTGCGCTCTTGAAGAATTTGCATGATCAACTGTGTGTTTTCATTGGTTGCGGCCATCATAGCTTGCGATGCCTCCGGAGGAGGTGGAGGTGGTGACAGATCTGGATTCGGAGTCGTGCGTGTTGGAGGAGCCATCCTGAAGAGGTTGACATCCATTAGCACATCGATAGACAAATATTGAAGCTGAATCCAACGGAATGAAAATTGCAACATATAGTCTTCACATCCGAACAAAATGAACGAATGCATTCCTCTTGAAATGGTCACATATCCATAAATTGAGAAGCCACGTAGAATTTAGGTAGAGAAATAAATCAACAAGGTACGGATCAAGAATGAATAATCGGTAAGAAATCCCAATCTCAAACCAACCATCCGTGGAAGAAGAACTAGAGCTACTTGAATTCCCACCTATGAAACTCCGGAACCTTTCCGGTTATGCAATCAGGTGTTGGGGATACAGGGGAAGCATAATATCTCACCCAATTCTAGCAAATCCTACATCCAACTGTATCCATCCTTCAACACATAACCGAGAAAAACTTCGGAAACCATCTACCTCAACCTTCGAAAAGCATCCGTTATACAAGTTATGGCGATACTCCCGAACTCCCGCCCCAGTACTGGGTGGCGTCGAGGTTATCTCACCAACGAACTGCATAAAAGAGTTTTTCGATGTCGGCGTACTAAACTTAGGTATTCCAGAACTGCAACGATAAAATTATGACGACAACACCTCAGAGCTCAACTCCCCGGGACACTTCCACAAAACCCCTGACAGGAGGCACCAAGACAATGTTCTCATCATAAAACCATCGGAACGATTCCAAGATACCCGCGTGATCCTAAATTTTTTTAGTGAAATTTGAGAAGAGAAGAGTCAAAACTCTATGTCAAGATGCCTTACCAGAGCGATGAGGAGACTGGGAAGTAAAAAGAATTCCTAAACTCTCCGATATATAATTCCTAAATGACTCAAAACATTTTCTAGACACAACTTGGCTGCTAAAAACGATCAAGCAATGGGGCTCCTAAGGTCGGGGAAGGCTCTGATTACCAACTTGTAACACCCTCGATGCGACTATAGCTCCCACGTGTCGAGGCACGACTTAGAGACATAATCGCATTAAAGGCATATGTCGCAAGTAAGGTAATCTTTACAACAACCCATGTAATATAATCATAAAGGGGAGATAACATAGTCGGCTTACACTCGCCACGTCAATCAAGTACATAATTAACATTACATCAACCAAACACTCATGGCCCGACTACGGCGCCAAAATAAAAGATAACCCAACATGCGACACGGTCCCGATCACCCCCAACTGGGCACCACTACTGATCATCAGGAAAGGAAACATAATAACGTTGAGAGTCCTCGTCGAACTCCCACTTGAGCTCGAGCGCGTCACCTGGACCGGAATCATCAGGCCCTGCATCTGGTGTAATAGTAATCTGTGAGCCACAGGGACTCAGCAATCTCGCACCCTCGCGATCAAGACTATTTAAGCTTATAGGTAAGGCAAGGTAAAAATATATGTGGAGCTGCAGCAAGCGACTAGCATATATGATGGCTATCCTGTTCGCAAAAGAGAGCGAGAAGAGGATGCAAAGCGCGAGCGAGAAACTAGAGGGCAACCTGCGCAAGCATTACTCCAACACCGTGTCCACTTCCCGGACTCCGCCGAGAAGAGGCCATCATGGTAACACACTCAGTTGATTCATTTTAATTAAGTTAAGGTTCAAGTTATCTACAACCGGACATTAACAAATTCCCATCTGCCCATAACCGCGGGCACGGCTTTCGAAAGTTCAAATCCCTGCAGGGGAGTCCCAACTTAGCCCATGACAAGCTCTCACGGTCAACGAAGGAATAGACCTCCTCCCGAGACGTTCCGGTCAGACTCGGTATCTCGGTTCTTCAAGACACTTCGACAGGTTAAAACAAGACGAGCAACACCGCCCGAATGTGCTGACAAATCCCAATAGGAGCTGCACATATCTCGTTCTCAGGGCACACTCAGCTGAGACATCCTACGAGTAAAACCAACCCTCAAGTTGCCCCGAGGTGGCCCCGCAGTCTACTCGGTCGGACCAACACTCAGAGGAGCACTGGCCCGGGGGGGGGGGTTAAATAAGATGACCCTCGGGCTCCGGAAACCCAAGGGAAAAAGAGGCTAGGTGGCAAATGGTAAAACCAAGGTTGGGCATTGCTGGAAAAGCTTTAATCAAGGCGAACTATCAAGGGGTTCCCATTATAACCCAACCGCGTAAGGAACGCAAAATCCGGGAACATAACACCGATATGACGAAAACTAGGGCGGCAAGAGTGGAACAAAACACTAGGCGAGAGGCCGAGCCTTCCACCCTTTACCAAGTATATAGATGCATTAAGATAACATAGCAATATAATGATATCCCAACAAGTAAATAAATGTTCCAACAAGGAACAGCCTCCACTCTTCACCTGCAACTAGCAACGCTATAAGAGGGGCTGAGCAAAGCGGTAACATAGCCAAACAACGGTTTGCTAGGACATGGTGGGTTAGAGGTTTGACATGGCAATTTGGGAGGCTTGAAAGCAAATGGTAGGCATCGTAGCATTGGCATAGCAAAAGAGCGAGCAATATAGCATAGCAAAGATAGTAGTGATTTCGAGGGTATGATCATCTTGCCTGCAAAGTTGTCAGAGTTGACTGGATCCTCGAAAGCAAACTCAACAGGCTCCTCGTTAGCGAACTCATCTCCCGGCTCTACCCAAACAAGACAAACAAGCAACAAGGACACAATCAACCACGTGCAAGGATCAAACCATATGATGCAATGATGATATGCTATGCGGGATGCGATGCGGGATGCATATGCAAGATTTGACAAGGTATGCAAGAACCTGGCCTCAACATGGAAATCCAAGTGTGCCACTGGAAAGATGAGATGAAATCGCTTGAAAACGATATAAAGAACGTTGGAATCGGAGTTACGGTTTGGAGATGGCAAGCAATTCAAATATGATACCGGTCTGCGATTTACAGCAAGTAGCCATCTAAATGCAATGAGATGAACAGGTTACAACACTTAAACATGGCAACAAAATACATGGCAGGGATGCATGCAAGATGATTAGCAAAAGTCTAGCACTGAGCTACGGCCAAATCATCCATTAACAGGTTCAAACAAGCATGGCAAAAATGCATATGGCAAACAGATTTCAGACTTAGTGAAATTAACACTTGTCTGGAATTTCAGATCAGGTAGCACTCTTCGGAGCAACAAAACTACATGCTACAGGACCTGAACATGGCAAAGTAAAGCATGGCATGGAGCTACTCAAAGAGCTTAACAAAAGTCCCTTAGTGACCTTGAGTCAAAAAGGATCAGAAAATACAATTGCAAGCATGTGAACATGGCAAAAAACATAATCAGTTCTCAGACTTAGTGAAAACTGGAGCATGCTGAAAACAGATATCAAGTAGGCATGTTCACGAGCTCGATGCACTCACTACGGAGCAAGTCATGACAAACTAAGCATACATCTATCAAGAACACACAAAATTCAGGCTAGACATAGCAAGAAAAATAACATAGCATGCACGGATCAACTACAACAACATCAGCAAAATTGCAAACAAGTTGACAATCTGCCCAGATTCACAAAGTAGCAAAAGTAGAGCTCGATTGACTCAAGCTAGGGTGATTCATAGTTGCAAACAAAGACATGGATGGATGGAGAACTACAAAATTAACAAAACATCCTTACTGATCATCCTCAAAAGAGGCACGGATCACTAGGAATCAACATGGACATATGGCATCATGAACTAAACAGCTCAAGGACTTAGTGGAAATGCTAAGTCCCTGAAAACAGAATTACCAAGTGCCTCACTTTGCAAGCTTGCACTAGGCACCACACACATCACAAAAATACATGGGTTGCACCTCTGGAAAGATGACAAAACCCTTAACAAAACATATGTAGAGCATCATGGCATATCATGCACACAATAATCATGGCAAAAATGACAAAAGTCTAAATGGAGTAGCAGATCTGACAATTAACTCAAGTAGCCCTCTTCTAACAGCATTTCGGGCATCAAGATGAACTCAAATAAAAATGATGCAATGGAATGAAATGATGTACTCTCTGAGACGAACATTTTGATATGCTATATGCATGAATCGGAGCTACGGATGCAAAGTTATGAGGCCATGAACAGGAGCACATGGATTTGAAAATTTAGGAACTTGGAAGAAAAAAACAACCCCGAGATCTAGGGTTTGCACGGAAGCCGAGGCGGTGGTGGATCTCGCCGGAGCTTCTCGCCGGAGAGGGGATCCGGCGACGAGGTTGCTCGTCGGAGAGGGGGCCGAGGAGGCGCGGCCAGGCGCGGGACCCGAGGAGGCGGCGAGGGGCGAAGGCGGCGGCGGTCGGCGGCGCGGCGCGACGAGGCGAGGCGGCACGGTGCGGCGAGCGGCCGGGCGACGGGCGGCGGCGGGGAGCGGCCGAGCGGCGGGCGGCGGCGAGCGGCGTGGAGGCGGCGGCGAGCTTCGGCCGGGCGGGGTCGGGCGGCCGCGGGCGCGAGGAGGCGGGTGGCGGCGGTTGGGCCCGTGGGGGCCGGGGACGGGCCCGAGCGGGCCGCGCGCAGCTGAGGCGGCGAAGTGGTCCGGGGGCGCCACGTGACAGCTCCCGGTTGGTGGCGGCGGAAGCTTCCGGCCCGGACGGACGTGTCCGGCCGGCGCGGAGACGAATTTTAGGGTTTGAGGACGAGGGGGATCCGGAATTTCGGGGAGAGGCCTATTTATAGGCATAGAGGGAGCTAGGAGAGTCCAAATGAGGTGCGGTTTTCGGCCACGCGATCGTGATCGAACGCTCTAGATGATGGAGCAGGTTTAGGTGTGTTTTGGGCCAAATTGGAGGGGTGTTGGGCTGCAACACACACGAGGCCTTTTCGGTTCCTCGGTTAACCGTTGGAGTATCAAACGAAGTCCAAATGATACGAAACTTGACAGGCGGTCTACCGGTAGTAAACCAAGGCCGCTTGGCAAGTCTCGGTCCAATCCGGAAATGTTTAATCCCCACACACGAAAGAAAGCTAGAAATGACCACCGGAGGAGAACGAAGCGCCGGAATGCAAAACGGACAATGGGGAAAATGCTCGGATGCATGAGATGAACACGTATGCAAATGCAATGCACCTGATGACATGATATGAGATGCATGAAAACGACAACAACACACGGAGACAAAAACCCGAACCCGAGAAAATAAAATAACTTAACGCCAGAAACGGCAAGAGTTGGAGTACAAATTGGGAAAGTTACATCCGGGGTGTTACAAACATGGTCCAGGTCATGCTCTTCCGCCGGATCCTTCCGTGTCAAAGACGGGCATTCAATATGTGGGAGTTCGACCCGGCCAAGCACCAGACGCTGCGAGAGCTTTTCGACACGACACACCAAGATGTCTGGAGGGTGCTGTTCAAGGCCGCCGAGGTACCTCCTCCCCTTACCGAGGATCGCGGACTCAGCGCAAAGCGCCCTGCCAATCTGGTAAGCTCTTTATATCTCATAAGATGTTCCTTTCCCCAGTATAATCATGTGGGGGATCTAAACCTCCTCGCCATTTAATAGGAGTGGGTCGCAACAGCGGAGCGGATCGATTGTCCGGCCCCACTGCCCGAGGATCCAGCAAGGGCTCCCTTACCGGAGATGCTGGTTCCGGCGTCCTATGAGGCACCGGAGAAGAAGGCCAAGAAGAAGGCCACGGGGACCAGGAAAGGTCTCTGGCGCAAGGTCGTATCGGACTCATTGTCCGATAATACCGAGGAGCCCTCCTCCCACGAAAACAAGGAGGAGGAAGAGGAAAGTTCTCCCCCCCCCAGCTGGGGGAGACAAGAAAATCAAGGCCGCCCCGTCAGGGGAGGCCGAAGGGTCCAAGAAGGGAAGGATTCTCCTTCCAGACTGCTCCACGGCGGCCGCTTTTAGCGACGAGGAGTGGTTACCTAG
This sequence comes from Triticum urartu, assembly GCF_056163025.1. Taxonomy (NCBI): domain Eukaryota; kingdom Viridiplantae; phylum Streptophyta; class Magnoliopsida; order Poales; family Poaceae; genus Triticum; species Triticum urartu. The sequence continues at coordinate 544,674,807 of NC_141874.1, forward strand.
GGAGAAGCCCCTGTCGAAGTCATAAGTATCTGGATACCATAATAGTTCTTGGTATGTTTTATTTTATTGCTTCTTATCATGCCGAACATGATCATGCAGCCCATCCAAAGCCCATATCGATGTATCCTCTTTGGAGGAGTCTGATAACCCACAAGTATAGGGGATCACAACAGTTTTCGAGGGTAGAGTATTCAACCCAAATTTATTGATTCGACATAAGGGGAGCCAAAGAATATTCTCAAGTATTAGCAGCTGAGTTGTCAATTCAACCACACCTGGAAAGTTAATATCTGCAGCAAAGTGTTTAGTAGCAAAGTAATATGATAGTAGTGATAACGGTAACAAAAGGTAACGGTAGTAAAAGTAATGTTTTTGGTATTTTGTAGTGATGATGGCAATAGCAACGGAAAAGTAAATAAGCGGAGAACAATATATGGAAAGCTCGTAGGCAATGGATCGGTGGTGGAGAATTATGCCGGATGCGGTTCATCATGTAACAGTCATAACCTAGGGTGACACAGAACTAGCTCCTGTTCATTGATATAATGTAGGCATGTATTCCAAATATAGTCATACGTGCGTATGGAAAAGAACTTGCATAACATCTTTTGTCCTACCCTCCCGTGGCACCGGGGTCCTTACGGAAACTAAGGGATATTAAGGCCTCCTTTTAATAGAGAACCGGGACAAAGCATTAACACATAGTGAATACATGAACTCCTCAAACTACGGTCATCACCAGTAAGTATCCCGATTATTGTCACTTCTGGGTTAACGGATCATAACACATAATAGGTGACTATAGACTTGCAAGATAGGATCAAGAACTCTCATATATTGATGAAAACATAATAGGTTCAGATCTGAAATCATGGCACTCGGGCCCTAGTGACAAGCATTAAGCATAACAAAGTCATAGCAACATCAATCTTAGAACATAGTGGATACTAGGGATCAAACCCTAACAAAACTAACTCGATTACATGATAGATCCCATCCAACCCATCACCGTCCAGCAAGCCTACGATGGAATTACTCACGCACGGCGGTGAGCATCATGAAATTGATGATGGAGGATGGTTGATGATGACGATGGCGACGGATTCCCCTCTCCGGAGCCCCGAATGGACTCCAGATCAGCCCTCCCGAGAGGTTTTAGGGCTTGGCGGTGGCTCCGTATCGTAAAACGCGACGATTTCTTCTCTCTAATTTTTTTCTCCCTGAAACACAATATATGGAGTTGGAGTTGGAGTCGGAGAGGCAACAGGGGGCCCACGTGGTAGGGGGGCGCGCCCTAGGGCGGCAGGCGCGCCCCCACCCTCGTGGAGAAGTGGTGGGCCCCCTGGCCTTCATCTTTTGCAGGTATTTTTCATATCTTCTAAAAAGTTGCTCCATGAAGTTTCAGGTCATTTCGAGAACGTTTGTTTCTACACATAAATAACACCATGGTAATTCTGCTGAAAACAGCGTTAGTCCGGGTTAGTTCCATTCAAATCATGCAAGTTAGAGTCCAAAACAAGGGCAAAAGTGTTTGGAAAAGTAGATACGACAGAGACGTATCAACTCCCCCAAGCTTAAACATTTGCTTGTCCTCAAGCAATTCAGTTGACAAACAACTTTTCTTATCTTAGTCAGTCCATCATATATCGTCATAATTGCCTTTCACTTGCACGACCGAACGATGTGAATAATAATAATAGTGCACGTGCATTGGACTAAGCTGGAATCTGCAAGCATTCAATGAACAGGAGAAGACAAGGCAATATGGGCTCTTTTGTCAGATCAACAATAATGTATATAAGAGCCACTTCAACAATTAATTATGGTCTTCTCCTATCGACCCCCAAATAAAATAAAAGAAATAAAACTATTTACACGGGAAAGCTCCCAACAAGCAAAAGAAGAACAAGAAATCTTTTTGGGTTTTCTTTTTAATTAATACTACAAGCATGGAAATTAAACTAACTAAAATTACAACTATTTTTTTGTTTTTTCTTAAAGTTTATTAAACACACAAGAAGAAAGCATAAAAAGGAAAATAAACTAGCATGGATGATACAATGAAAAAGTATGAGCACCGACATCTAGCAATGAGTGTGTGAACATAGATGTAATGTCGGTGAGAAATACGTACTCCCCCAAGCTTAGGCTTTTGGCCTAAGTTGGTCTATGGCCATGGCTGGCCTGGCGGATATCCATAATAATAGTTGGGGCCGTACTGAGAAGAAGAAGAGGAAGACTCCGATTGCCACTGGCTGACAATCATCTCCGGATCCCACTGGTAATTAGACTGTCGTGAAGGATCAACCTGTGGTTCCGGATTTGGCTCCATGGCTGGTGCAGGGTTCCGGTAGGCGTGAATAGCCTTCAACGGAACAAGGTACTGGCCTACAGATAAATCAAACAAAGAAGGAGCGGGCAGGGTAATAGTCTCAGGATGATGCTTATTAAAGAATAATTGATATTTAAGCTCTCCTTCCCTATTCTTAACAATAAAATCATGTGCCACCATACTTTTATAATCTAGATAAACACGAGGCAGCACTTTTTCTTCCTTCTCATAATGCCTAATAGGTATGTTAAAATGTGCAGCTAGGCATGAAGCATAGATGCCTCCAAAGATGGGGCCCTTTGTACGGTTCAGACTTAACCGTTTGGCAATAATGCCGCCCATACTAACAGAGTTATCACCATATAAACCGTGGCGCAAGATAATAATATCAGGGATACTAAGGTTTCCACAGTTTCCGCGACCAATTAAGCAACGACTAGCAAATAATGCAAAATAACGTAAAACAGGAAAATGTATACTAGTGATTCATGCATCGGAAACCTTCCTTGTTTCCCCTACAGTGATAGTATCAATAAACCCCTCCACATCATCGCGATGTGGTTCTTCTGTCTTGCCCTCAAAAGGGACTAAACAAACCCGACAAAAATCATAAAGTGACATCTCCTTATGCTCATCATATAAATAAAACTCCACCGTAGGTGGTGAGCTCCTAGAATGGAAATGAAAGTTTTGCACAAAGATATTTGTGAGTAAGAGATACTGATCGCATTGGTCGTGGAGGAAAGCGGTGAGGCCTGCATTCTTAGCCAATTCATGAAAATCTTCATAAATACCAGCTGCTCTCAAGAAATCATCGGAAGGCCATTCACATGCCCGAACCTCCACTGTGCGAGGCAGATTATATTTAGGCTTTGGTGCCTTTTCCTTCGAGCTTTGGCTCGATGAGCCCCTCAAAAGTCTCCTCATCATTTTCTGAAAATTCTGAATTTTTTAGTAACTTCAAAATAAAAGTAAACCAAACTCAATAATATTGATAGCAACTACTCCTACAAGTGCCTAGAGCCTATATCATGCGTCAAAACTACTTGGAACCATATAAATTTGACATGCAAGCTCAAGAACAGGGTCACCTAAGCAGAAAAAACTTGTAATGAATAAAGCACTAGAACAAAAACTAATTGGGCCAATGGAGGAGTCACATACCAAGGAACAATCTCCCCAAGTAGTTTTGTGAGAGGTGCTTTGAGCAAGGAGATCGAAAATGGCAGCAAAACGAGCTTGGACTCGGGTTTCAGCTGGTTATTCGTGTTTGGGGGAGGAAGAAGGAGTGTATGGGTGAAAGGATAAGTGGAGGAGGGCCACCGTGGGCCCACGAGGCAGGGGGACGCGCCCAGGGGGGTAGGGCGCGCCCTCCACCCTCGTGGGCAGGTGGTTGGCCCCCCTGCTATGTTCTTAGTGCCAAATATTCTAGAAAAAATCATATTTAAATTTCAGGGCATTTGGAGAACTTTTATTTTCGAGGTAATTTTATATTGCACGGATAATCAGATAACAGACAGAAAAATATTTATATTTATTTTATTTAATATAAATAACAGAAAGTAAAAGTGGGATACAGAAGGTTGTGCCTTCTAGTTTCATCCATCTCATGATCATCAAAAGGAATCCACTAACAAGGTTGATCAAGTCTTGTTAACGAACTCATTCCGAATAACATGGAACCGGAGAACTTTCGAATAACACTATGTTACCTCAACGGGGATAAGCACATCCCCAATAATAAGAATATCATATTTCTTCTTGACAGTAGGAAGAGGAAATTCAAAACCTCCAAATATAACCGATGGCATTTTTCCAATAGAGTTGATACTATGAACTTGAGGTTGTTTCCTCGGAAAGTGTACCGTATGCTCATTACCATTTACATGAAAAGTGACATTGCCTTTAGTGCAATCAATAACAGCCCCTGCAGTATTCAAAAAGGGTCTTCCAAGAATAATAGACATACTATCGTCCTTTGGAATATCAAGAATAACAAAGTCCGTTAAAATAGTAACGCTTGCAACTACAACAGGCACATCCTCACAAATACCGACATGTATAGCAGTTGATTTATCAGCCATTTGCAAAGATATTTCAGTAGGTGTCAACTTATTCAAATCAAGTCTACGATATAAAGAGAGAGGCATAACACTAACACCGGCTCCAAGATCACATAAAGCAGTTTTAACATAATTTCTTTTAATGGAGCATGGCATAGTTGGTACACCGGGATCTCCAAGTTTCTTTGGTATTCCACCCTTAAAAGTATAATTAGCAAGCATGGTGGAAATTTTAGCTTCCGGTATCTTTCTTTTATTTGTAATTATATCTTTCATGTACTTAGCATAAGGATTGGTTTTGAGCATATCAGTTAATCGCATACGCAAAAAGATAGGTCTAATCATTTCAGCAAAGCGCTCAAAATCCTCATCATCCTTTTTCTTGGATGGTTTGGGAGGAAAAGGCATGGGTTTCTGAACCCAAGACTCTCTTTCTTTACCATGTTTCCTAGCAACAAAGTCTTTCTTATCATAACGTTGATTCTTTGATTGTGGGTTATCAAGATCAACAACAGGTTCAATTTCTATGTCATTATCATCACTAGGTTGAGCATCATTATGAACATTATCATTAACATTACCACTAGTTTCAGGTTCATTACTAGATTGAGTTTCAGCATCAGAAATAGAAATATCATTTGGATTCTTAGGTGTTTCAACTATAGGATCACTAGAAGCATGCAAAGTCCTATCATTTTTCTTTTTCTTCTTTTTAGACGAACTAGGTGCATCTATATTATTTCTCTAAGAATCTTGCTCAATTCTCTTAGGATGGCCTTCGGGGTACAAAGGTTCCTGAGTCATTTTACCGGTTCTAGTAGCCACTCTAACATCATTATCATTATTATTACTATTCAATTCATTGAGCAAATCATTTTGAGCTTTAAGTACTTGTTCTACTTGAGTGGTAACCATAGAAGCATGTTTACTAATAAGTTTAAGTTCACCTTTGACATTAGCCATATAATCATCCAAGTGTTCAATCATATTTGAATTGTATTTCAATTGTCTACCAAAATAAGCATTAAAATCTTCTTGCTTAGCCATAAATTTATCAAACTCATCTAAGCATGGGCTAGCAAATTTAGTAAATAAGATTTCAGCTTTATCATATCTATAGAGAGAATTTACCTTTACTACCTGTGTCGGGTTATCAAGACCATGAGTTTCTTCAATAGGAGAAGGATTTGGATCACATGTTTCTTCAACAGGCGGTAAATTAAGACCATGTATTTCTTCAACAGGAGGTAAATTCTTAACATCTTCAGCTTTAATACCTTTTTCTTTCATAGATTTCTTTGCCTCTTGCATATCTTCAGGACTGAGAAATAGAATACCCCTCTTCTTGGGAGTTGGTTTAGGAATAGGCTCAGGAATTGGCTCCGGAGGTGTCCAATTATTTTCATTTGTCAACATATTATTCAATAGAATTTCAGCTTCATCCGGTGTTCTTTCCCTGAAAACAGAACCAGCACAACTATCCAGGTAATCTCTGGAGGCATCGGTTAGTCCATTATAAAAGATATCAAGTATTTCATTTTTCTTAATAGGATGATCAGGCAAAGCATTAAGTAATTGGAGAAGCCTCCCCCAAGCTTGTGGGAGACTCTCTTCTTCAATTTGCACAAAATTGTATATATCCCTTAAAGCAGCTCGCTTCTTATGAGCAGGGAAATATTTAGCAGAGAAGTAATAAATCATATCCTGGGGACTACGCACACAACCAGGATCAAGAGAATTAAACCATATCTTAGCATCACCCTTTAACGAGAAAAGAAATACTTTAAGGATGTAAAAGTAACAAGTTCTCTCATCTTTAGTGAACAGGGTGGCTATATCATTCAATTTAGTAAGATGTGCCACAACAGTTTCAGATTCATAACCATGAAAAGGATCAGATTCAACCAAAGTAATTATATCAGGATCAATAGAGAATTCATAATCCTTATTAGTAACAAAGATAGGTGAAGTAGCAAAAGCAGGGTCAGGTTTCATTCTAGCATTTAGAGATTGCTTACTCCATTTAGCTAATAACCTTTTGAGTTCATTTCTATTTTTGCAAGCAAAAATAACTAAAGAAGCTTCTTGATCAAAAACATAACCCTTAGGAATAACAAGTGATTCTTCATCATCACTTTCATCAGTATCATCAAATTCAATATTTTTAATTTCTCTAGCTCTAGCAAGTTGTTCATCAAGAAATTTACTAAGTGGCACAGTAGTATCAAGCATAGAAGTAGTTTCATCATAAGTATTATGCATAGCAGAAGTGGCATCATCAATAACATGCGACATATCAGAACGAATAGCAGAAGCAGGTGTAGGTGTCGCAAGCTTACTCAAAACAGAAGGTGAATCAAGTGCAGAGCTAGATGGCAGTTCCTTACCTCCCCTCGTAGTTGAGGGATAAATCTTGGTTCTTGGATCTTTCAAGTTCTTCATAATGATAAGTAGATATAAATCCCAAGTGACTCAAAGAATAGAGCTATGCTCCCCGGCAATGGCGCCAGAAAATGGTCTTGATAACCCACAAGTATAGGGGATCACAACAGTTTTCGAGGTTAGAGTATTCAACCCAAATTTATTGATTCGACACAAGGGGAGCCAAAGAATATTCTCAATTATTAGCAGCTGAGTTGTCAATTCAACCACACCTGGAAACTTAATATCTGCAGCAAACTGCTTAGTAGCAAAGTAATATGATAGTAGTGATAACAGTAACAAAAGGTAACAGTAGTAAAAGTAATGTTTTTGGGATTTTGTAGTGATGATGGCAATAGCAACGGAAAAGTAAATAAGCGGAGAACAATATATGGAAAGCTCGTAGGCAATGGATCGGTGATGGAGAATTATGCCGGATGCGGTTCACCATGTAACAGTCATAACCTAGGGTGACACAGAACTAGCTCCAGTTCATTGATATAATATAGGCATGTATTCCGAATATAGTCATACATGCTTATGGAAAAGAACTTGCATAACATCTTTTGTCCTACCCTCCCGTGGCACCGGGGTCCTTACGGAAACTAAGGGATATTAAGGCCTCCTTTTAATAGAGAACCGGAACAAAGCATTAACACATAGTGAATACATGAACTCCTCAAACTACGGTCATCACCGGTAAGTATCCCGATTATTGTCACTTCGGGGTTAACGGATCATAACACATAATAGGTGACTATAGACTTGCAAGATAGGATCAAGAACTCTCATATATTGATGAAAACATAATAGGTTCAGATCTGAAATCATGGCACTCGGGCCCTAGTGACAAGCATTAAGCATAGCAAAGTCATAGCAACATCAATCTTAGAACATAGTGGATACTAGGGATCAAACCCTAACAAAACTAACTCGATTACATGATAGATCCCATCCAACCCATCACCGTCCAGCAAGCCTACGATGGAATTACTCACGCACGGCGGTGAGCATCATGAAATTGGTGATGGAGGATGGTTGATGATGACGATGGTGACGGATTCCCCTCTCCGGAGCCCCGAACGGACTCCAGATCAGCCCTCCCAAGAGGTTTTAGGGCTTGGCGGCGGCTCCATATCGTAAAACGTGATGATTTCTTCTCTCTGATTTTTCTCTCCCCGAAACACAATATATGGAGTTGGAGTCGAAGAGGCAACAGGGGGCCCACGAGGTAGGGGGCGCGCCCCCCACCCTCGTGGAGAGGTGGTGGGGCACCTGGCCTTCATCTTTTGCGGGTATTTTTCATATTTTCTGAAAAGTTGCTTCGTGAAGTTTCAGGTCATTCCGAGAACCTTTGTTTCTGCACATAAATAACACCATGGTAATTCTGCTGAAAACAACATCAGTCCAGGTTAGTTCCATTCAAATCATGCAAGTTAGAGTCCAAAACAAGGGCAAAAGTGTTTGGAAAAGTAGATACGACGGAGACGTATCAGAGTCTTTGGGCCCGTCGGAGATGAACAACGATTCACTCCCGATCGCCTCCTCCCCCGCCCTACGGACGACATCGAGGTGTTGTCTCAAAGGGTACTGATCCATGGGGAGACAGTTCCGGCGGCGCCCCAAGGCGATATTCCGGACGCTGGGCGCACGAGGGGCAAGACTCCCATGGGCTCTAATGCGGAGGGCAGCAAGTCTAGCCCCCAGCCGAATACTGCGTCGGAACCTCCAGTGGTTCCGGATTCTATCAGGTGACCCCTCACCAAGGGGGGCAAGCCGTCTGTGCCGATGGCCTGTATCCATCCAAAGGCATTGGACAATTTGCAGGAAGCGCTTCGCGGCGCTTCCATTGACGAAGAGCACCGCACTATCATGAGTGCGGTGGTCAAGAAGGTTCGGTCCACCAAAAGCGGACTGACTGAAGCCTGTGCCAGCCTCCTAACAGGCTTTGAGGTAAGTAATCAAATTATGAGAAAATGTTACAGTATAGACAGTAGCCCCTGATGCTCTGTTTGGTGTTCGCAAAGAAAGGCCAAACAGAGGATCAAATAATAATCACAGGAGTCTAATTAGAATATGTCTATGTGAATAAGCAGGCTTCACTGCTGGCCGCTGCCACTCACACGACGGAGGTCTCCGTACTGAAGCGGGACGTTGAGCGGTCTGAGGAAGAGCTCAGCCTTACCAAGAGGCAGCTCGAAGACAACAAAGGTAAACAATACCTTGTCTGTTTATTGATAAAGAAAAAGGAAACTAGTTGTTAGATCACAGGATCGTCATGAATTTTGCTAGGGGCCATGACCGAAGTGGCGGCCCTGAAGAAGGCGTTGTCCGAGGCTGAAGGCAAAGCAGCCAAGGAGCGCGCCGAGTGCGAGAAGCAAGAGGCCCGAGTCGGCGAGGTTCAGCAAGAGCTCCAGGAGTTTTTCAAGAAGTACGAGTCCTTGGAGCATGACTCTAAGATGCAAGGGTTCAATCTTGCGAAGGTCCTCGAGAACGCACAAAATGCCAAGGCCGAAGCCCAAAAGGCTCTCCAGGAAATTGAGGCGGTCAAGAAGATAGTGGCGGGTAAGGCATTCATTATGCAAAGCAAGCATGCGTAGGAGACTTTCCTTTTACTTACCCGAATTCGGAGTTCTCCAGGAGCGTTCGCAGATCTACCCAGCAGTGTGTCGGATGCCACGGAGTTCTACCGGGCCGAGGAAGGGAGCTCGACGAAGAAGTTGTTCTGGTCTCAGTATACTGGGACCGAACATCCGATGCCCTTGACCGACCAGTTGAAGCAACTAGTCGAGCTTCACAAGGCGGCCGAACTGGCCATGAAGGGCCTCATAGTCCGGATGTGGCCTGGCGAGCCCCTGCCTGGCAGCTATTTCGGCCTGGTAAGGCGGCTTGTGAACGCCTGCCCATGGTTTGAAGTCATAAAGCGGTCGCCGGGCTTTTTCCCGGGCGAAAGTGCAGTGGGCGAAGATGGACGCCGAAAAGCTGGTGAAGGAGGGGCCGCCGGAGGGCAAGGAGCATCGCCACCCCGAAAAGTATTATGACAGTGTCCTGAAGGGTGCTCGCCTTGTGGCAGAGGAATGTGCTAAGGATGTAATATTTGAATGAATGTACTCATGTGATCCTGTAAATGTGAAACGAGTTCACGTGTGCTATGTAACGCTTGTTAATTTAAAATATTACCTTTTGTGCGGCAGTTTATAAAATTTGAGAGTTGGACAGTCGTCGGCTTCTGCCCCCATGTAACTAGTACCGAGGTGTTCGGGATAAACCTGATCACTCTTTATCCCAGTTTTGGTTCCTTCAAAGGAGGTGTTCAGCACAACGAACCAGGGAATCAGACTATAAAGCTTTATCACTCTCACTTAGCCATAGAAGTCTACAATTTTAAATTTCGGTGAAGCCCCTAGTATTCGGAAGGCCGAACTTGGGGCGCTATGTACGCCTAAGTCGGAAAAGGCCGACTCCTCGCCCGAAGAGGAAAAATCTTTAAGGATTTGAGACCTCTCAAACAGCGACCAGCTCTCGCCGCATCATGACGATCAGTTTTCGGCTTTCTCTAGTGAGGTGCTCGTCCGGAAGAATGGGACACGAGCACAGTAGTTCTCCCAGTGCTACCTTAGCCGATATAGCGGAACGTAAGGTACCAAAACATGGGAGCTGGGCAAACCCAACTATTGACCCAAGACATGATTCAGAGCTGATGCATATAATGCTATAAGTTTGGGGTGCCGCACTATCGAAAGTGTTCGGACTTTTCTTGTCGTGTTATGGGGTACACTGAAGCCCCTAGCGCAGTGGACGTACCAGAATGTACGGGTGCAATTTGTCGTAAATAAGCAGACAGGGAAAAAGATGAAGAAATGCAATAATAAGCTAATGTTGTACATTGTTATTTAAATGATACGTCAAAGCATATGTATACAAGTAGTGCAATAAGCAAAAATAGGACTATTTGACATGTCCTATCCAAGGGCAAGCTGCGTGTGGGTATGTAAAACAGGTATAGCGATCATTATCAGAGACCACCTGGGGGTTCCCTTGTACGTCAAAGCTTCTTGCTTCCTTGGTGTTTCCTTCCCGTGACGGGTCTGATAATTAGACGATCGGAGAGGGCCTTCATAGAATAGGGGCATGAAAGGAAGAAAATGTTAAAGGTATACGGGTCCTGAAGCGGTTGAGCCGCATTGTGGGCCGTTCCATGGCCGTGCCTTCGCCTATGCCCATGGTATCTTGAGTGCATAATTATGTACGCGCGACGCAAATTTCGCCGCTTGACTGGGACTAGGACGGAGGCCGAATTGCTAGGCGAGCTCTAAACGTGCCTGGCGATCCTATTGCAGGGTACTCCAGACTCGCTTGAAGGTGTCCGGGGTCTTTCGCCGAATTGGCGGTTTGCATCATGAGGTTGCTTTGCGCTTCTGCTGTGAGGGCCGCAGTGTGCTCCTCCGTGCGGAGCGAGCGCTCTGTGTTTCCATTAACTGTTATAACCCCGCGAGGTCCTGGCATTTTGAGCTTGAGGTATGCATAATGCAGTACCACATTGAATCTGGTAAATGCGGTTCGTCCGAGCAGTGCGTGATAGCCACTGCGGAAGGGGACGATATCGAAGATTAACTCCTCGCTTCGGAAGTTGTCCGGAGATCCGAAGACCACTTCCACTGTGATTGAGCCCGTACAACAAGCCTCTACACCTGGGATGACACCTTTAAAGGTGGTTTTGGTGGGTTTGATCCTTGAGGGGTCTATACCCATTTTGCGCACTGTATCCTGATAGAGCAGGTTCAGGCTACTACCACCGTCCATAAGGACTCGAGTGAGGTGAAATCCGTCAATGATGGGGTCAAGGAACAATGCGGCAGAACCGCCATGACAGATACTGGTGGGGTGGTCCCTGCGATCGAAGGTGATCGGACAAGAAGATCATGGGTTGAACTTTGGGGCGACTGGCTCCATCGCATAGACGTCCCTCAGTGCATGCTTCCGTTCCTGCTTGGGAATATGGGTTGCGTATATCATGTTTACTGTTTTCACTTGGGGAGGAAATTTCTTCTGTCCTCCTGTGTTCGGCGGCCGGGGCTCCTCCTCGTCGTCGCTATGCAGCCCCTTTTCCTTGTTTTCGACATTCAACTTGCCGGCATGTTTGAACACCCAGCATTCTCTGTTGGTGTGGTTGGCTGGTTTATCGGGGGTGCCGTGAATTTGACACGAACGATCGAGTATGCGGTCCAAGCTGGACGAACCCGGATTGCTTCTTTTGAACGGCTTTTTCCGCTGGCCGGATTTAGAGCCACTAAATTCGGCATTAACTATCGTGTCTTCGGCGTTGTCGCCATTTTTGCGGCGCTTGTGTCTGTTGCGACGTGGCCTGCCGTTGCTATCTTTGGCATCTGAATTGCCAGGGTTTCTTGATGTGTTGTTGCTGCGAGCCAGCCAGCTGTCCTCGCCCGCACAAAAGCGGGTCATGAGTGTCGTGAGGGCCGCCATGGACTTCGGCTTCTCTTGGCCGAGGTGTCGGGCGAGCCACTCGTCGCAGATGTTATGCTTAAATGCCGCTAAGGCCTCGGCATCCGGACAATCGACAATTTGGTTCTTTTTAGTTAGGAACCGAGTCCAGAATTTCCTGGCTGATTCCCCTGGCTGTTGGGTTATGTGACTCAAGTCATCAGCATCCGGTGGTCACACATAAGTGCCCTAGAAGTTATCAAGGAATGCATCTTCCAAGTTCTTCCAACTGCCAATGGAGTTTGCCGGCAGGCTATTCAGCCAATGCCGAGCCGGCCCTTTGAGTTTTAGTGGGAGGTACTTGATGGCATGTAGATCGTCACCGCGGGCCATGTGGATGTGGAGGAGGAAATCTTCAATCCATACCGCAGGGTCTATTGTACCATCATATGATTCGATGTTCACGGGTTTAAACCCTTCTGGGAATTCGTGATCCATTACTTCATTAGTGAAGCACAGGGGGTGTGCGGCGCCTCTGTGCCGGGCTATATCATGACGCAGTTCATACGAGTCTTATCTGCTGTATTCAGCCCGGCCGGATTTGCTTTTAGTATATCCGGCGTGACGGCCGTCGTAACGCGTTGGGGCGCGTCCCCGTGATCCGTAGATCGATCTTGCATGTCCTGCCTTGTTTTCCAATACGTCTCGCAGGTCCTGCGTGTTACCCCGGGCCTTGGTATTTTTGTTTAACTGGCAACGGGGTGCGGGCTGGACTTCGGCCTGATATGCCGCTTTGTCTCGGCCACGAGGTGGTCAGTTAGCCGCATAATACGCTGGGAGTATAGGCTTTAATGCTTCCTCCTCGAGTTGGGGTAGCAACCTGCGTTTTGGGTAACTTTTGGTTGGTCGCTCGAGTTCGTATTCCTCGTCCACCAGGACCTCAGTCCATCTATCCGCTAGCAGATCTTGGTCAGCTTGAAGCTGATGTTGCTTTTTCTTCAGGCTTTTTGCTGTGGCTATAAGCCGGCGCTTGAAGCGCTCATGTTCGGCGAGATCCTCAGGCACGATAAATTCTTCATCGCCGAGGCTCACCTTGCCTTCGGAGAGAGGCATGTAATTGTCATCCTCTGATTCTCCGTTTGCTGCCTGTTCCTTAGGGTTGTCTTGCCCATCCTCCCGCTCAAGGCCTGGCTGGAGGGGATTGTCTTCGTCTTCGGCGCTATCCACAGCGTTATTGTCTCTTGTGCTGGTATCTCCGTTTTTGCTATGGCGGGGCTTAGAGCGGCGCCGTTGATGCCGGTGCTTAGATTGCTTCTCGAGGGGATTATCCTCTGTTGCCTTATTGCCATCGCTTTCTTTGGGGGTGTCCACCATGTATATATCATATGATGAGGTGGCAGTCCAGCGCCCTGTGGGCGGCGGTTCCTGTTCTTCTCCTACATCGTCGTCCATACCATCGATGTCTTCGGAGCCGAAATCAAGCATGTTGGTTAAGTCGTCGATAGTGGCTATTAAGTGGGTGGTGGGTGGGGGACGAATTTCTTTGTCGTCCGCTTCCCACTCAAGCCGGACACACTTCGGCCAAGGACCTCCTGACAAGGAGAGAGACCTTAATGAATTTAGCACATCGCCCAAGGGCGAGTGCTGAAAGATATCCACGGAGGAAAACTCCATGATCGGCGCCCAATCAGATTCGATAGGCATGGATGCAGGCGGTTCAGAGCCCGTGGCCGGAGACAAATCCAAGGATCCGGCAACACAGGTCTCGTAGGAGGTGAAGTCGGTAATCGGCTCTATCGCCGCTGAGTGTGCGGCCTCCGTGGCGGGGTCCATCCACCCGTCCTCGGACGGCGCGATATGTTCTGGATCGAGGGCCGGAGTTTCCACAGGTGTGATCTCCCGAACACTGTTCGGCGGAAGAGCTAAGTCATGCTCGTCGTGGCTGTGCGGCGCACTGACACGGGCTCGAATCCGTCGAAGATCAAGTATCCACAGATGTCGGCAGTATAGTTTAAGTTTCCAAACCTGACCTGACGGCCAGGGGCGTAGCTCTCAATCTGCTCCAGATGGCCAAGCGAGTTGGCCTGCAGTGCGAAGCCGCCGAATATGAAGATCTGTCCGGGGAGAAAAATCTCACCCTGGATCGCATCGTTGCCAATGATCGATGGAGCCATCAAGCCTTATGGTGACGACACAGTGGAACTCTCAATGAAAGCACCAATGTCGGTGTCAAAACTGGCGGATCTCAGGTAGGGGGTCCCGAACTGTGCGTCTAAGGCGGATTGTAACAGGAGGCGGGGGACACAATGTTTACCCAGGTTTGGGCCCTCTCGATGGAGGTAATACCCTACTTCCTGCTTGATTGATCTTGATGATATGAGTATTACAAGAGTTGATCTACCATGAGATCGTAGAGGCTAAACCCTAGAAGCTAGCCTATGATTCTGATTGTTGTCGTCCTACGGACTAAACCCTCCGGTTTGTATAGACACCGGAGGGGGCTAGGGTTACACAGAGTCAGTTACAAGGGAGGAGATCTACATATCCAAATTGCCAAGCTTGCCTTCCACGCAAAGGAGAGTCCCACCCAGACACGAGATGAAGTCTTCAATCTTGTATCTTCATAGTCCAACAGTCCAGTCAAAGGATATAGTCCGGCTGTCCGGGGACCCCCTAATCTAGGACTCCCTCAACTTCCAAACCTTCACAAACTTGGTCACCCGGTGATCCACAATTTTCTCTTGGATGCTCTAGACCATGATGCTTAACTGTCTCGAGGATGCACAGTCCTCAAAGGTAACAAGCATTGATACCACACAGGAACAATCTCTTCAGTGATGCTCAATCACTTTGGGTTTGTAGGTGTTTGGGTTTGGCTTTTTGGTTTTTCCTCACTTGATGATTTTCTCTCAAAGTCCTCGGAGGATGGGATGCTCTCAATGACAAGTGTCAGTTTCTCGCGGAGTAGCCAACCAACTAGTGGTTGTAGGGGGCGGCTATTTATAGCCTAGGGAGCAGCCCGACATGATAAGACATAAATGCCTTTCAATGATATGACCGTTAGGTGGGTAGATATTGAAGGAAATATGCCCTAGAGGCAATAATAAAGTTATTATTTATTTCCTTATATCATGATAAATGTTTATTATTCATGCTAGAATTGTATTAACCAGAAACTTAGTACATGTGTGAATACATAGACAAACAGAGTGTCACTAGTATGCCTCTACTTGACTAGCTCGTTGAATCAAAGATGGTTAAGTTTCCTAGCCATAGACATGAGTTGTCATTTGATTAACGGGGTCACATCATTAGAGAATAATGTGATTGACATGACCCATTCCGTTAGCTTAGCACTTGATCATTTTAGTTTACTGCTATTGCTTTCTTCATGACTTATACATGTTCCTATGACTATGAGATTATGCAACTCCCGATTACCGGAGGAACACTTTGTGTGCTACCAAACGTCACAACGTAACTGGGTGATTATAAAGGTGCTCTACAGATGTCTCTGATGGTACTTGTTGAGTTGGCATAGATCGAGATTAGGATTTGTCACTCCGATTGTCGGAGAGGTATCTCTGGGCCCTCTCGATAATGCACATCACTATAAGCCTTGCAAGCAATGCAACTAATGAGTTAGTTGCGGGATGATGCGTTACAGAACGAGTAAATAGACTTGTCGGTAACAAGATTGAGCTAGGTATTGAGATACCTACGATCTAATCTCGGGCAAGTAACATACCGATGACAAAGGGAACAACGTATGTTGTTATGCGGTTCGACCGATAAAAATCTTCGTAGAATATTGATACGTCCATTTTGCATCATGCTTTTATATCGATATTTATTGCATTATGGGATGATATTACACATTATTTCACAATACTTATGCCTATTCTCTCTTATTTTACAAGGTTTACATAAAGAGGGAGAATGCCGGTAGCAGGGATTCTGGGCTGGAAAAGGAGCAAATATTAGAGACCTATTGTACACAGCTCCAAAAGTCCTGAAACTTCACGGAAGCTATTTTCAGAATATATAAAAAATACTGAGCGCAAGAAGCTCCATATGGGGCCCACACCCTGGCCACAAGGGTGGGGGCGCGCCCTACCCCCTTGGGCGCGCCCCCTGCCTCGTGGGCCCCCTGGTGGCTCTCTGATGCCCGTCTTCTGCTATATGGAGTATTTCATGTAGGAAAAAATCATAAGCAAGCTTTCGGGACGAGACTCTGCCGCCACGAGCCGGAACCTTGGCGGAACCGATCTAGGGCTCCGGTGGAGCTGTTCTGCCGGGGACACTTCCCTCCGGGAGGGGGAAATCATCACCATCGTCATCACAAACGATCCTCTCATCGGGAGGGGGTCAATCTCCATCAACATCTTCACCAGCACCATCTCCTCTCAAACCCTAGTTCATCTCTTGTATCCAATTCTTGTCTCTAAGTCTAGGATTGGTACCTGTGGGTTGTTAGTAGCGTTGATTACTCCTTGTAGTTGATGCTAGTTAGTTTACTTGGTGGAAGATCATATGTTCAGATCCTATATGCACATTAATACCCCTCTGATTATGAACATGAATATGCTTTGTGAGTAGTTATGTTTGTTCCTGAGGACATGGGAGAAGTCTTGCTATTAGTAGTCATGTGAATTTGGTATTCGTTCGATATTTTGATAAGATGTATGTTGTCTCTCCTCTAGTGGTGTTATGTGAACATCGACTACATGACACTTCACCATTATTTGGGCCTAGAGGAAGGCATTGGGAAGTAATAAGTAGATGATGGGTTGCTAGAGTGACAGAAGCTTAAACCCTAGTTTATGCGTTGCTTTGTAAGGGGCTGATTTGGATCCATATGTTTCATGCTATGGTTAGGTTTACCTTAATACTTTTGTTGTAGTTGTAGATGCTTGCAATAGAGGTTAATAATAAGTGGGATGCTTGTCCAAGTAAGGACAATACCCAAGCACCGGTCCACCCACATACCAAATTATCAAAGTACCAAGCGCGAATCATATGAACGTGATGAAAACTAGCTTGACGATAATTCCCATGTGTCCTCGGGAGCGCTTTCTTCTATATAAGAGTTTGTCCAGGCTTGTCCTTTGCTACAAAAAGGATTGAGCCACATTGCTGCACTTTATTTACTTTTGTTACTTGTTGCTCGTTACAAATTATCTTATCACAAAACTATCTATTACCTATAATTTCAGTGCTTGCAGAGAATACCTTGCTGAAAACCGCTTATCATTTCCTTCTGCTCCTCGTTGGGTTTGACACTCTTACTTATCGAAAGGACTATGATAGATCCCTTATACCTGTGGGTCATCAAATATGTAGGAGCCAATATGGGCATCCAGGTTCCGCTATCGGTTATTGACCAGAGAAGTGTCTTGGTCATGTCTACATAGTTCTCAAACCCGTAGGGTCTGCATGCTTAACGTTCGTTGACGATATAATATTTATGAGTTATGTATGTTGGTAACCGAATGTTGTTCGAAGTTCCGGATAAGATCATGGACATGACGAGGAACTCCAGAATGGTCCGGAGATAAAGTTTGATATATGGGATAATAGTGTTTGGTCACCGGAAGGGTTCCGAAATTCACCGGAAGGGGTTCCGGATGTTTCCCGAAATGTTTGGGTACAAGAACACTTTATTTGGGCCAAAGGGGAAAGTCCACAAGGTTTTTGGAAAGCGCAAAAGGAAGTTTTGCGGAGTCCAGGGGCCAGACGCCAGGGTCCCTGGCATCTGGGTCCAGACGCCGGGAACCCTGGCGTCTGGCCCTGGAGTCCGAGAAGGACTCTTGCCTTTCGGGTGAAACCGACTTTGTGGAGGCTTTTACTCCAAGTTTCGACCCCAAGGCTCAACATATAAATAGAGGGGTAGGGCTAGCACCCAAGACACATCAAGAAACACCAAGCCGTGTGACGGCAACCCCGTCCCCTCTAGTTTATCCTCCGTAATAGTTTTCGTAGTGCTTAGGCGAAGCCCTGCGGAGATTGTTCTTCACCAACACCGTCACCACGCCGTCGTGCTGCCGGAACTCATCTACTACTTCGGCCCTCTTGCTGGATCAAGAAGGCGAGGACTCCATCAAGCTGAACGTGTGCTGAACGCGGAGGCGCCGTACGTTCGGTACTTGATCGGGACAGATCATGAAGGTGTACGACTACATCAACCGCGTTGACAAACGCTTCCGCTTTCGGTCTATGAGGGTACGTAGACATACTCTCCCCTCTCGTTGCTATGCATCACCATGATCTTGCATGTGTGTAGGATTTTTTTTTGAAATTACTATGTTCCCCAACAGTGGCATCCGAGCCAGGTTTATGCGTAGATGTTATATGCACGAGTAGAACACAAGTGATTTGTGGGCGATACAAGTCATACTTCTTACCAGCATGCCATACTTTGGTTCAGCGGTATTGTTGGATGAAGCGGCCCGGACCGACATTACATGTACGCTTACGCGAGACTGGTTCTACCGACGTGCTTTGCACACAGGTGACTAGCGGGTGTTAGTTTCTCCAACTTTAGTTGAACCGAGTGTGACTATGCCCAGTCCTTGTTGAAGGTTAAAACAGCACTAACTTGACGAAATATCGTTGTGGTTTTGATGCGTAGGTAAGAACGATTCTTGCTCAGCCCATAGCAGCCACGTAAAACTTGCAACAACAAAGTAGAGGACGACTAACTTGTTTTTGCCGGGCATGTTGTGATTTGATATGGTCAAGGCGTGATGCTATATTTTATTGTATGAGATGATCATGTTTTGTAACGGAGTTATCGGCAACTGGCAGGAGCCATATGGTTGTCGCTTTATTGTATGCAATGCAATCACCCTGTAATTGCTTTACTTTATCACTAAGCGGTAGCGATAGTCGTAGAAGCAATAGTTGGCAAGACGACAACGATGCTACGATGGAGATCAAGGTGTCGCGCCGGTGACGATGGTGATCACGACGGTGCTTTGGAGATGGAGATCACAGGCACAAGATGATGATGGCCATATCGTATCACTTATATTGATTGCATGTGATGTTTATCCTTTATGCATCTTATTCTGCTTGATTGACAGTAGCATTATAAGATGATCTCTCACTAAATTTCAAGGTACAAGTGTTCTCCCTGAGTATGCACCGTTGCCAAAGTTCGTCGTGCCGAGACACCACGTGATGATCGGGTGTGATAAGCTCCACGTTCACATACAACGGGTGCAAGCCATTTTTGCACACGCAGTAATACTCGGGTTAAACTTGACGAGCCTAGCATATGCATATATGGCCTCGGAACATTGAGACTGAAAGGTCGAACGTGAATCATATAGTAGATATGATCAACATAGTGATGTTCACCATTAAAAACTACTCCATTTCACGTAATGATCGGTCATGGTTTAGTTGATTTGGATCATGTAATCACTTAGATGATTAGAGGGATGTCTATCTAAGTGGGAGTTCTTAAATATGATTAATTGAACTTTAATTTATCATGGACTTAGTACATGATATTATTTTGCTTGTCTATGTTGTTGTAGATAGATGGCACGTGCTGTTGTTTCGTTGAATTTTAATGTGTTCCTTGAGAAAGCAAAGTTGAAAGATGATGGTAGCAATTACACGGACTGGGTCCGTAACTTGAGGATTATCCTCATTGCTGCACAGAAGAATTACGTCCTGAAAGCACCGCTAGGTGCCAAACCCGCTGCAGGAGCAACGCCAGATGTTATGAACGCCTGGCAGAGCAAAGCTGATGACTACTTGATAGTTCAGTGTGCCATGCTTTACGGCTGAGAACCGGGACTTCAACGACGTTTTGAACGTCATGGAGTATATGAGATGTTCCAAGAGTTGAAGTTAATATTTCAAGCAAATGCCCGGATTGAGAATAGTTCTACAGCTGCAAGATGGAGGAGAATAGTTCTGTCAGTGAACATATACTCAGAATGTCTGGGTACCATAACCACTTGACGCAACTGGGAGTTAATCTTCCTATAGATAGTGTCATTAACAGAGTTCTTCAATCACTGCCACCAAGCTACAAGAGCTTCGTGATGTACTATAATATGCAAGGGATGGATAAGACGATTCCCGAGCTCTTCGCAATGCTAAAAGCTAAGGAGGTAGAAATCAAGAAGGAGCATCGAGTGTTGATGGTCAACAGGACCACCAGTTTCAAGAAAAAGGGTAAAGGGAAGAAGAAAGGGAACTTCAAGAAGAACGGCAAACAAGTTGCTGCTCAAGAGAAGAAACCCAAGTCTGGACCTAAGCCTGAGACTGAGTGCTTCTACTGCAAAGGGACTGGTCACTGGAAGCGGAACTGCCCCAAGTATTTGGCGGATAAGAAGGATGGCAAGGTGAACAAAGGGATATGTGATATACATGTTATTGATGTGTACCTTACTAAAGCTCGCAGTAGCACCTGGGTATTTGATATTGGTTCTGTTGCTAATATTTGCAACTCGAAACAGGGACTACGAATTAAGCGAAGATTGGATAAGGAGGAAGTGACAATGCGCGTGGGAAATGGTTTCAAAGTCGATGTGATCGCCGTCGGCACGCTACCTCTACATCTACCTTTGGGATTAGTTTTAGACCTGAATAAGCGTTGAGCATGAACATTATATCTGGATCTTGTTTGATGCAAGACGGTTATTCATTTAAATCAGAGAATAATGGTTGTTTTATTTATATGAGTAATACCTTTTATGGTCATGCATCCTTGAAGAGTGGTCTATTTTTGATGAATCTCGATAGTAGTGATACACATATTCATAATATTGAAGCTAAAAGATGCAGAGTTGATAATGATAGTGCAAATTATTTGCGGCACTGCCATTTAGGTCATATTGGTGTAAAGCGCATGAAGAAACTCCATTCTGATGGACTTTTGGAATCACTTGGTACTTGCGAACCGTGCCTCATGGGCAAGATGACTAAAACGCCGTTCTCTGGAACTATGGAGCGAGCAACAGATTTGTTGGAAATCATACATACTGATGTATGTGGTCCGATGAATATTGAGGCTCGCGGCAGGTATCGTTATTTTCTCACCTTCACAGATGATTTGAGCATATATGGGTATATCTACTTGATGAAACATAAGTCTGAAACATTTGAAAAGTTCAAAGAATTTCAGAGTGAAGTGGAAAATCATCGTAACAAGAAAATAAAGTTTCTACGATCTGATCGTGGAGGAGAATATTTGAGTTACGAGTTTGGTCTTCATTTGAAACAATGTGGAATAGTTTCGCAACTCACGCCACCAGGAACACCACAGTGTAATGGTGTGTTCGAATGTCATAACCGTACTTTATTGGATATAGTGCAATCTATGATGTCTCTTACTGATTTACCGCTATCGTTTTGGGGTTATGCATAGAGATAGCTGCATTCACGTTAAATAGGGAACCATCTAAATCCATTGAGATGACACCGTATGAACTATGGTTTGGCAAGAAACCAAAGCTGTCATTTTTAAAGTTTGGGGTTGCGATGCTTATGTGAAAAAGTTTCAAATTGATAAGCTCAAACCCAAATCGGAGTAGTGCGTCTTCATAGGATACCCAAAAGAAACTATTGAGTACACCTTCTATTACAGATCCGAAGGCAAGATATTTTATTGCTAAGAATGGATCCTTTCTAGAGAAGGAGTTTCTCTCGAAAGAAGTGAGTGGGAGGAAAGTAGAACTTTATAAGGTAATTGTACCTTCTCCCGAATTGGAAAGTAGTTCATCACAGAAATCAGTTCCAGTGATTCCTACACCAATTAGTGAGGAAGCTAATGATGATGATCATGAAACTTCAGATCAAGTTACTACTAAACCTCGTTGGTCAATCAGAGTACGGTCCGCACCAGAGTAGTATGGTAATCCTGTTATGTTAGTCATGTTACTAGACCATGATGAACCTACAAACTATGAGGAAGCGATGATGAGCCCAGATTCCGCGAAATGGCTTGAGGCCACGAAATCTGAGATGGGATCCATGTATGAGAACAAAGTATGGACTTTTATTGACTTGCCCGATGATAAGTGAGTCATTAAGAATAAATGGATCTTCAAGAGCAAGACGGACGCTGATAGTAGTGTTACTATCTACAAAGCTCTCGAATTGTCGCAAAAATGTTTTCGACAAGTTCAAGGTGTAGACTACGATGAGATTTTCTCACTCCTATTGATGTTTAAAAGTCTGTCCGAATCATGTTAGCCGTTGCCGCATTTTATGAAATCTGGCAAATGGATGTCAAAACTGTATTCCTTAATGGATTTCTTAAAGAAGAGTTGTATATGATGCAACTAGAAGGTTTTGTCGATGCTGGTGCTAACAAAGTGAGCAAGCTCCAGCAATCCATCTATGGACTGGTGCAAGAATCTCATAGTTGGAATATATGCTTTGATAAAGTGATCAAAGCATATGGTTTTATAAGACTTGCGGTGAAGCATGTATTTACAGGAAAGTGAGTGGGAGCATTACAACATTTCTGATAAGTATATGTGAATGACATATTGTTGATCGGAAATAATGTAGAATTTCCTGTAAAGCATAAAGGAGTGTTTGAAAAGATTTTTTCAAAGAAAGACCTCGATGAAGCTACTTACATATTGAGCATCAAGATCTATAGAGATAGATCAAGACGCTTGATATATTTTCAATGAGTACATACCTTGACAAAATTTTGAAGTAGTTCAAAATGGAAAAATCAAAGAAGGAGTTCTTGCCTGTGTTGCTAGGTGTGAAGTTGAGTAAAGACTCAAAACCAGAACACGGCAGAAAATGGAAAGAGAATGAAAAGTCATTCCCTATGCCTCAGTCATAGGTTCTACAAGGTATGTTATGCTGTGTACCAGACCTATTGTGTACCTCACCATAAGTTTGGCAAGAGGGTACAATAGTGATCCAGGAGTGGATCACTGGACAGTGGTCAAAATATCCTTAGTGGAATAAGGAAATGTTTCTCGGTTATGGAGGTGACAGAGTTCGTCGTAAAGAGTTACGTCGATGCAAGCTTTGACACCGATCTGGATGACTCTAAGTCTCGATCTAGATACATATCGAAAGTGCAAAGCATTGTAGACATACAAAATTCGCAAAATGCATACGGCTCTGAATGTGGCAGACCCGTTGACTAAATTTCTCTCACAAGCAAAACATGATCACTCTTTGGGTGTTAATCACATAGCGATGTGAACTAGATTATTGACTCTAGTAAACCCATTGGGTATTAGTCACATAGAGATGTGAACTAATCACATAAAGATGTGAACAAGATTATTGACTCTAGTGCAAGTGGGAGACTCAAGGAAGTATGCCCTAGAGGCAATAATAAAGTTATTATTTATTTCCTTTTATCATGATAAATGTTTATTATTCATGCTAGAATTGCATTAACCGGAAACTTAGTACATGTGTGAATATATAGACAAACAGAGTGTCACTAGTATGGCTCTACTTGACTAGCTCGTTGAATCAAAGATGGTTAAGTTTCCTAGCCATAGACATGAGTTGTCATTTGATTAACGGGGTCACATCATTAGAGAATAATGTGATTGACTTGACCCATTCTATTAGCTTAGCACTTGATCATTTTAGTTTACTGCTATTCCTTTCTTCATGACTTATAGATGTTCCTATGTGTCGAGGATATACCCCGCGGTATGACCCGGCCAGATGTATAACCCGGCCGGACTTGGCGACTCACTAGTGATCCTCCCTGACTGGACGACTCACTAAGTGACCCGCCTGAACCTGGCGACTTATGGGTGACCTGGCAGGCGGATCAAAGGAGTGACAAGACCCGGGGGACCAAGAGGCTCAAGGCCCAGAAGGCCGGCTACGTTATGGTAGGCCGGCTTATGAGGAAAGGCGTGAGGAATATCTCCTTTACGAGGAAGCAAGACCCGGACTTGTAATCAACTTGTAAGAGAAGATGGACTAATCCTAGTCCTACTAGGACTCCACATGTAACCCGCCCCTCTAACTTATATAAGGAGGGGCAGGGCTCCCCAAAGAGGGACAAGCAAGAAGAAACAATCTTAGGGATAGACACAAAGAGGAGAGCCGGTTTACGGCGACTCCCTCGTGATGATAATGAGACCTAGCCTCAAACAGCATGTAGGGTTGTTACCGGATGATGTTTCCCGGGGCCCGAAGCTGTCTAAATCCCTGTCTTGTGTTGCGTCTCTCGATTCCTCTCAACCCCTCTCCAGCTACCACATAGATGCGTTGGCCTCACGACCAAGTCCTCACGCTAGGACATCTGCCGTGACAAAACCACGACACTATGACTATGAGATTATGTTACTCCTGATTACCGGAGGAACACTTTGTGTGCTACAAAACGTCACAACGTAACTTGGTGATTATAAAGGTGCTCTACAGGTGTCTCCGATGGTACTTGTTGAGTTGGCATAGATCGAGATTAGGATTTGTCACTCCGATTGTCGGAGAGGTATCTCTGGGCCCTCCGGTAATGCACATCACTATAAGCCTTGCAAGCAATGCAACTAATGAGTTAGTTGCGGGATGATGCGTTGCAAAATGAGTAAAGAGACTTGCCGGTAACGAGATTGAGCTAGGTCTTGAGACACCGAAGATCGAATCTCGGGCAAGTAACATACCGATGACAAAGGGAACAACATATGTTGTTATGCGGTTCGACCGATAAAAAACTTCATAGAATATGTAGGAGCCAATATGGGCATCCAGGTTCCGCTATTGGTCATTAACTAGAGAAGTGTCTCGATCATGTCTACATAGTTCTCGAACCCGTAGGGTCCGCGCGCTTAACGTTCGTTAACGATATAGTATTTATGAGTTATGTATGTTGGTAACCGAATATTGTTTGGAGTTCCGGATAAGATCACAGACATGACGAGGAACTCCGAAATGGTTCGGAGATAAAGTTTGATATATGAGATAATAGTGTTTGGTCACCGAAAGGGTTCCGGAATTCACCGGAAGGGGTTCCGGATGTTTCCCGAAATGTTTGGGTACGAGAACACTTTATTTGGGCCAAAGGGGAAATCCCACAAGGTTTTTGGAAAGCGCAAAAGGAAGTTTTGCGGAGTCTAGGGGCCAGACCCCAGGGTCCCTGGCGTCTGGGTCCGGACGCCGGGAACCCTGGCGTCTGGCCCTGGGGTCCGAGAAGAACTCTTGCCTTTCGGGTGAAACCGATTTTGTGGAGGCTTTTACTCCAAGTTTCGACCCCAAGGCTCAACATATAAATTGAGGGGTAGGGCTAGCACCCAAGACACATCAAGAAACATCAATCTGTGTGCCGGCAACCCCGTCCCCTCTAGTTTATCCTCCGTAATAGTTTTCGTAGTGCTTAGGCAAAGCCCTGCAGAGATTGTTCTTCACCAACACCGTCACCACGCCGTCGTGCTGCCGGAACTCATCTACTATTTCGCCCCTCTGGCCGGATCAAGAAGGCGAGGACGTCATCGAGCTGAATGTGTGCTGAACGCGGAGGTGCCATACGTTCGGTACTTGATCAGGACGGATCGTGAAGGTGTACGACTACATCAACCACATTGACAAACGCTTCCGCTTTAGGCCTACGAGGGTACGTAGACATACTCTCTCCTCTCGTTGTTATGCATCACCATGATCTTGTATGTGCGTAGGAATTTTTTTGAAATTACTAAGTTCCCCAACAGATATTTTGGGACAGCTGGCACGTAGCACAACAACGATCAGAAATTTGAGGCTAAAATTCCTCAGGGGGTTCCTCACTTGTAGGCAATCCGCACTGGCGAATTCCTAACTCCTCAGTCAGGACAAATTCCTCAGAGACCAGAAGAACTACATCTTTGTCACTGAAGAAATTGACTAAACTATATGAGATTTCCAATGGCTTCACTCGAAGGGATTGGTATGTGTAGGATTTTGAGTTGAGCATCACCTAGAAACTTTTCCTTAGTTTTACCTCGGCCCCCTTTAACAGTACGGTGTTTCCTATGACTCAAGAAAGAGAAAATGAAACTAAGAAAACAAAAGTCTTCACGCTTCATGTTCCTCGCATGAATATCAAGTCTTCACGGTCACACCAATTTCTTCACTTTCAGAGTCTTCGGTAAGTCTTCAAAAATCCAAAGTCTTCAGTTGAAGACATTCATTTTTAGGGGTCAACTTTCTCTGTAAATATCAAACTCCTCATAGACTTATAGACCTGTGTACACTCACAAACGCATCAGCCTCTTAACCTATAAGTCTTCAATACACCAAAATCACTAAGGGGCACTAGATGCACTTACAATCTCCCCCCTTTTGGTGATTGATGACAATATAGGTTAAGTTTTCAATGGGGATAAACATATGAAGTGTAAATACTGATATTGAGGAATTTCATTACAAGATATAGAAGAACTCCCCCTGAAGATGTGCATAGTGAGGAATTTGCTTTTGAAGCAATGCACATTTGAAGAGTGGAATCATGGAGATCTGCCCCTATATCTTGTAATTCATACACGCATTTAACATATGGTATGAAGAATTTGAAATGCATGATGAAATATGGTGGCTGATGTAATTCAACATGCGTGCATTATCATACATGAGGAAATAGCATGCAGAAGAACATAGAAAAAGTATCAGACCACCATCGGGTTTAAGATTACAACTCGATCCAACAAAGTCTTCAAAAAGAATGAGAGTTGTAAGTTAGCAAAAAAAAGGCCATATATAAAGACCCGCTTGAAGACTAACTCAAAATTTCTCCCCCTTTTTCATCAAAAGACCAAAAGGGATGAAAAGTGAGGAGTAACGCCCCTGAAGAATATCATCACTGAGTCGATGGAGGAGCAACAACATTGTTGGGGTCGGTTGTTGAAGTAGGGCCTGCCGCAGTGTCGTCCAAATCTTCATGCTCATCCGTCTTGCGTGATGAAGAATAAGAGCTGGCCACCAAGTGAGGAACTTTGACCTTCTTGAGTTTCTTCGAAGGTGGCTGAGACCAGTCAAAGTCCTGCTTGAAGCCCATCTTGTTGAGATCATCTTCACCGTAGAGATGAGACAGAATAGCCCAGGTGCGATCAAATACTTCATGGAGGTAGTAATGGTTCTTCTTCACTGAATTCTGAGTGATGGTCATGTTCTGAAGAACTGAACCAAACTGACGCTTGACCCATTTGTGGTTGCGATCGACCTTCTGGTGAAGACTGAGGAGAAGCTCACGACCAGTCAATACCGTTGGAGCTATGGCTTGAGGATGTTGCTTTGAACCATTGGTGGTAGAGTCATGAGTGGTAAAGTCATCATTGGTGGAGTAAGATGCAGCTTTGCGGAACTGGCCATCCAATGGACGAATGCCTTCATCGATAACAGTAGGTGTGTTGGGGATATTACTACTGGACATAAACCGGCCAGGAGAGGCTGGATTATCCCCATAACGATTATTATATTCGAAGCCCATAAAGACAAAGATGGTGGCGCTTTATGAAGGCCCAAGGCCCAAAGGCGGGTTAAGGCCTGTAGACATAAACCGACTTTGGTATGTAAACTTCTGATGTAACATAGAAAGAGTAGAGACCGAGCCGGACACGTTTATGAGCCGGCCTCAGGATTCTGTCAACCGACGGGCGTCAACCTATGTATATAAAGGGGTGAACCGATGGCGGTTTAGGGACAACAAATAATAACTCAAGAACCAGGCAAAGCGGATTTGCTCCCTGGTTATCGAAACCCAAGCAATTCCATCACAACTGGACGTAGGCTTTTACCTTCACCGTAAGGGGCTGAACCAGTATAAACCCTTGAGTCCCTTGTCCGCTTTAACCCCTTTAAGCTAACCCGTCGCGATGGCTCCATGACTAAGTCCTTTCACGAGGACATCTGTCGTGACAATTCCACGACAGTTGGCGCCCACCGTGGGGCTATCGCACGATGGTTTTGAGTTCTTGAGGGGCAGCTTCGAAGGACTCAAGGGCTATGTTGTGGGCCAGATGACCAAGAGTCGTCGCGGCAAGCTCTACACCAACGATGCAGGCTGGGGCCCGAAGGCCAGCTCGATCGAGTACGGGTACCGGGTCCCCTTTGGCAAAATACACGTCTTCATTGGCAAGATCGGTGAACCGGGCCCTGAGCCAGACATCTGCACCGGCATCATCGAGACGGCTCAGCATGCGAGACCTGCTCGCGTTCGGCCTGCCGTGAAGCGTGCCTTCGTGGGAGTCATCCACAGAGCGGAATCTGAGGATAGATCGGTATCTGGCGGCGAAACCATCCTTTACTCTGATGACGAGTGTTAAACCGGAGAAACTGAGTTGCTGTATCAGCTGCATGATGGCCGGATTAGCGGTAGTTCCGATGGTGACAATATTCCAGACCTCTTTGACCGCCGAGCCGAGTTGCGATCTTCATGGCTGGTACACAATCGGTGCATCACTCTTCTACCGCCGCAGTACTGATTTCCCGTTCAGCAACGACAACACCACCAGGAGCAGGGGCTCTACACCGCCTTCGGCTCAGGTTTTGTCCGATTTGTTTAACACTTTGGCAACGTTGTTGTCAGAGTAATGGGCCATGGGTAGGCCAACCCGAGCCCCAAAACCTTTCAAGACATCGGGGCAGGCTGCGCCCCTCAAGACCCCAGGACGAAGAGCCGCCTTCAAGAATCCAACGGCAAGATGGCCAACTAACCACTCATGGCCGAGTCCCAGAGATGACTTCGGGGAAAGCCGACACCCGACTGGCGACTTCCAGAGAAGCCGGCTTTAGGGAGTCGGCCTGCGACTCCAACACCCCCCACGACCTCATCAAGTGGGACGGGGCAGGGGAGTGGCAACAATGAAGCCCGCCCCTGCCCCTTACCAAGGGCAGGCATGGCCACAGCACGCCGTACCCCGGAAGATCTCCGTGCGGTGTGGCACTGTTGCCATGCCGGCCCTAACATCAGCACCGCAGGGCCGAATCCTGCACCCACAACGGCTTGTCTGTACGGCCTAGAGGCAGCGGGCTCCACCAGTCAGTGAGACCCTAGGAGACGGCAAGAGGACCACCAGTCGAACCCGTCGGGAGTCGGCCCCTGGGAGTCGGCCGAGCCCTCCCTCGGGGCCCACGCGCCATTAGTCAAGATGTGATGGGGAGTGGCAATAGTGATCGCCCGCCAGGCGGCGGGGCTATTGTCATGACCTCATGATTAAGCCCGCGTCATCAGAAGCACGGCTACATTAATCAGCAGCCGGCAAGACCCGCCCGCGGAGGACGCGGCCTGTCGGCTCCGTACCGGGCCAGTCAGCGGGGCCCGCCAGCCGGCGGGCCCCAGCGGTCGGCAGAGAAGACGGAGGCCAGAGGCGCTGACGGCTGGGCCCGCGTCCAGCCGGATAACCCCCAGGGCACCCATGCAAAGGGTTGGAACCCATTAGCTCTAGACCGGATTATATAGAAGGGAGAGAGCTAGCCTTGCCCTCTCCTACCTCCTAGAAACAGCTCAAGGAGCAACCGTGTAAACACTTTGCCATAGTGATCATGCGGAGACCCCGTAGAGCAGCAGTAGGGGTATTATCTCCTCGGAGAGCCCTGAAGCTGGGTAAGATTCGCCGGCGTGCATGTCTTCGCCTCATCCCGTTTCCAGGCACCGGTGACATTCTACTCGCCCCACCATGATAAGCCATCCTTTGTCATATGTCGCACCAAACCCCCGACATTTGGCGCCCACCGTGGGGCCTGGTGCACCGCCGTCCGGAGATCTGTTCTGGACGGGAACCCTTTTTCTCCCTGGCGAGCGCAGCCAGCCAGGCACGCCAGACGGAGTTTGCACCGACGCGCTAAGCGGCATTGAGATCGCCTGTGCGGCCAGCTCCTTGGCCGAACTTGTCGGCGAGGTCCGCCTCTCCGACGAACCTGCGTCCAACGCAGGCACGGGCGGCCCTGAGAACCTCCTCGCGGGCCTCCATGATCAACTCCACGTTTCCGGCGAGCCTGCCGTAGACTTGGAGTCCGTAGGTTCCACCGACCCGATGCTGGTCGACTCCGACACCGCGTCGCTCGACGCGTTCC
The DNA here is from genome assembly GCF_056163025.1 of Triticum urartu. Lineage (NCBI taxonomy): Eukaryota > Viridiplantae > Streptophyta > Magnoliopsida > Poales > Poaceae > Triticum > Triticum urartu. The sequence continues at coordinate 544,705,071 of NC_141874.1, forward strand.
CCACCAATGTGGTGGTCTACGACGAACCTCTCCCTCGCGCGGAGAGCAACGGAAGCACCGTCACCGAGGTGCTAGTCATCAGTCATGACGAGCTCCCTGGCAGAGGAGCGCACGACTCACTCAGCACGGCGCTGCAAGACCTAACTGCGCCCATCCCGGAAGACGCTGACGCAGAGACGTTGGAGGCGCGCCGCCTTCAGCTCGTTGAAGGCGCGAAGAAGCTGGCCAGCATGAGGCGCTTGTCAGAAGCCTACCAGCGGGAGATGGATCGCACCGTCGGCGGCTCGCCGGCCCCGGCGGGGCCCAGCCGCTTTGGCATGGTCCAGCAGCGCGGCGTAGCCATCGCCAACCTGTTTGGGGCAAGCCGCCCTGTGTATGCTACACCAGCGGAGAACATCCGAGCCGCCCAGGCAGCGGCGGATGAGCTGGACAATTTCTAGGGCGAAGAGCGCCGCCTCATGATGGAACAAGTCCAGCGGCTCCTCGACGCGGTCGCCACGCAGAACGAGGCCGACTGTCGTGCGGAGGCACTACAGCGGCCAAACGACGACCTTCACCGAGATCAAGGCGTGACGTCTCGGACGGCGACTAGCGGCGCCCGAGGAAGAAGAGACAAGGAGCCAGCTGTCAGCCACAGTCGGACTCGCATTACCATAGAGCGCGATCGAGACGGCCGCCCGAGAGCAGTGGAACGATGGGACGACTGTCCGCCTCCCCCTCCCCGCAAGGAGAGGCGAGTCTCCTCGCCGCCTGTTGACCATCCGACTCTCGGCGACCGCCTTGGCCGCCGAGAGGGAGTTGGAGAGAATGACGCCCGCCACCGAATCGATCGACTTCACCGATCCTTAGCGCTGGAAGAAGAAGACGAGCTGGGTCCGCCTTGTTTCGGGCCCCGCATTCGGGATGAGCCCTTTCCCAGAGGGTTCACGCTCCCAAGAGACACGCCCAAGTATACCGGCTCCGTGAAGCCGGAAGACTAGCTAGTCGACTACTCCACGGCTGTCAGCATAGCAAACGGCAACAAGCGTGTCGCCGTAAAGTACGTTCTGCTCATGCTCCAGGGCACGGCCCGGACATGGCTGAACAGCCTAAAGCCCCGCAGCATCAACAGCTGGGTCGACTTCACCGAAGCATTCGTCCGCAACTTCACCAGCACGTACAAGCGTCCTCCCAAGCCTCGTCAGCTCTCCTTGTGTGTGCAAGGCCCCGACGAGTCAACTCGCGATTACCTCACACGTTGGGCCGAGCTTTGGAACTCCTGTGAGGGCGTGCACGAGGTGCAGGCCATCGAGTACTTCACAGCCGGGTGTAGAGAAGGCACCCTCCTCAAGGACAAGCTCCTTTGCGACGAGCCAGAAACCCTCGACGAGCTGTTGATCATAGAGGACAAGTACGCCACGGCAGACTCCTCCATGAAGGCGGAGATTCAAATCAGCACAACTGGCAAAGTGGCTCCTCAAGCTCCAAGAACTCTGGCGGCAGACGCCAGCCAGCGACAACAGCAGGGCGACCACAAGCGCAAGGCCCCGCAGCCGGCAGGTCGCGACCGTTGAAGCCCAGCAGCTTGATGAGCAGCCCCCGCCCAAGCGACAGAAAGGCGGCAAGCCAAATTGGTTGCCGGCCTTCTCCTATGAGCAGACCTTGGATGGACCTTGCAAGTTCATAGCGGCGCGAAGCCGTCGAATCACACCACCCGGAAGTGCCACTGGCTCACCAGGATCGCCAAGGGAGACGGCCTCCTGCCTCCCCCGCCTGCTGGGCAACCGCCTCCGCTGCCACCCCAGCAGCCGGCTGTCAGGCCAGTCGGCGCGGTACAAGACGAATACCCTGAAGAGCACGGAGCCTACGTGGTGTTCACCAGTGTGGTTGATGATCGACGCAGCAGGCGGCTGCAGCAACAAGAGGTGAATGCATTAGCGTTGGAGACGCTAGAGTTCATGCACTGGTCTGAGAAGCCCATCAGCTGGAGCAGGGCTGACCACCCGGAAGTGATGCCGAGTCTGGGCTCCTATGCCTTGGTCCTGGACGCCACCTTTGCTACAGACAGACGAGCTGCGCGTTTCTCGCGAGTTCTGATAGACGGAGGCAGCAGCATCAATATCCTGTACAAGGACACCATGGAGAAGTTAGGAATAAAGCAAAGACAGCTTCAAAACAGCCGAACTGTGTTTCACGGCATTGTTCCCGGGCATTCCTGCTCACCAATCGGCAAGATCCTGATGGACGTCCTCTTTGGAGACAAAGATCACTTCCGCAGAGAGTCTGTTTGGTTTGAGGTGGTGGACCTTGAGAGCCCATACCATGCACTACTTGGCCGACCCGCCCTGGCCAAGTTCATGGCAGTCCCCCACTACGCCTACCTCAAGATGAAGATGCCCAGTTCCAGGGGAATTCTGACTGTGGCTAGCGACTACCGGAAGTCGTCTGCTTGCGCGGCTGAGAGCAGTCGGCTGGCCGAGTCCCTGGTAATCGCGGACGAGAAGCGGCTCCTCGAGCGAGTTGTGGCGATGGCCGGCAAGCAACCTAAGGTATCGCCCAACCCAAAAGAGTCGGAGGCTGAGGGTTCGTTCAAGCCGGCCAAAGAGACAAAGAAGATACCCTTGGATCCATAGCACCCAGAGAGGTACGCCGTCGTAGGTGCAAACCTCGACAGCAAATAGGAAGGCGAGCTCGTCGATTTCCTCCGTGAGAATCGGGACATCTTCGCATGGTCCCCCAAAGACATGCCAGGTGTACCGACGGAATTCGCCGAGCACAAGTTACATGTCCGATCTGATGCAAAGCCGGTCAGGCAGCCCCTGCGCCGCCTATCAGAAGAGAAGAGAAGAGTTGTCGGAGAAGAGATAGCCCGACTCCTAGCAGCCGGCTTCATTATGGAAGTGTTCTTTCCAGAATGGCTAGCAAATCCAGTCCTGGTACTGAAGAAGAGCAAGCAGTGCCGAATGTGTATTGACTACACGAGCCTCAACAAGGCCTGCCCCAAGGACCCGTTTGCTCTACCAAGAATCGATCAGGTGATAGACTCCATAGCCGGATGCGAGCTGTTGAGTTTTTTGGATGCATATTCAGGATATCACCAGATCAAGCTGAACCCGGCTGACAGACTGAAGACCGCCTTCATCACGCTGTTTGGAGCCTTTTGCTACCTCACCATGACATTCGGCTTAAGGAATGCCGGCTCCACCTTTCAGCATTGCATGCATAAGTGCCTCCTCTAGCAGCTCGGTAGGAACGCCCACGTCTATGTGGACGACGTGGTGGTGAAGACGGAAAAGCGTGGAACATGGCTGGAAGACCTCAAGGAGACCTTTGAGAACCTGCACCGATTCCAGATCAAGCTCAACCCCGAGAAGTGTGTCTTCGGAGTACCAGCCGGCCAGCTCCTAGGCTTCCTGGTCTCTGAACGCGGCATAGAATGCAACCCAGTAAAGATCAAGGCCATTGAGAGAATGGAGGCACCCAGCCGACTGCTGGATGTGCAGAAGTTCACCGGCTGCTTGGCGTCCATCAGCCGATTCATCAGTCGGCTGGGCAAGAAAGCTCTCCCCTTATACCAACTCATGAAGAAGACCACTTTTTTCGAGTGGAACCACAAGGCGGACGAAGCTTTTCTCCAATTGAAGAAGATGCTGACTACTCCACCCATTCTGGCGGCTCTGACTCCTAAGGAACCTATGCTCCTGTACATTGCCGCCACCAGCCGGGTAGTCAGCACGGTCATTGTAGTGGAATGCAACAAGGAAGGCAAGGCGCTACCGGTCTAGAGACCGGTATATTACCTGAGCGAGGTACTATCGACCTCCAAGCAGAACTACCCCCACTACCAGAAGATGTGCTATGGCGTACACTTTGCTGCCAAGAAATTGAAGCCTTACTTTCAAGAGCATCCAATCACGGTGGTCTGCGCGGCCCCGCTTGCCGAGATCATTGGTAGACGAGATGCTTCTGGCCGAGTGGCCAAATGGGCCATAGAGATAGCTCCCTACACCATCCACTACCAGCCCCGCACCGCTATCAAGTCACAAGCACTGGCCGACTTCCTCGTCGACTGGGCCGAGACCCAGTACCTACCTCCAGCGCCTGATTCCACCCATTTGGCGGATGCATTTCGACGGCTCCAAGATGCGCACTGGCTTGGGAGCCGGCGTCGTCCTCACCTCTCCCAAAGGCGATAAGCTCAAATACGCGCTGCAAATCCACTTTGCCACCTCCAACAACGTCGCCGAGTATGAGGCGCTCATTCACGGGCTCCGGCTTGCCAAAGAACTTGGCATCCGCCGGATCTTGTGTTATGGCGACTCGGACTTAGTGGTCCAGCAATCATCTGGCGACTGGGACGTGAAAGATGCAAACATGGCGAGTTACCGTTTCCTCGTGCAGCAACTCAGCGGGTATTTCGAAGGGTGCGAGTTTCACCATGTGCCAAGAAACGACAACGACCAAGCAGATGCCTTGGCATGAATCGGCTCCACCCGCCAAGCAATACCATCTGGCGTCGCCCTTCAATGCCTCCTCAAGCCGTCTGTCAAGCCTTCACCAGAATCAGACTCCATTTTTATGCCGGCTCCTCCCGAAGATGTCGGATCCGACTCCAGAGCTCCGGCAGTTGGTACGGGGATTTTGGCGGATGACTCCAAAGCCACCACAGTCAAACCCGGCCCGGGGACTGCGGTGGCGGACTCGAAGACTCCAGAACTCGGCCCAAGGACCGCGCTAGTCGGCCTGGGGACTTCATTAACCCAGCAAGCGGTTGTTGACTCCAACCCGCCGCCTCCCAGCCCAACCGCCCTCGTCCAAGTCGCAGTTCTGGCAGTCGAAGAAATAGCAGCACCCTCATGGGCCCAGCCCATCCTCAAATTCCTGGTGAACAAAGATCTGCCAACTGATGAGACCTCAGCTCGGAAAATACAACGCCGGGCGGCAGCGTACACCATAGTCAACAAAGAGCTGGTCAGGCGCAGCGTCACTGGTGTCTACCAGCGCTGCGTAGAGCCAGAGCAAGGCCAAGCGATTCTCAAAGACATCCATCAAGGCGAGTGCAGCCACCATGCGGCTTCAAGAGCACTCGTCGCCAAAGCCTTTCGACACGGTTTCTTCTGGCCAACTGCCTTGGAAGAGGCCAAGGAGTTGGTCCAAAAATGCAAAGGGTGCCAGAAGTTCAGCTCCAAGCCACACCAGCCAGCTTCTGCACTCAAGACCATCCCCATTGCCTGGCCTTTCGCAGTTTGGGGTCTAGACATGGTGGGACCATTCAAGACAACACGAGGTGGCTTAACTCACTTACTTGTCGCAGTGGACAAGTTCACCAAGTGGATAGAAGCAAAGCCAATCAAGAAGCTAAACGGTCCAACTGCCGTGACTTTCACTGCCGATATCACAATTCGGTACGGCATACCACACAACATCATCACCGACAATGGCACAAATTTCGCCAAAGGCGCCTTGGCCCGTTTCTGCGCAACACAGGGCATCCGACTGGACCTAGCATCTGTTGCCCATCCACAGTCAAACGGCCAGGTGGAGCGAGCAAACGGCCACATCCTGTCCGGCATCAAGCCCCGGCTGATCGAGCCTCTGGAGCGCTCGGCTGGCTGCTGGCTCGATGAGCTACCAGCCGTCCTCTGGAGTCTGTGCACGACTGCAAACAAGTCAACCGGCTTCACGCCTTTCTTCCTCGTCTATGGTGTCGAAGCCGTCATCCCAACGGACATAGAGTTCGATTCCCCACGAGTCACCATGTACACCGAGGAGGAAGCAGAAGAAGCACGACAAGACGGCGTCGATCTGCTGGAAGAGGGCCGGCTGTTGGCACTCAGCCAGTCCAGCATCTACCAGCAGAGCCTGCGCCGATACCACAACAGGAAGGTCAGGCCAAGATCTTTCCAAGAAGGCGACCTTGTGCTCCGGCTGATCCAGCGAACGGCCGGCCAGCACAAGCTGTCGGCGCCTTGGGAAGGCCCTTTCATCATCAGCAAAGTACTGGGCAACGACTCCTACTACCTGATTGACGCTCAGAAGCCCCGAGCACGCAAGAGGGATGACTCCGGCAAGGAGACTGAGCGGCCATGGAATGCAAATCTCCTCCGAAGATTTTACAGTTGATACAGTATGTACCACGCTACCTTTTGTATTAAAGTACCAAGACTTCGGGCCCCCCCAAGACGAACTCGGGGACTGCCCTCTTTTGTCTGTATGATAAAAATTATGCCTACAAGTATGTTACTCTTTGTCATGCCGCTTGGCACCGGGCTCGACAAGTCGGACCGGGGACTTGCCACCTTGCACTATGAAATGCTTCCTGCAGCCGGACAAGTAGTGTGTAACACCTAAACCGTCTTCTGTCAGAAGCCGCAGCTCCCAGAGCGACTATACGGTGGGCAGAGGTAAGGTAGAATGGGCGTTCGCATGAAAAATGGTTAAGGACTCAAAGCTTAAAGCATAGCTCAAGACAGCTTCCAGCCTCTCTCGCAAACCGACTCTCGAAAAGTCGGATTACCGTCTTCTATTCAACTTGCTCAAAAAACTCTTAAAAACGGCTAAGTACTTGCCTTCCCAAAGTAGCCAAGCATTTGATCCAGCGGCAGTCCGCAGAGCGGCTGTCCGATTGGCAAGGCAGGCAACTAAGAGAAAGCAGCAAAGGAAAAAAGCCAAAAGAGCAATGAGCAAGAAAAGATAGAACTCGGATAAATATATTTACATAACATAGGCCCTTGGCCGAACCTTCGAGCAGAAGTTCAAAATACACCCCGCAGGTGGAATTGTGCGAATTAACAAGTTCTTCAAAGACTACTGTAGCAGATGCCTTGGCATGAATCGGCTCCACCTGCCAAGCAATACCATCTGGCGTCGCCCTTCAACGCCTCCTCAAGCCATCTGTCAAGCCTTCACCAGAATCAGACTCCATTTTTGTGCCGGCTCCTCCCGAAGATGTCGGATCCGACTCCAGAGCTCCGGCAGTCGGTACGGGGATTTTGGCGGATGACTCCAAAGCCACCACAGTCAAACCCGGCCCGGGGACTGCGGTGGCGGACTCGAAGACTCCAGAACTTGGCCCAAGGACCGCGCCAGTCAGCCTGGGGACTTCATTAACCCAGCAAGCGGTTGTTGACTCCAACCCGCCGCCTCCCAGCCCAACCGCCCTCGTCCAAGTCGCAGTTCTGGCAGTCGAAGAAATAGCAGCACCCTCATGGGCCCAGCCCATCCTCAAATTCCTGGTGAACAAAGATCTGCCAACTGATGAGACCTCAGCTCGGCAAATACAACGCCGGGCGGCAGCGTACACCATAGTCAACAAAGAGCTGGTCAGGCGCAGCGTCACTGGTGTCTACCAGCGCTGCGTAGAGCCAGAGCAAGGCCAAGCGATTCTCAAAGACATCCATCAAGGCGAGTGCAGCCACCATGCGGCTTCAAGAGCACTCGTCGCCAAAGCCTTTCGACACGGTTTCTTCTGGCCAACTGCCTTGGAAGAGGCCAAGGAGTTGGTCCAAAAACGGCTAAGTACTTGCCTTCCCAAAGTAGCCAAGCATTTGATCCAGCGGCAGTCCGCAGAGCGGCTGTCCGATTGGCAAGGCAGGCAACTAAGAGAAAGCAGCAAAGGAAAAAAGCCAAAAGAGCAATGAGCAAGAAAAGATAGAACTTGGATAAATATATTTACATAACATAGGCCCTTAGCCGAACCTTCGAGCAGAAGTTCAAAATACACCCCGCAGGTGGAATTGTGCGAATTAACAAGTTCTTCAAAGACTACTGAAGCAGATAAAATAAAGGAAAAGCGGCAGCTTAGGAAGCAGCAGACAGATTCGGAGGATCGGAGGAGGCGGCAGCGTCAGGCATCGGGGCGGCCGGCTGGCTATTCTCGGCTTGATCGCCTCCAGCAGCAGTCAGGTCGGTCGCACGCGGCTCGTTGCTGGAGGCGCGGTCGAGCTGAGGCTGGCCGTCTGCTCCGTCTTCTGGTGCCTCCGTCTCGCCTCCGTCATCCGCCTCGCCTTCCTCCTCGACGCTGGAGCCAATCACCTCCGCCGAGTCCTCGCCATAGTCTGGGTCATCCCAAACCACTCTGGTGGTACCTCCTCGCCGTCTTCAGACCGCTCGGGGACGAAGATGCTGGTGTCGGTGTACTCGGCGATCGCTGCAGCATGCTTGACGAGGGCGTCTTCCGCAGCTGCCAGCTCCGGCTGGGCCTCCGATCGAAGCATGGCTAGCCGGTCTAGATCCAGCCCCGGATACCATGCCTTGACGAACTCCAAGGCCCGGCGCGCTCCAGCTCGGGCCGAAGAGCCCTTCCAGGCCTCAAGACGACCAGCCGTGACATCTAGCCAGTCGGCCGTCAGGCTGGGGGTGCGCGGAGCCTGCATGTCCGGCCACAGGCTGGGCGGAGCGTGAGCCGGCCGAAGGCGAGCCTCGATGCTCAGGATGTGCTCGTCAAGGGTTCGGGGGGCGTCGTAGGCAATCTCTGTGCCCTCCTCCCTCCGACCTTCTCGGTTAGCCTCGATGGCTTGGATGGCGGCCTGCGAGTTCCTAGGAAAGAGGTCTGCAAAGACAGGAAGAAACAAAGAAGCAAGTCAAAAACCGGGAGTCGACACGACTTAAATCGGCAGCTCGAAGAAAGAAAGTAAAGAAACTCACCATCAACGATGTCTTCGATCTCATGGAAGCCGGAGGCCAGCAGCACCTCCTTGTTAGACCAGGAGGAGCGCTCGCTCGCAACTCGGCCAGGAGGGCGGTCTCCGTCTCCTCCGCCTCCCTCTGCGTCTTCACAAGCAGCTCCTTCTGCTCTGCCAATTGAGTGGCCAGCAGGTCGCGCTCCGTGGCGAGCTTGCTGCCCTCCTCCTCTTTGGCGCGCAAAGCGGAGTTGGCGTCGCTCAGCTGCTGTTGAAGAGCAGCGTTGGCTCCTAAAAAGAAGGAAGAAAAAAGGCGTTAAGTCATCAGGTAAAGAAGGTCGTCGGGGAGATCTGGCCCGACTGCTCAGCAGTCGGCCCGAATCTCGGGGACTACAGCCCGCGGGTGCGCCAGCGCCCCCGCAAATAAGGAAAAAGACTTACTCCGGCTCTCCGACAAATCGGCGGTCCGTTTGCCCAGCTCTTCAACATTACGGTTGAAGGCAGTAACGCGGAGGTTGTGGTAGTCCTGCGACAAACGTTTCAGACAAAAAGTTAATACCCAGAGTTCATCAATTGGAGTTCCGGGCCGCCTGCTCAGCAGCCAGCCCGAAACTCGGGGACTACACCCAGTGGGTGCGCTGGCGCGCCCCCACAGAGAGGAACAAGAAAACAAAGACCAAAGGAAAAACATACCCGGACGGCTGCCCGCGACGCCAGGTACGCCTTGGTGCAATTCTGGAGAGCGTCACCCTCGGCACGAAGCTTCGCCTGGACGTCCAGAAACGCCTGGTTCAACGGCCCTGTGCCGCCTCCTTGCATCCACCCAATGGGCGCGGCGCTCGTCGCTTCGGCATCTGGGATCGCCGAGCTGGCGGTGCCGGCTTCCAGGGGCGGGGTGCCGAAGTCGCCTTCTCCAGACGGTGGCGCGTTGGCGAGCCGACTTGGAGGAGTAGCCTCGCCACGGCCTCGTCTTCGGTCGGCGACACCGGAGGGTCCGCTGGCTGCTTGCCTTGCGCACCTTCAGACGGCGGCGGAGGCGGCGGCGGAACGTTCACGTCCGGCATAGAGGGGTCGCCGCCTTCCCTCTCCACGACGGGGTTCTCCCCGCCGGCTTCTCTAGTCTGCCCCGTGAACTCTGGAGGCGGCGGCGCAGAGTTCAACGGGGTGATGAACACCGCCGAGTGGCGGCGTGCGGCTTCCTCAGCCTGCCGCTTCGTCGCGGTGGTGGATTCAGCCTCCGCCAGTTTTTTCTTGGCAGAGGCCTCCGCCCTGTCGGCCTACGCCTTCTCCAGGCGAATGGCCTCTTCTTCATTGCGCTTCTCCTGCGCATTCTGCTCTGTCGCCTCCCGGAGGTCGGCAGCGGGGTCAATCCGCCGAGTGGTGGCGGACGTCTCCGCTGACCCCATGACGGAGGCGGCGGTGACCCTCTCAAGAGTGAGGGGAGCCCTGAAGCAAGGGGAGCAAGTAAAGACTAAGACAGAGTCACAAAGAAAGAATAAAGCATTGAGTCAGAATACTCACGCGGAGACCAATGGCGACTTCTTCACTTCCTTATGGAAGCCGATGGCCTTCACGGTCGCCTCATCCCGACGGGTTGCCGCAGCCGAACCTTTTGGTTTCTTCGGCCGACTGCCGAACAAGGTCGGCACGGCCCTGCGCTTCTTCCCGTCGCCTGGAGCACCCGGCGCGGCAGAAGAGCCCGCGCCAGGCTGGCTGGCTCCTGGCCGATGGCGGGGGGCGACTTCCCCCTCGGCGTCGTCGTCAGGCTAGTCGGCGAAAGTAGCCGAAGGCCTGAAGTCGCCTGCTGTTCCTCCTCCTCCCTCGGCGTCGTCCTCCAGAGCTGCCGCCCCCAGATCGGGGTCGTCGACGTCGCTCTCCGCCCGATCGGCGAGGAACTCACGGGCCGGCCCGAGGTGCCGGCTGGTGGGTGGAGGAGGGGATTCTGACCAAAGTCGACTGATCAAAACAAACTCGGCGAGAGAGAAGACAATCCAAAGAAAGAAGGGAAAGGCAACTCACCACGGGCGGGGGGTTGGCGCGGGAGTACGGCTCCTTGCCGAACCGCCAATCCTCCAGGAGCTTGCTGTCCGAGAGGTAGTTCACCATGAAGGCCACCTCTTCGTGAGGCATGTCCTTGGTGCACATCCGACTCGGGTCACGGTGCCCGCTCATCTGGCATATCATGTGGGGGCAGCCTTGGAGTGGGAGAACTCGGCGCGCCATGAAGGCGGCCAGCAGGTCTGGACCAGTCAAACCCTCCGACTGCGCCAGCACTCGGAGTCGTGCGATGGCGCCGGCTCCTGCAGGCGTCAGCGACTTGGCCCGGTACGACCAGTTGGGCAGTCGCCCAGCCGGTGGGCCGACTTCGAAAGCCGGCAGGTTGACCCAGTCCCCCCTTGCGGAGACGTTCCTGATGTAAAAGTAGGATCTCTGCCACATCCTCACTAACTTTATCAGCAAGATGGAGGGGAAGGGATTGTCGGCCCCCGACCTTCGCACGGTGATGAAAGCGCCGCACTGAGCTGGCACGCCCGCGGCCTGGGTGCCGAGTTGGAGAAGAAGAACTCCCCCAGAGCTCGAGGGTGGGGAGGACTCCGAGGAAGCCTTCGCACAAGGCCACGAAGGCGGACAGCAGCACCACTATGTTGGGGGTGAGGTGGTGCGGCTAGAGGCCGTAGAACTTCAGGAAGGATCGGAAGAAACTGCTCGCCGGCAGCCCCAACCCGCGCAGGCAGTGCGAGCGGAAGATGACCCGCTCGCCCTCCTGTGGCGCGGGGGAAATCTCCCCCTTCGGCGCAAGACGCACCTGCACGTGATCCTCGCCGGGGAGCCGACGAGTCCGGCGGAGGAACTCGATGTGGTCATCATGAACTTCGGAGCCGTCCCAGGTGCCGGAGCGCACCGGGGGAGGCGCGGCGGCGGAGGAAGAACTCATCGCGAGCTGATCGCCGCGGCGTTCGCCGGAGCTTGGGCGCGCGGCGGAGCGAAGAAGAAGAAGGAGGAGAGCGAGGAGCAGTGAGAAGGAGGAGAGCGAGGAGCAGTGAGGAGGAAGAAAGCGAGGAGTGGTGGGAAGGAGGGGCGCATGTGCCCCCCTCTTCTCCCTACTTATAGCCCCGTGGGCTGCGAAGCCGAGGGGGCGGACGTGGGGATTTACTACGCCCACGGCCCCACGACCCCCACGCTCCATGATAAAGTTACTATGCGCAGTGACTGCATGGGAATCCCAACCGTCCGCCGGGGCCGCAGCGGATCCGCTCGGGCGCCGCGGCGCGGTAATGGTGGGCCCCGCCTATGGGCCTGTCCTGTCGCTCGCGTAGGCTGGCAGGACGGCCCAGCCACGTGTCGTCGCATGACAGGCCTATAACGGGCGGCGGCTTGGAGGCTTAGCCAGCACGCTACTTGGATCCCGCCGCGACGTTCGAAATATTGTGCGAGTCGGAATTGAGTGAGTCCGAATTGAGCAAGTCCGACTCCTTCTAGTCGGCCCGGCAGAAGTCAATCAAAGACCATGTGCTGAGCACCCGGAAAGAGAAACCGCTGAGGCTTCCCGGCCAATCGTCCGCGGTGCCTCACCAGCTTCGGGGACTACTATCGGAGTAATGGGCCACGGGTAGGCCAACCCAAGCCCCAGAACCTTTCAAGACATCGGGGCAGGCTGCGCCCCTCAAGACCCCAGGACGAAGAGCCGCCTTCAAGAAGCCAACGGCAAGATGGCCAACTAACCACTCACGGCCGAGTCCCAAAGACGACTTCGGGGAAAGCCGACACCCGACTGGCGACTTCCAGAGAAGCCGGCTTTAGGGAGTTGGCCTGCGACTCCAACACCCCCACGACCTCATCAAGTGGGACGGGGCAGGGGAGTGGCAACGATGAAGCCCGCCCCAGCCCCTTACCAAGGACAGGCATGGCCACAGCACGCCGTACCCCGGAAGATCTCTGTGCGGCGTGGCACTGTTGCCATGCCGGCCCTAACATCAGCACCGCAGGGCCGAATCCTGCACCCACAACGGCTTGTCTGTACGGCCTAGAGGCAGCGGGCTCCACCAGTCAGTGAGACCCTAGGAGACGGCAAGAGGACCACCAGTCGAACCCGTCGGGAGTCGGCCCCTGGGAGTCGGCCGAGCCCTCCCTCGGGGCCCACGCGCCATTAGTCAAGATGTGATGGGGAGTGGCAATAGTGATCGCCCGCCAGGCGGCGGGGCTATTGTCATGACCTCATGATTAAGCCCGCGTCATCAGAAGCACGGCTACAGTAATCAGCAGCCGGCAAGACCCGCCCGCGGAGGACGCGGCCTGTCGGCTCCGTACCGGGCCAGTCAGCGGGGCCCGCCAGCCGGCGGGCCCCAGCGGTCGGCAGAGAAGACGGAGGCCAGAGGCGCTGACGGCTGGGCCCGCGTCCAGCCGGATAACCCTTGTACCCCTGGGGGGGTAGGCCTATATAAACCCCCAGGGCACCCATGCAAAGGGTTGGAACCCATTAGCTCTAGACCGGATTATATAGAAGGGAGAGAGCTAGCCTTGCCCTCTCCTACCTCCTAGAAACAGCTCAAGGAGCAACCGTGTAAACACTTTGCCATAGTGATCATGCGGAGACCCCGCAGAGCAGCAGTAGGGGTATTATCTCCTCGCAGAGCCCTGAAGCTGGGTAAGATTCACCGGCGTGCATGTCTTCGCCTCATCCCGTTTCCAGGCACCGGCGACGTTCTACTCGCCCCCACCATGATAAGCCATCCTTTGGCATATGTCGCACCAACCCCTGACAGTTGCTGGCAGCGGAGGTTCACGCGGCAAACCGGGATCAGCACAACGCGGAGATTGCAAAGGTGAAAGATCAGATAGCTCAAGCTAAGGTGGATCTGGCAGCGGATAACACCAGGATGGCCGCTGAGCAGGCCGGGTTATAGGCACAAGCCTATCGGCTTATGCTGGACCAGAGTGTGTGAGATGACGTCATGAGGAGAAGGTACCAATCTCACCTGCCGCCGGTTTATGAAGGAAGAAACCTCTTTAACACACCAGGAGCAAGCACGAGCAACCAGCCAGTGGTAAACCGGGCGGAGGCGCCTGGGACCAGGGCACCGGTTCAGCCGCGCGCGATGGATCCGCCCCCTCAGCCTCGTCAGAACGATGTCCCATACGACACGTCTCAACGCCTCTGGGTCATTACTCTAACCCGTTGGATAACATCATTGCCGCCGCTTCGCGATTGGCAGCTCTCCCGATTGATGGCGAGTCCCCAGTAGCAGTTCAAACACGACGGGCTAGGGAGCTCCTTCAGACAACCTTGACTCAGCAGCATGCTTATTCATATAGCCGCGAAAGGATTCATTCTACTCCCCGCCCGAGCCAGAGCTACAACAGGCATATCGATGAACCGGTCATATCAAGCAGTGCGCGGAATCGTAATCCGCCCCGTGGCCATAACCCAGCGGGTGGCGGTGGCAATGCTCAGGATGTAGTGGATCGCGCTAGGGCACGTCGAGAGGCTGAGTTAGCGGCGCAGCATGAAGCTCGCCAACTTTTCTCCGGTTCGTCCAACAACATCGGTGGAACCAAGGGTTACCTCCAGTTCTTTGGGGGTGCCGTGTCTTGTCCCAGCGCTGCGCAATGTACGTCTGCCCAAGGATTTCAAAGGCCCGCGTAAGGTGCCGAATTACATTGTCGATTTATCTCCCGAGTCATGGGTTGAAAGCTATGAGATGGCAATGGAGATGCTGGATGTGGATGATGCGGCATGTGCCAATTACTTTACCATGATGTTGGAGGGAACAACTCGTACATGGTTGAAAAACCTGCCGGCCAACTCCATTGGGTCGTGGGCCGAGTTAAGGGCCCGGTTTATCCAGAATTTCAAGGATATGTGCAAGCAGCCCATGTCAATTGTGGATTTAGCTTCCTGTGTCCAGGAGGAAGGAGAATCAACAACCTGCTGGGTGCGCCGGGTTTTGGAGATTTTTCATTCATCAGACCGCATCAACGCAGACACAGCAGTTTTAACATTGGAAGGCAATTGCCGGTTTGTGCCTCTGAAGTTGAAGTTGGGACGGCTCAAACGCCATTGCAGTGACATGGGAACACTTATGGCGGCTCTGGTGAAGTATGCCGACTCTGATAGTACCAAGGACCCCGAGTCTGATGACGACAAGACAGGGAAGGGAAAGAAGAGCGACAGCACCAAAGGGTAGCAACATAACCCGGCGGGTCACAGCGGTAAGCATAAAGCGGATAGCGGTTTATATTTTGTGGCTAATACCAACACGCAGGACAAAGGCTAGCGTCGTAAGGGTAAACCGCCCCGCGTGGTGGAGGACTGATGTCTACTACACAACCTTCTTCTTGTAGACGTTGTTGGGCCTCCAAGTGCAGAGGTTTGAAGGACAGTACCAAATTTCCCTCAAGTGGATGACCTAAGGTTTATCAATCCATAGGAGGCATAGGATGAAGATGGTCTCTCTCAAGCAACCCTACAACCAAATAACAAAGAGTCTCTTGTGTCCCCAACACACCCAATACAATGGTAAATTGTATAGGTGCACTAGTTCGGCGAAGAGATGGTGATACAAGTGGTATATGGATGGTAGATAAAGGTTTTTGTAATCTGAAAATATAAAAACAACAAGGTAACTAATGATAAAAGTGAGCACAAACGGTATTGCAATGCATTGAAACAAGGCCTAGGGTTCATACTTTCACTAGTGCAAGTTCCCTCAACAATAATAACATAATTAGATCATATAACTATCCCTCAACATGCAACAAAGAGTCACTCCAAAGTCACTAATAGCGGAGAACAAACGAAGAGATTATTGTAAGGTACAAAACCACCTCAAAGTTATCCTTTCTAATCGATCTATTCAAGAGTCCGTAGTAAAATAACATGAAGCTATTCTTTCAGTTCAATCTATCATAGAGTTCGTACTAGAATAACACCTTAAGACACAAATCAACCAAAACCCTAATGTCACCTAGATACTCCAATGTCACCTCAAGTATCCATGGGTATGATTATACGATATGCATCACACAATCTCAGATTCATCTATTCAAACCAACACAAAGTACTTCAAAGAGTGCCTCAAAGTTTCTACCGGAGAGTCAAGACAAAAACGTGTGCCAACCCCTATGCATAGGTTCATGGGCGAAACCCGCAAGTTGATTACCAAAACATACATCAAGTGGATCAATAGAATACCCCATCGTCACCATGGGTAACCCACGCAAGACATACATCAAGCGTTCTCAAATCCTTAAAGACTCAATCCGATAAGATAACTTCAAAGGGAAAACTCAATCCATTACAAGAGAGTAGAGGGGGAGAAACATCATAAGATCCAACTATAATAGCAAAGCTCGCGATACATCAAGATCGTATCACCTCAAGAACACGAGAGAGAGAGAGAGATCAAACACATAGCTACTGGTACATACCCTCAGCCCCGAGGGTGAACTACTCCCTCCTCTTCATGGAGAGCGCCAGGATGATGAATATGGCCACCGGAGAGGGGTTCCCCCTCCGGCTTCTGG
Organism: Triticum urartu; assembly: GCF_056163025.1. Classification (NCBI taxonomy): domain Eukaryota; kingdom Viridiplantae; phylum Streptophyta; class Magnoliopsida; order Poales; family Poaceae; genus Triticum; species Triticum urartu. The sequence continues at coordinate 544,721,195 of NC_141874.1, forward strand.
CGGCGGAACTCCCAATCTATTCTGCTCCCCGAAGTTTTTAGGGTATATGGGTATATATGGGAGGAAGAAGTACGTCGGTGGACCTCCGGGTTGTCCACGAGGCAGGGGGCGCACCTAGGGGGGTGGGCGCCCCCCCCCACCAATGTGGGCAGCCCAGGACTCTCCTGGTCCAACTCCGATACTCAGTGGGCATCTTCTGGTCCAAAAATAAGTTCCGTGAAGTTTCTGGTCAATTGGACTCCGTATGATTTTCCTTTTCTGAGATACTCTAAAACAAGGAAAAAACATAAACTGGCACTGGGCTCTAGGTTAATAGGTTAGTCCCAAAAATCATATAAAATAACATATAAATGCATATAAAACATCCAACGTTGATAATATAATAGCATGGAACAATCAAAAATTATAGATACGTTGGAGACGTATCAGCATCCCCAAGCTTAATTCCCGCTCGTCCTCGAGTAGGTAAATGATAAAAACAGAATTTTTGATGTGGAATTCTACCTAACATATTTATCCATGTAGTTCTCTTTATTGTGGAAAGAATATTCAGATCCATAAGATTCAAGACAAAAGTTTAATATTGACATAAAAATAATAATATTTCAAGCATACTAACCAAGAAATCATGTCTTCTCAAAATAACATGGCCAAAGAAAGTTCATCCCTACAAAATCATATAGTTTGGTCATGCTCCATTTTCATCACACAAGAATGCTCTCATCATGCACAACCCCGATGACAAGCCAAGCAATTGTTTCATACTTTAGTAATCTCACACTTTTTTCAACATTCACGCAATACATGAGCGTGAGCCATGGATATAGCACTATGGGTGGAATAGAATATAGTGAGGGGGTTATGTGGAGAAGACAAAAAGGAGAAAGTCTCACATCGACGCGGCTAATCAATGCGCTAGGGAGATGCCCATCAATTGATGTCAATGCAAGGAGTAGGGATTGTCATGCAACAGATGCACTAGAGCTATAAATGTATGAAAGCTCAACAAAAGAACTAAGTGGGTGTGCATCCAACTTGCTTGCTCACAAAGACCTAGGGCATTTTTAGGAAGCCCATCATTGGAATATACAAGCCAAGTTCTATAATTAAAGATTCCCACTAGTATATGAAAGTGACAACATAGGAGACTCTCTATCATGAAGATTATGGTGCTACTTTGAAGCACAAGTGTGGTAAAAGGATAGTAGCATTGTCCCTTCTCTCTTTTTCTCTCATTTTGTATTTTTATTTTATTTGGGCCTTCTCTTTTTTTATGGAATTTCTCTTTTTTTCCTCACTTGGGACAATGCTCTAGAAAATGATGATCATCACACTTCTATTTATTTACAACTCAATGATTACAACTCGATACTAGAACAAAGTATGACTCTATATGAATGCCTCCGGCGGTGTACCGGGATTGCGATGAATCAAGTGTGACATGTATGAAAAATTATGAACGGTGGCTTTGCCACAAATACGATGTCAACTACATGATCATGCAAAGCAATATGACAATGATGATGCGTGTCATAATAAACGGAACGGTGGAAAGTTGCATGGCAATATATCTCGGAATGGCTATGGAAATGCCATAATAGGTAGGTATCGTGGCTGTTTTGAGTAAGATATAAGGAGGTTTATGTGTGAAAGAGTGTATCATATCACGGGGTTTCGATGCACCGGCGAAGTTTGCACCAACTCTCAATGTGAGAAAGGGCAATGCACGGTACCGAAGAGGCTAGCAATGATGGAAGGGTAAGAGTGCGTATAATCCATGGACTCAACATTGGTCATAAAGAACTCACATACTTATTGCAAAAATCTACAAGTCATCAAAAATGAAGCATTACACGCATGCTCCTAGGGGGGTAGATTCGTAGGAAAAGAGCATCGCTCGTCCCCGACCACCACTCATGCGGAAGACAATCAAATAACACCTCATGTTTCAAATTTGTTACACAATGTTTACCATACGTGCATGCTACGGGACTTGCAAACTTCAACACAAGTATTTCTCAAATTCACAACTACTCAACTAGCACAACTTTAATATCACTATCTCCATATCTCAAAACAATCATCAAGTATCAAACTTCTCTTAGTATTCAATGCACTTGTATGAAAGTTTTTATTATATCCCGCTTGGATGACCATCATATTAGGACTAAATTCATAACCAAAGCAAATTGCCATGTTGTTTAGGACTCTCAAAATAATATAAGTGAAGCACGAGAGTTCATCTATTTCTTTAAAATAAAACCACCACCGTGCTCTAAAAGGATATAAGTGAAGCACTAGAGCAATTGACAAACTACTCTGAAAGATATAAGTGAAGATCAATGAGTAGTCAAACAATTATGCAACTATATGAAGACTCTCTAACATTTAATAATTTCAGATCTTGGTATTTTATTCAAACAGCAAGCAAAACAAAATGAAATAAAATGACGCTCCAAGCAAAACACATATCATGTGGCGAATAAAAATATAGCTCCAAGTAAAGTTACCGATGAACGAAGACGAAAGAGGGGATGCCTTCCGGGGCATCCCCAAGCTTAGGATTTTTGGTGTACTTGTATTTTACCTTGGGGTGCCTTGGGCATCCCCGAGCTTAGGCTCTTGCCACTCCTTGTTCCATAATCCATCAAATCTTTACCCAAAACTTGAAAACTTCACAACACAAAACTTAACAGAAAATCCCGTGAGCTCCGTTAGCGAAAGAAAACAAAACACCACTTCAAGGTACTGTAATGAACTCATTCTTTGTTTATATTGGTTTTAAACCTACTTTATTCCAACTTCTCTATGGTTTATAATCTCCATTACTAGCCATAGATTCATCAAAATAAGCAAACAACACACGGAAAATAGAATCTGTCAAAAACAGAACAGTCTGTAGTAATCTGTAACTAACGCAAGATCTGGAACCCCAAAAATTCCAAAATAAATTGCTGTATGTGAGGAATTTATCTATTAATAATCTGAAAAAATAATTAACTAAATAGTACTCTCCAATAAAAATGGCAGCAAATCTCGTGAGCGCTAAAGTTTCTATTTTTTACAGCATGATCAACAAGACTTTCCCCAAGTCTTCCCAACGGTTCTACTTGGCACAAACACTAATTAAAACATAAAAACTCAATAGTAACAGAGGCTAGATGAATTATTTATTACTAAACAGGAACAAAAAGCAAGGAATAAAAATAAAATTGGGTTGCCTCCCAACAAGGGCTATCGTTTAACGCCCCTAGCTAGGCATGATGATTTCAATGATGCTCACATAAAAGATAAGAATTGTAACATAAAGAGAGCATCATGAAGAATATGACTAGCACATTTAAGTCTAACCCACTTCCTATTCATAGGGATTTTGTGAAAAAACAACTTATGGGAACAATAATCAACTAGCATAGGAGGGCAAAACAAGCATAACTTCAAAACTTTAAGCACATAGAGAGGAAACTTGATGTTATTGCAACTCCTACAAGCATATATTCCTCCCTCATAAGAATTTTCAGTAGCATCATGGATGAATTCAACAATATAACTATCACATAAAGCACTCTTTTCATGATGTACAAGCATATAATTTTTATTACTCTCCACATAAGCAAATTTCTTCTTATCAATAGTAGTGGGAGTAAACTCAACAAAATAATTATCATGTGAGGCATAATCCAATTGAAAACTAAAATCATGATGACAAGTTTCATGGATATCATTGTTATTTATAACATACAAGTCATCACAATAATCATCATAGATAGCAACTTTGTTCTCATAATCAATTGGAACCTCTTCCGGAATAGTGGATTCATCACAAAGTAAAGTCATGACCTCTCCAAATACACTTTCGTCCATATAATCATAATAAATAGGAGGCATGATTTCATCAAAATAAATTTGCTCATCCAAACTTGGGGGAAAAAATATCATCTTCATCAAACATAGCTTCCCCAAGCTTGTGGCTTTGCATATCATTAGCATCATGGATATTCAAAGAAGTAATACTAACAACATTGCAATCATGCTCATCATTCAAAGATTTAGTGCCAAACATTTTAATGCATTCTTCTTCTAGCACTTGAGCACAATTATCAGAATCCTTATTCTCATGAAAGATATTAAAAAGATGAAGCATATGAGGTATCCTCAATTCCATTTTTTTGTAGTTTTCTTTTATAGACTAAACTAGTGATAAAACAAGAAACAAAAAGATTCAATTCCAAGATATAAAGATATACCTTCAAGCGCTAACCTCCCCGGCAACGACGCCAGAAAATAGCTTGATGTCTACTACACAACCTTCTTCTTGTAGACGTTGTTGGGCCTCCAAGTGAAGAGGTTTGTAGGACAGTAGCAAATTTCCCTCAAGTGGATGACCTAAGGTTTATCAATCCGTAGGAGGCGCAGGATGAAGATGGTCTCTCTCAAGCAACCCTGCAACCAAATAACAAAGAGTCTCTTGTGTCCTCAAGACACCCAATACAATGGTAAATTGTATAGGTGCACTAGTTCGGCGAAGAGATGGTGATACAAGTGGTATATGGATGGTAGATAAAGGTTTTTGTAATCTGAAAATATAAAAACAGCAAGGTAACTAATGATAAAAGTGAGCACAAGCGGTATTGCAATGCGTTGGAACAAGGCCTAGGGTTCATACTTTCACTAGTGCAAGTTCCCTCAACAATAATAGCATAATTAGATCATATAACTATCCCTCAACATGCAACAAAGAGTCACTCCAAAGTCACTAATAGCGGAGAACAAACGAAGAGATTATGGAGGGTACAAGACCACCTCAAAGTTATCCTTTCTCATCGATCTATTCAAGAGTCCGTAGTAAAATAACATGAAGTTATTCTTTCCATTCAATCTATCATAGAGTTCGTACTAGAATAACACCTTAAGACACAAATCAACCAAAACCCTAATGTCACCAAGATACTCCAATGTCACCTCAAGTATTCGTGGGTATGATTATATGATATGCATCACACAATCTCAGACTCATCTATTCAAACCAACACAAAGTACTTCAAAGACTGCCCCAAAGTTTCTACAGGAGAGTCAAGACGAAAACGTGTGCCAACCCCTATGCATAGGTTCATGGGCGGAACCCGCAAGTTGATCACCAAAACATACATCAAGTGGATCAATAGAATACCCCATCGTCACCACGGGTATCCCACGTAAGACATACATCAAGTGTTCTCAAATCCTTGAAGACTCAATCCGCAAGATAACTTCAAAGGGAAAACTCAATCCATTACAAGAGAGTAGAGGGGGAGAAACATAATAAGATCCAACTATAATAGCAAAGCTCATGATACATCAAGATCGTATCACCTCAAGAACATGAGAGAGAGAGAGATCAAACACATAGCTACCGGTACATACCCTCAGCCCCGAGGGTGAACTACTCCCTCTGAGGGAGTCCTGGATTAGGGGGTGTTCGGATAGCCGAACTATACCTTCAGCCGGACTCCTAGACTATGAAGATACAAGATTGAAGACTCCGTCCCGTATCCGGAAGGGACTTTCCTTGGCGTGGAAGGCAAGCTTGGTGATACGGATGTTCAGATCTCCTACCATTGTAACCGACTCTATGTAACCCTAACCCTCTCGAGTGTCTATATAAACCAGAGGGTTCTATTCCGTAGGACAACATACACATCAACAATCATACCATAGGCTAGCTTCTAGGGTTTAGCCTCTCTGATCTCGTGGTAGATCAACTCTTGTACTACCCATATCATCAATATTAATCAAGCAGGAAGTAGGGTTTTACCTCCATCGAGAGGGCCCGAACCTGGGTAAAACTTCGTGTCCCCTGCCTCCTGTTACCATCCGGCCTAGACGCACAGTTTGGGAGCCCCTACCCGAGATCCGCCGGTTTTGACACCGACATTGGTGCTTTCATTGAGAGTTCCTCTGTGCCGTCGCCGTCAGGCCCGATGGCTCCTATGATCATCAATGGTGATGCAGTCCAGGGTGAGACCTTCCTCCCGGGACAGATCTTCGTCTTTGGCGGCTTCGCACTGCGGGCCGATTCACTCGGTCATCTAGAGCAGGTCGAAAGCTACGCCCCTGGCCGTCAGGTCAGATTCGGAAGTTTAAACTACCCGGCCGACATCCGCGGGGACTTGATCTTTGACGGATTCGAACCACTGCCGAGCGCGCCGCACTGTCACAACGAGCATGATCTAGCTCTACCGCCGAACAGTGCCCTGGAGGCCGCACCCGCATCGGCTCCGACCCCTAGTTCGGAGACGACCGCGCCGATTGAGGATGGGCGGTTGGACGCCACCTCGGGGGCTGCGATCCCAACGGCGACTGAGCCGAACAGCAGCCCCGTACTCTGCAAGACTCGTGACTCCAAGGAGCCGGATTCTTCTTCGGACTCCGAACCCTCCGCGCCCCAGCCAAGCGAATCCGATTGGGCGCCGACCATGGAGTTCACGGCCACGGACGTCTTTCAGCACTCGCCTTTCGGCGATATCCTGAAATCACTAAAGTCTCTCTCTTTGTCAGGAGAGCCCTGGCCGGACTACGGTCAGCAAGGTTGGGGTACGGACGATGAAGAAATTCAAAACCCACCCACCATCCACTTCGTAGCCACTGTCGACAACTTAACCGACATGCTCGACTTCGACTACGAAGACATCGACGGTATGGACGCCGATGAAGGAGATGATGAAGAACCAGCGCCTACTAGGCCCTGGAAAGCCACCTTGTCATATGACATATACATGGTGGACACCCCAAAAGAGGGAGAGGGCGATGGAACAGCGGAGGATGACCCCTCCAAGAAACAGCAAAAGCGCCAGCATCAGCGGCGCCGCTCAAAATCCTGCCAACACAAAAACGGCGATTCCAGCACGGGAGATAATAATACCCCGGAAAGCGCCGAAGAACATCCCCCCGAGCAAGATTTAGCACAGGAGGATGGAGAAACCAGCCCTCATGAGAGAGCGTCCGACAGAGAGGTCGAGGACGATAATTGTATGCCTCCCTCCGAAGACGAGGCAAGCCTCGACGATGACGAATTCGCCGTGCCAGAGGATCCCGTCGAACAACAGCGTTTTCAACGCAGGCTTAAGGCCATGGCAAGAAGCCTCAAGAAAAAACAGCAACATCTTAAAGCTGATCAAGATCGGCTAGTCGATAGATGGACTGAAGTCCTTGCGGCCGAAGAGCATAAACCCGAACGCCCCTCCAAGTGCTACCCGAAGCGCAGGTTGCTACCCCGATTAGAGGAGGAAGCACTCGACGCGGCCGACAAGCCACCTCGTGGCTGTGACAGAGAGGCCTCATGGCCCTCCACCCAAGACGCACCCCGTACCAAGGCACGGGAATATGCGCCAGACTTACGAGACATGTTGGAGGACAAGGCAAGGCAAACAAGATCGATCTATGGATCGCGTAGGTGCCCCACGGCTCGAGACAATAACCGGCACGCCGGCCACAAATTTGGCAGGGCCGAACACAGTAGACAAATCTCATTGGAGCTACGTCATGATATCGCCCAGTACAGAGGCGCCGCACACCCATTGTGCTTCACATACGAAATAATGGATCATCAAATCCCCGAGGGTTTCAAACCCGTAAACATCGAATCATATGATGGCTCAACAGATCCCGCGGTATGGATCGAGGATTATCTCCTTCATATCCACATGGCCCGCGGCGATGATTTCCACGCCATCAAATACCTCCCACTCAAGCTTAAAGGACCAGCCCGGCAGTGGCTTAACAGCCTGCCAACAGGGTCAATCGGCTGTTGGGAGGACCTGGAAGCCGCATTCCTCGACAATTTCCAGGGCACTTATGTGCGACCCCCAGACGCTGACGACCTAAGCCACGTAATTCAGCAGCCAGACGAATCGGCCAGGCAATTCTGGACACGGTTCCTAACAAAGAAAAATCAAATACTCGACTGTCCGGACGCAGAGGCCTTAGCAGCCTTCAAGCTTAATATCCGTGACGAGTGGCTTGCCCGGCACCTAGGACAGGAGAAGCCGAAATCTATGGCAGCACTCACGGCACTCATGACCCGCTTTTGCACGGGAGAAGACAGCTGGCTTGCTCATAGCAACAATATGACCAAGAACCCTGGTCGTTCGGACACCAGGGACATTAGTGGCAGGTCGCGTCGCAACCAGCAGAAGCGCCGCATCAACGGCGACAATGCTAAGGATACGGTAGTTAATGCCGGATTCAAAGGCTCTAAATCCGGTCAGTGGAAAAAGTCATTCAAAAGGAATCCTGGGGGCCCGTCCAGCTTGGACCGAATACTCGACCACTTGTGCCAAATACATGGCACCCCCGAAAAGCCAGCCAATCACACCAATAGGGACTGTTGGGTGTTCAAGCGGGCAAGCAGATTAAGTGCCAACAATGAAGACAAGGGGTTGCATAGCGATGACGACGAGGAGCCCCGGCCGCCGAACAACAATGGACAGAAGGGTTTTCCCCCACAAGTGCGGACGGTGAACATGATATACGCCACCCACGTCCCCAAGAGGGAGCGGAAGTGCGCGTTAAGGGACGTATACGCGGTAGAGCCAGTCGCCCCAAAGTTCAAACCATGGTCCTCCTGCCCGATCACCTTTGATCGAAGAGACCATCCCACTAGCATCCGTCATGGCGGATTCGCCACATTGGTTCTCGACCCAATTATTGACGGATTTCATCTCACTAGAGTCCTTATGGACGGCGGCAGAAGCCTGAACCTGCTTTACCAGGATACAGTGCGGAAAATGGGCATAGATACCTCGAGGATTAAGCCCACCAAAACGGCCTTTAAAGGCGTAATACCAGGTGTAGAGGCCAGCTGTACAGGCTCAGTCACACTTGAAGTGGTCTTCGGATCTCCGGATAATTTCCGAAGCGAGGAGTTAATCTTCGACATAGTCCCGTTCCGCAGTGGCTACCATGCACTGCTCGGGCGAACCGCATTCGCCAAGTTCAATGCGGTCCCGCACTACGCATACCTTAAGCTAAGATGCCAGGCCCTCGAGGAGTAATTACGGTCAATGGAAACACCGAACGCTCCCTCCGAACGGAGGAGCACACGGCGGCCCTGGCAGCGGAAGTACAAAGCAGCCTCTCCAGGCACACTACAAGAAATATGTCAACTTGTGACCACCACTATTGGTCACTGAATGGTCACAAATTTCCATTTGTGACCTTTTTGTGACCAAAAACATAAGGTCAAAAGCTGGCCATCATAAACTGACTATAGCGACCTTTCTTCTGGAATGGTCGAAGACGTTTATGACCAAAATACGTCTACTGTGGCGTTTTGGTCACTAGCAACCTCCCCAGGCCACGTAGGCATCCAGCGTGGCAATCTGATGTGGCACAAGATTCAGCCCGGTCCAATTCGATTTTCTACATGGGCCTAGCCCAACAATTCAGCCTATTTGTGTTTTTTTCTGTCTATCAATTTTTGGTTGGGTTCATGGGCCAAGTCCAATATTGCAGCCTTTTTATTGTTGGGTTGTGGCCTTTTTGTCTAAACGAATTTAGTTTTTCTTTTTTCCCAAAAGAAGGGTCCACTAGTCAGATGGGTCCCAGTTGTCAGGTTCTATTAAAGTGGGACCCTTTTGGTAGCATCATATTATTCAGATTACAATTTGACAGAAATAAATAACCATGTTTAAATAAGAACAGACAGAAAACACAAGTAATATTTCAAATAACAACAGCAAGAATCAATCACAGTCATACAAATATACTGGGCTCCTTCTGTCATGACACAGTTACAACACAGATACAAATACAATCAGTCACACAGATATAGGGACAATCACAATGAGAATTGACAATCAGCACAAACTGGGCTCCTGCTCCAGTCAGATGAAACTGTATGCATGACTAACTACGCGGCCATAGTCGACTAGGCTACCTTCGCTACACTAGGACAGCAATAGAACTATCATCATGCCTTCGGCCGTCGCCCTGTTACATGAATCAGAAGAGAAGAATCAAAACACTGGAGCCAATATATTATGAACAGAACATTAAAAAAAAGGACAAGTTCTTTAGAAAGATAACACAAATTCAGCTAATACAATGATTTTTGTCCCCAGATAGTTAAGACGATATACTCATTCATACAAGGTGACGCAAGAAAATAGAGCACTTTACTCATAGCATGCAGAGTATCATTATTAAGTTCATAGGGTTTATAGTGCTTGGACTTATTAGAGTGGTAGCATATCATCATATACATCCGTATGTTGTAGCCCATTTGAAATGTCTAAAAAGACTTATATTTAGGAATGGAGAGAGTAGAATATAGCATGCGATAAAACCAAAGGATTAGCCAACAATAAAAGAAGGCACTTAATTAGTTCATTACATTTAGTTAAAACAGCTTCTATGAAGCGCATGACTAAACCATTTAGTTAACACAGCAAGAAGTGCCAAGGAGCATAGTATAGTACTGCACTAAAAGCACCAAGAATCTTCTGGACCAACAACAGAAACAACCAAGAAGCACTCATTTTTCAATTCATAGGGCTAAAAATATATTTATCAGAATGGCACTGAAATCAACCTCTTTATCTATCATCACAAGGTCAGTATGCTTGATAGGCCCATTATGAGTTGCCCTACGGTAATGCCGCAGATGAGACAGAGGACGCACACATTGTTGTAGACATTGGCAAGACAGGAACCAACAAAATGGTGCTTGCCATATGCAAGGAGAAAGCAGAATACCAAAAAGGTTAGGAAAACAATATAGAATGATAAAACAAAGAAGAGATTCACCCACTCATTAGAGAAGTAGCATACCCAAAAAATGTGAAGCACAAATGGCCACCAAGAAAGCATATTGTTGTATACACTGACAAGATAGGAACCAACAAAATGCAGCAGACTAAAACCAAACTTTATACAGTAGGGAATGATTTACAATAACCAAAAGATTTTGCACAACAAGTAGTAAATAGGTAGTAGATATTAACATCCATGACATAGGACCAGCATAAAAAAAGAGCATCGGTGTAGAACAGGCATATAATCAGTGTAGTCAGCAAAAGATAGGGGGAAGAGAAATTGAAAAACCCAGAAAGAGCATTCATATATGAGGCACTAAGCTGTATGAACCAAAAGACTATTGACATCAGCTAGCAAAGAAATGGCAGTTGGCACCACACATATCGGACGACCACATGAAATAGATAGAACAGACTGGTCGGCCATAGCTAACATGGTAGATAGAATAATGCACATATTGTAGAAGACACCACCAACATGGATTCTAAGAAATGGATTGGAAGAGCTCAGGAAACACAATGTTCCTGGTCTGAGAATCAGTAGTACCATCTTCATTTTCAATCAGGATTTTCAAAGCCTTTTTGAGGTCACACGCGACACTGCTACATAAAGCTGGCCATGCGTGAACACAGGTGCATTAAAGTATAGATCAACACTGCATAACACGTGTCCTACAATATTTTGACTCCTACCTATTTTCTTATTTTACAAAAGCTTGCCATGCGTGTATAGATCAACTTTATATTGTGAATACATAAAGATGGCCATGCGTGAACACAGGTGCATTAAAGAATGAAGAATACATCGACACATAGCACGAACCATGGACAAACATTGGTATGTAACCTGTCTACTCAGTAGGTGCCAATTTAGATGCACTGAATCGACACCAACTTGGGCGAACTGGTGGTATGTGCAGAAACAGCGAAACATTGCAAAAGCTCCTCTTTTCCCAAATTGTGTGGTGAGGAACCAGCCTATGCCCCCAATTCGTCCTGCGGAGGCAACTAGCGGCAATGACTTAAGCATGACCCCAGTTCCCCACAGCTGATTACCCTTGACTCATCCGAATTCTCCTAACAAGGTAGAAATTGGCAGGTCTATTTGGAGGAAAAAAGGATCTACTAAAATCTAGCTTACTAAATATTGGTCAGATCGTAGGACTGTGCGCGCACACCGTAGATCCAACAGATCACAGCACGAGACAATAGGACCCAAGTCTAACTAAACCGTGCAAACAAGAGGGAGACGGGATCGGAGGAGACACGTTCGCACCTAGCCGGAGCCGACGATGATGTTGTTGATGGGGATGAAGATGAGCTTGACGAAGAAGCCGATGAACCCCATGATGACGAACCCGATCACCGTCCGCGCCACCACCTTGGTGAACTCTGCGCACCCAATCAGCGTCAAATCTGGCGAAAGAGGAAAACGAACCAGATCTAGACGAGCAGGCGTGAGTCTTTGGTCCTTACCCTTGCGGTCGGGCTTGTGGCAGCGCTTGACAAGGCAGACGCTGTCCTTGGCGAACTCGCGAGGGGGTCCACCACCGAGTCGACGGCGTCCATGGCTGCTGCCGGCGGGAAGGCGAGATCTCCGAGCCGACGACGACGACGAGGTCACGCGCGTGAGGGGAAGGGAGGGGGGAAGCCAACGGGCAAATGGTGTGTTGTTTGGATTTGTGCTCTGGATCTGCGAGGAGGGGAGGAGGAGGCCCGGCGGCGAGCTATGGTGGGAGGATGTGGTCTGAATCGGGGAGAAGGGGGCGGGGGCAACGGCGGCGGCGGGAATGGATCTCCTCGCCGCGGCGGGATGGGGAAGAAGGGGGCAGCGACGGGGGGCCGTCGTCGTTGGTCGTTGCAGGTCAAGAGCAGCAGCGCTTGGGGGGAGGCCAGCGGCGGGGTAGGAGTTGGGACGGCGGAGAGGGAGGTCTGGGTCGGGGAGGGAGATCTGGGTCGGGGAGAGGGAGGCGGCGCCGCATGGGTCGGGGAGAGGGAGAGGGAGGGGAGTGTGCTGCACGATGCTAGGGTTTGGTTGGCCAGCGTGCATTTAGGAGACGTTGGATCTGTATGGTGTGGACGGCTCAGATCGGCTTAGGGGGGTGATCCGTGGAAAGGGAGGTTCTGCCTTCTGATTGGTCCAAGAAATGTGTCATTTTGAAACAGGCATAACAAATTCAAAAAAAATCAAAAAAATGCAAAACCTTCGCGTTGTGTCATCATATGTGGCCAAGTTCCTAGGAAAAATAACAAACATGTAATAGGACAATTATTATAAAAAAGTGTTCTCAGAAACGAGCTATCACATGTGGAGATCAATGGCTTTCAAGCCAAATGATCACTCTTATGGCCACATTGATGGCATAGTTTGTTTAAATGATCTCATATTGTGCACAAGGGTGCATATTGGAATGGCAAACAATGTTGCCTAAGGAAGTTTTCATTTTCTTTGGACGAAAAAACCATTTCCCATTTTTTGAGTGCCCAAAAGGAGGTTTTTTTGTGAAGGACCTCCCAAATAATTGTTGCAAAATTGGACCAAATCATTTTTCTAAAATACTAGGCCATATTTAATGCACAATTGACCAAATGGTTGGGTGTAAAAAGTTTTGATCCACCTCTCGTGAAAAAGACAAATTCCCGCCGATTCAGCTGGAAGCGGGTCAAATTTGAACTGCAGCTGCCTCATAGTTTGCTCTTTAATTTTTCCAAAAATCATTTCTAGGTACATAAGTATCTATTTTATGAGAGAAACACCAAAAAAAATTCCAAGATTCAACCACTAGCTAGGAACGGTCATTCCCGCTGTTTTGACCGCATTTTGAAATGGGCATAAAAAATTCAGAAAAAAAATCAAAAAATTGGTAAACCTTCGCATTATGTCATTATATGTGGCCAAGTTCCCAGGAAAAATAATAAACTTGTAATACGGCAATTATTTTAAAAAAGTGTTCTCAGAAACGAGCTATCACGTGTGGAGATCAATGGCTTTCAAGCCAAATGATCACTCTTATGGCCACATTGATGGCATAGTTTGTTTAAATGATCTCATATTGTGCACAAGGGTGCATATTGGAATGGCAAACAATGTTGCCTAAGGAAGTTTTCATTTTCTTTGGACGAAAAAACCATTTTCCATTTTTTGAGTGCCCAAAAGGAGGTTTTTTTGTGAAGGACCTCCCAAATAATTGTTGCAAAATTGGACCAAATCATTTTTCTAAAATACTAGGCCATATTTAATGCACAATTGACCAAGTGGTTGGGTGTAAAAAGTTTTGATCCACCTCCCGTGAAAAAGACAAATTCCCGCCGATTCAGTTGGAAGCGGGTCAAATTTGAACTGCAGCTGCCTCATAGTTTGCTCTTTAATTTTTCCAAAAATCATTTCTAGGTACATAAGTATCTATTTTATCAGAGAAACACCAAAAAATTCCAAGATTCAACCACTAGCTAGGAACAGTCATTCTCGCTGTTTTGACCGCATTTTGAAACGGGCATAAAAAATTCAAAAAAAATCAAAAAATTTGGAAACCTTCGCATTATGTCATTATATGTGGCCAAGTTCCCAGGAAAAATAATAAACTTGTAATACAGCAATTATTTTAAAAAAGTGTTCTCAGAAACGAGCTATCACATGTGGAGATCAATGGCTTTCAAGCCAAATGATCAATCTTATGGCCAGATTCATGGCATAGTTTGCTTAAATGATCTCATATTGTGCACAAGGGTGCATATTGGAATGACAAACAATGTTGCCTAAGGAAGTTTTCATTTTCTTTGGACGAAAAAACCATTTTCCATTTTTCGAGTGCCTAAAAGGAGGTTTTTTTGTGAAGGAACTACCAAATAATTATTGCAAAAATGGACCAAATCAATTTTATAAAATACAAGGCCATGTTTAATGCACAATTGACCAAATGGTTGGGTGTAAAAAGTTTTGATCCACCTCTCTTGAAAAAGACAAATTTCCGCTGATTCAGCTGGAAGCGGGTCAAATTTGAACTGTAGCTGCCTTGTAGTTTGCTCTTTATTTTTTCCAAAAATCATTTCTAGGTACATAAGTATCTATTTAATCATAGAAACACCAAAAAAATTCCAAGATTCAACCACTAGCTAAGAACGGTCATTCCCGCCATTTTGACCGCATTTTGAAACGTGCATAAAAAATTCAAAAAAATCAAAAAATTGGGAAACCTTCGCATTGTGTCATTATATGTGGCCAAGTTCCTTGGAAAAATAACAAACCTGTAATACGGCAATTATTTTAAAAAAGTGTTCTAAAAAACGAGCTATCACGTGTGGAGATCAATGGCTTTCAAGCCAAATGATCAATCTTATGGCCACATTCATGGCATAATTTGTTCAAATGATCCCATATTGTGCACAAGGGTGTATATTGGAATGGCAAACAATGTTGCCTAAGGAAGTTTTCATTTTCTTTGGACGAAAAAACCATTTTCCATTTTTTGAGTGCCGAAAAGGAGGTTTTTTTCTGAAGGACCTCCCAAATAATTGTTACAAAATTGGACCAAATCATTTTTATAAAATACTAGGCCATATTTAATGCACAATTGACAAAATTTTTGGGCGTCAAAATTTTTGATCCAACTCTGGTGAAAAAGACAAATTCCCGCCGATTCAGAAGGAAGCGGGTCAAATTTGAACTGCAGCTGCCTCATAGTTTACTATTTATTTTTTCCAAAAATCATTTATAGTTACATAAGTACCTATTTGATCATAAATACTTGGTTTGACGGCGATACGTCGAGGTTTGGGCGGTAGCCAAGACCCCCAACTCTAGAGCGCGTAAACTCGCATGCCCGACGCGTGGTCACCGCGTGACCGTGGCGTTGCCATGTGTTCTGTGTAGCCTAGGCATGTCTAGTGGGTTGGGCACTCCCCAGGTAGGTTCTAGGAAGAAAATTACAACATAAGATTCTCATGAGGAGACCGATCGATGCTCAAACATGAATTAGCAGCCAAGTGTTTGATTAGCGGTACGGGAAATGCACATGGCCAATGGGCGTGAGTTTTTGCTGAGGATGATAATCGACTAAGAAGAATGTCTTCACAAATTTTCAGATCAACAGGAGGATCCTAGGTGGTACTTGCTTTGCAAAGTACCACACTGGACAAAAATATGAATGTTGAAGCTGGGCTCAAAATAATGAATGGATTGAGCTGAAATTTGGTGGAGGATGGTTATTTGGGCATTGGAAAGCACCGTAGAAAATTGATACCATTTGGACATGCCAAAGTGGTACTTCCTTCACAATGCTCTTCTATGGATAGAAACTTGGGAAAACTAGTGAGAGAAATTGGATGAATGAAATGAGATCAAATTTGGTGTAGGTAAGTTACATAGGTATGGTTATGCCTTGGTAGATTTTCAGATCATTTGGGTGAGCCTAGCTAGTACTTACTTCACAAAGCTTCTCTCGAGGTAGAAACTTTGAAAATTTCCTGAGAAAGATTGACTAGGAAAATGGAGCTGAATATTATCATGTGGAAATGATTTGGGTATGGAAGAGTGCCCAAAGAGTTTGAGGTTAATAGGAGGGGTCTAGATAACACTTGCTTTGCAACGTGCCAATTTGTCCATAAAATATAAATTGAATCTGGACTCACATAGATAATTTGCCTGAGCTGCAATTTGGAGGAGGGTGATAATTTGGCCATATGAAGGAACTGTATAAATTTCATGTCATTTGGATATATAAAAAAGTTACTTCCTTCACAATGCTTCTAGGTGGACAAAAACTTTGGAAATTTGCCGAGGAAGATTTGCTAGGCAAGTGGAGCTGAATTTTGTCATGCGGTAATGATTTCGATAGGAAAGAGTGCCCAAAAATTCCGAGGGCAATCAAGAATATATAAATAGCACTTCCTTCATAAAGTGCTGTTGTGAACAGAATAGGAAAATGAATATTGTTGAATTAGTTTTGAACTAGGCAAGGAAGGATTTTTACATATTGGATGAAGATATGACCCAAAGAATTTATGAGATTTTTTTTGGGAATTTTGGGAATGACAGAAATATAGGTTGCTTCACAACCTAGGGAAAAAACTGCCACATGGACACGACACATAGGCAAAACTGATGAGGTGGCGCCTAGTCATAACAACCCACCACAATTTACAAGGTTATGACCATCTATATTGGTCATGATCAGCTAGAAATAAGGCAGCAGACCGATGCTATCTGCTTTATGACCATTTCGTGTAAGGAAATTACGACCTTTCTGACCAAAATGGTCGTTATAGTTTAGGTTTTGGAGCCCCCCAAACAACTTTTGACCAATCGGTCTGAAATGGTCATAGATCTATGACCAATTCTTCTAGGGTCACTAACAGAAGGTCACAAGTTGACATATTTCTTGTAGTGGCAGTTCTCCAGTCCGGCCATTAAACATCCGGACACAGTCAAGCGCGCCTGGAGTAACCTACAACAAGACCGCCTAGCATGTTCCGAGCAGGCATAGCAATGTGGCCCCAACCCCAACCCCTGCAAAAAGGCGACGCCAGTACTTCGCGTACATAACTACGCTCTAGAAATATCATGGGCATAGGGGGAGGGGCACCATCACGGCACGCCCAAAACACGGCTTAAACCGCACCAGGGGCTACCGACCTTTTTTTATACTTTTCTCTTACTTCCAGGACTCTACTCTTCGGAAGGCTTGTTCGGCAGTTCAATTGCCGCACAAGCCATGCCGCATTACGGAAATCCCAGGTGGTCTCTATCACGAGCAGTATACCTGTTTCACATACTATTCCACAGCTTGCCCCTGGAGCAGACATGTTAAATAGTCCAACTTTTCGTTTATCGCATCACTTGTATCGTTCTGCTTTGATCGCAGCTATTTTAATGAACAATGCATAGCTTTTGTCTATTTTTGCATTACCTTTTTTTAATATATATGTTCCTTAATGACATGTTGCACCCGTACACTTTGGTACGGCCAAAATACGCCAGGGGCTTCATTACCCCTCAACATGGTGTGAGAAGTCCGAACACTTTAACAAGTGCGGCACCCCGAACTTATAGCACTATATGCATCAGCTCCGAATCATGTCTTGGGTCAATAGTTGGGTTTGCCCGGCTCCTATGTTTTGGTGCCTTAAGTTCCACTATATCGGCTAAGGTAGCACTAGGAGAACCACTGCGATTGTGCCCCAATTGAGCTGGGCCGAGCACCTCAGTGGAGAAAGCTAAAACTGACTGTCATGATGAAGCGAGAGCTGGTCGCTGTTCGAGAGGTTTTTTCGAGTCCCTAAAGACTTATGCCGCTTCGGGCGAGGAGTCGGCTCTGTCCGTCCAAGGCGTGGATAGCGCCCCGAAATCGGTCTTCCGAATACTAGGGGCTTCGCCGAAATTTAAAATTATAGAATTCTATGGCTAAGTGAGAGTGTTCACGCATTATAGTCTGATTGCCTCGTTCGTTGGGCTGAGCGCCTCCCTCGAAGGACCCAAATATGGGAAAAAGAGCGCCCAGGTTTATCCCCGAACACCCCAGCACTAGCGGCACAGGGGCAGAAGCCGACGACTCGCCATCTCTCAGTATTGATAAACAGCCGCATAGAAGGTAATATTTTAAATTCAAGCAGCATTGCTTAGCGCATATGAACAAGTTTTCAGCGCACAGGATAACACGAGCGGGTTTTACTCAAAAAATACATCCTTGGTACATTCATCCGCAACAAGGTGGGCACCCTTCAGAACATCCTTATAATAATTCTCGGGCTTGCGATGCTCTTTCCCCGGCGGTGGCCCGTCCTTCACAAGCTTCTCCGCATCCAGCTTGCCCCAGTGCACCTTAGCACGGGCAAGGGCCCTACGGGCACCTTCAATGCAGACGGAGCGCTTGATGTCTTCAAGCCTCGGACAAGCCTCCACCAGCCACCGCACCAGCCCGAAATAGCTCCCAGGCAGAGCCTCTCCAGGCCATAGCCGAACTAGGAGGCCCTTCATGGCCTGTTCGGCCGCCTTGTGGAGCTCGACCAGTTGCTTCAGCTGGTCGCTCAGGGGCACAGAGTGTCCGGCCTCAGCGTACTGAGACCAGAACACCTTCTCCATCGAGCTGCCCTCCTCGGCTCGATAGAATGCGGCGGCATCGGATACACTCCGGGGAAGATCTGCAAATGCCCCTGGAGAGCTCCGGATTCGGGTAAGTATCAAGTAACTCACGTTTATATGTTTACTTTGCATAAAAAATGCCTTACCCGCAGCTATCTTCTTCACCTCATCCAACTCCTGGAGGGTCTTCTGGGACTCGGTCTTGGCAGACTTGGCATTTTCTATAGCTGCCGCGAGCTCGGACGCTCGCGTCTTCGAGTCAAGCTCCAAACTCTCATGTTTCTTCATGAGAACCTGGAGCTCTTGCCGCACCTTGCCAACCTCAGCCTCATACCTCTCCCGCTCGGTGCGCTCCGCGGCCGCACTCTTCTCGGCCTCGAGCAGCGCTTGCTTAAGGGTCGCCACCTCAGACGTGGCCCCTACAATAGCCATGTCAATCCTGTCATTTTTTGCAATTTCGCCTTTTTTATATACATATTCAAATAGGGTATTTCTTACCTTCCTTCTCCTCGAGCTGCTTCTTGGCACGCCCGAGCTCTTGCTCGGACTTCTCGAGGCTCTGCTTCAGCACGTCCACTTCCGCAGTCAGTGCGGCGGACGCTAGAAGAGAAGCCTGCATACGCATATTGACTCCTTTTTGTTAGACTCCTGCAAATTCTATTTGATCCTCTATTCGGCTTTTCTTCCCGAACGCCAAACAGAGCATCAGGGGCTACTGTCTATGCGGTACTATTATTTACGCATTCTTTACTTACCTCAAAGCCTGTTAAAAGGCTTGTACAAGCTTCAGTCAGTCAGCTTTTGGTGGACTGAACCTTCTGGATCACCGCACTCATAATAGTGCGGTGCCCCTCGTCGATGGAGGCACCTTGGAGCGCCTCCAACATATTGTCCGGCGCCTCCAGTTGGACGGAGGTCACCAGCACGGCAGGCTTGCTCCTCTTGGAAGGAGGTCGCCCGCCGGACTCTGGAACCTTTGAAGATTCCGGAGCTGTGTCCGGCCTTAAGCCGGACTTGGAGCCCTGGGGGGTTTCCTCCCCTTTACTCCTGGAGTCCGGGAGGTCGCCTTGCGGCGCCTCCAAGACCACCTCCTCCCTGCTTGGAACCTGTTGGGACAACACTTTGATGTCGCCCGTAGGGCGGGGGGAGGAAGCCGTCGGAAGCGAGTTCACCTCCGACGAGTCCAGTGAGCCGCTCGACGACGCGTCGAGCCGGTCTTTGGGGGGGCTGCATAAACGTATTCGACATAAGGGAAAGTTGTGCAAAAAACGAATACTATGAATTACTCGGGTATCCGGACACTTACGATTTCGCCAGGGGCTTGGCCGTGGGCTGCCACTCCTCTTCGTCGTCGTCATCGGCGTCGGTGGAGCAGTCCGGAGGAAGGGTTTTCCCCTTCTTGGACCCTCCGGCCTCCTCAGAGAGGGCGGCCTTCCTTTTCTTCTCTCCTCCCGCTGGATGGGGAGAGGTCCCTTCTTCTTCCTCCTCGTCTTCACGAGAGGAAGGCGCTTCGGGACCGTCGGATGACGACTCCGACACCTCCTGGCGCCGAGCACTCTTTCGAGTCCCCATGGCCCTTTTCGTGGCCTTCTTCTTCGGCACCACATAGGGCGTCGGGACCAGCAGCTTCGCTAAGCGAGCGTCCGCTGGGCCTTCGGGCAGAGGAGCCGGACAGATGATCTGTCCGGACGTCACCACCCAATCCTATCAAAGATAAGGGAACTCAGATCCCGCATAGAGTCAAACTATGAAAAACTGATACCCTGTAAAAGGACAAAAACAGCTTACCGCATGAGCGTGATGCTGAGTACTGAATCCGCGATCCTCGGCAGCAGATGCGGGAGCCTCGGCGCCCTTGAAAAGCATCCTCCAGGCATCTTCGTACATCGTGTCGAAGAGCCTGTTTAGAGTTTGATGCTGCGCCGGGTCGAACTCCCACAGGTTGAAGGCCCGTCGTTGACACAGGAGGATCAGGCGGATGAGCATAACCTGGACTACGTTGACAAGCTTGAGCTTCTTGCCCACTAGGGTTTGGATGCATGTTTGGAGTCCGGTCAGCTCTCCTTTTTTACCCCACGACAGGCCGGTCTCCTTCCAGGAGGTGAGCCATGTAGGGGGTCCGGACCGAAACTCGGGGGCTGCGACCCACTCGGGGTCGCACGGCTCGGTGATGTAAAACCACCCCGATTGCCACCCCTTCAGGGTCTCCACAAGGGAGCCCTCGAGCCACAGGACGTTGGCCATCTTGCCAACCATGGCACTGCCGCACTCCGCCTGGCTGCCACACACCACCTTCGGCTTGACGTTGAAGGTCTTTAGCCATAAGCCGAAATGAGGGCGGATGCGGAGGAAAGCCTCGCACACGACGATAAACGCCAAGATGTTGAGGACGAAGTTCGGGGCCAGATCATGGAAATCCAGGCCGTAGTAGAACATGAGCCCCTGGACAAATGGATGTAGAGGGAAGCCCAGTCTTTGGAGGAAATGGGGGAGAAATACCACCCTCTCATGGGGCCTAGGAGTGGGGATGAGCTGCCCCTTCTCGGGGAGTCGGTGCGCGATGTCGCTGGCCAGATATCCGGCCTTCCTCAGCTTTTTTATGTGTCTCTCCATGACGGAGGAGACCATCCACTTGCCTCCCGCTCCGGACATGACTGGAGAAGGTCGAGGTGGTAGTGCGGACTTGGGCGCTGGAGCTCGAGTGCGCAAGAATGGATAGGCAGAGGAGTAAGAAGGCATGGGTGAAAAGGTGGATCCTTATCCCCTTATATGGGTGGACGCGGTTATGTGTCCCCACCAGCCTGGTAAAACTTGCTTATCTCCAAGCGCCGTAATCAAAGGCGCGGTTGGGTTACCCACGCCCGTATTGATGAGAATCCCAAAATGAGGGGACACGATCTCTGCTTCAACAAGACGTGCCAAGGAAACCGCCTCGCACAACGCGCTGAGGTGGGATAATTAAATGGATAAAGGCTTGGCCGTGGCGTGTCGCACCACGGAATGCGTCATCAGATTAGATCTGTGTTAATATTATTATTCTCTCTATGGCAATATGTGGAAATTTATTTTGCAGAGCCGGACACTATCTTTGTGTTCAAAATCTTCTATGAAGTACTTGGAGGAGGAACCCGCCTTGCAATGCCGAAGACAATTTGAGCACCGGACTCGTCATCATTGAAGCCTGGTTCAGGGGCTACTGACGGAGTCCTGGATTAGGGGGTGTTCGGATAGCCGAACTATACCTTCAGCCGGACTCCTGGACTATGAAGATACAAGATTGAAGACTCCGTCCCGTATCCGGAAGGGACTTTCCTTGGCGTGGAAGGCAAGCTTGGCGATACGGATGTTCAGATCTCCTACCATTGTAACCGACTCTATGTAACCCTAACCATCTCCGGTGTCTATATAAACCGGAGGGTTCTAGTCCGTAGGACAACATACACATCAACAATCATACCATAGGCTAGCTTCTAGGGTTTAGCCTCTCTGATCTCGTGGTAGATCAACTCTTGTACTACCCATATCATCAATATTAATCAAGTAGGATGTAGGGTTTTACCTCCATCGAGAGGGCCCGAACCTGGGTAAAACTTCGTGTCCCCTGCCTCCTGTTACCATCCGGCCTAGACGCACAGTTCGGGACCCCCTACCCGAGATCCGCCGGTTTTGACACCGACACCCTCCTCGTCATAGAAAGCGCCGGGATCATGAAGATGTTGGAAATATGCCCTAGAGGCAATAATAAATTAGTTATTATTATATCATATTTCATTGTTCATGATAATCGTTTATTATCCATGCTAGAATTGTATTGATAGGAAACTCAGATACATGTGTGGATACATAGACAACACCATGTCCCTAGTAAGCCTCTAGTTGACTAGCTCGTTGATCAATAGATGGTTACAGTTTCCTGACCATGGACATTGGATGTCGTTGATAACGGGATCACATCATTAGGAGAATGATGTGATGGACAAGACCCAATCCTAAGCCTAGCACAAAGATCGTGTAGTTCGTATGCTAAAGCTTTTCTAATGTCAAGTATCATTTCCTTAGACCATGAGATTGTGCAACTCCCGGATACCGTAGGAGTGCTTTGGGTGTGCCAAATGTCACAACGTAACTGGGTGGCTATAAAGGTTCACTACAGGTATCTCCCAAAGTGTCTGTTGGGTTGGCACGAATCGAGACTGGCATTTGTCACTCCGTGTAAACGGAGAGGTATCTCTAGGCCCACTCGGTAGGACATCGTCATAATGTGCACAATGTGACCAAGGAGTTGATCACAGGATGATGTGTTATGGAACGAGTAAAGAGACTTGC
Source organism: Triticum urartu (assembly GCF_056163025.1). Taxonomy (NCBI): domain Eukaryota; kingdom Viridiplantae; phylum Streptophyta; class Magnoliopsida; order Poales; family Poaceae; genus Triticum; species Triticum urartu. The sequence continues at coordinate 544,744,391 of NC_141874.1, forward strand.
CGGTAACGATATTGAACAAGGTATCGGGATACCGACGATCGAATCTCGGGCAAGTACAATACCGCTGGACAAAGGGAATTGAATACGGGATTGATTGAATCCTCGACATCGTGGTTCATCCGATGAGATCATCGTGGAACATGTGGGAGCCAACATGGGTATCCAGATCCCGCTGTTGGTTATTGACCGGAGAGTTGTCTCGGTCATGTCTGCATGACTCCCGAGCTCGTAGGGTCTACACACTTAAGGTTCGATGACGCTAGGGTTATAGGGAAAGTATGTACGCGGTTACCGAATGTTGTTCGGAGTCCTGGATGAGATCCCGGACGTCATGAGGAGTTTCGGAATGGTCCGGAGGTAAAGATTGATATATAGGAAGTATGGTTTTGGCCACCGGAAATGTTCCGGGCATCACCGGTAGTGTACCGGGACCACCGGAGGGGTCCGGGGGTCCACCAGGTGGGGCCACCAGCCCCGGAGGCCTACATGGGCCAATAGTGGGAATGGACCAGCCCCTAGGTGGGCTGGGGCACCTCCCACCAAGCCCAAGGCGCCTCCAAGAGGGGAAGGGGCAAACCCTAGGGCAGATGGGCCCTAAGGCCCACCCTAGGTGCGCCTCCCCCTCTCCCCCTTGTGGCCGCCACCCTAGATGGGATCTAGGGTTGCCGCACCCCTTGGGGTGGGAACCCTAGGTGGTGGCGCAGCCCTCCCTATCCCCCTATATATAGTGGAGGCAAAGGGGTAGCCCAAGACATGATTCGATCTCCCTGTTGGCGCAGTCCTACCCCTCTCCCTCCTCGTCTCTCGTAGTGCTTGGCGAAGCCCTGCTGGAGTCCCGCGCTCCTCCACCACCACCACACCATCGTGCAGCTGCTGGATGGAGTCTTCCCCAACCTCTCCTTCTCCCCTTGCTGGATCAAGGCGTAGGAGACGTCACCGGGCTGTACGTGTGTTGAATGCGGAGGTGCCGTCCGTTCGGCACTAGGATCATCGGTGATTTGGATCACGACGAGTATGACTCCATCAACCCCGTTCACTTGAACGCTTCCGCTTAGCGATCTACAAGGGTATGTAGATGCACTCTCCTTTCCCTCATTGCTAGATTACTCCATAGATTGATCTTGGTGATGCATAGAAAATTTTGAATTTTTGCTACGATCCCCAACAGAAGATGGCCACCAGAGAGGGGTTCCCCCTCCGGCAGGGTGCCGGAACGGGTCTAGATTGGCTTTCGGTGGCTATGGAGGCTTCTAGCGGAGGAACTCCCGATCTATTCGGCTCCCCGAAGTTTTTAGGGTATATGGGTATATATGGGAGGAAGAAGTACGCCGGTGGACCTCCGGGCTGTCCACGAGGCAGGGGCGCGCCCAGGGGGTGAGCGCGCCCCCCACCCTCATGGGCGGCCCGGGACTCTCCTGGTCCAACTCCGATATTCCGTGGGCTTCTTCTGGTCCAAAAATAAGTTCCGTGAAGTTTCAGGTCAATTGGACTCCATTTGATTTTCCTTTTCTGCGATACTCTAAAACAAGGAAAAAACAGAAACTGGCACTGGCACTGGGCTCTAGGTTAATAGGTTAGTCCCAAAAATCATATAAAATATCATATAAATGCATATAAAACATCCAAAGTTGATAATATAATAGCATGGAACAATAAAAAATTATAGATACGTTGGAGACGTATCAAGGACCAGGTCCTAATCCGGAGCGTCTGTCCCACCTATTGAAACAGCCTTGCCCGAAGCACGGATCGCGGGATAAGCCGGCCACGCACCTCTGGAAAGATTGTTATATTATGCAGGAATTCAAAAATTCTGAATTTTTTGGTATGATCATGGACCGGGCGACGGTTCGGGCTCCGGATCTCATGGGCCGGGTTATGGTGGAGGAAGTTCCGGTTCAGGTTTCCACGGAAATCAGAACGGACATGGCAATCAAGGCAATCAGGACAACCAAGGTGGTTACAATCATTAGGGGGTCAGCAGCAACAGTAGCAGTCGGGTTACCAGAGCAACCCGAAGCAATTGAATAGTGGGCAGTACCATGTTTACACCACAAGTCTGTGTAAGTGCGATCAGAAGCTTCATAAAAGGGCAGTGAACTTCATCGAATCGATGGTGCTCCGTTACTTGCGCTGGTCTGAACAGCCCATTGTGTGGAGTCAAGAAGATCATCCGCCTCGGGTGGACAACCCGGGTCATCTGGCATTAGTAGTGGCACCTCAGGTTGGAGGATACAAGTTCACCAAGGTGCTCATGGATGGAGGAAGTAGTATCAACATCCTTTATTATGAAACCTTCCGGCGCATGGGGTTAATAGATAAGAATCTTAAACCGTCGAACATCGTCTTTCATGGTGTGGTGCCTGGTAAATCGGCGTACCCAGTTGGTAAGATAGCTCTGGAGGTGGCTTTTGGAGATGAGCATGACTCGAGGTTAGAAACATTGACCTTTGAAGTGGTAAAGATCAAGTGCTCATATCATGCCCTGTTTGTACGGTCGGCTTATGCCAAACTTATGGCAAGGCCCTGTTATGTTTATCTGCAACTTAAAATGTCGGGTCACAAGGGAACCATCACGGTACATGGAAGCCATAAGATCGCTTTGGAATGCGAAGAAGGTGATGCGGCTTATGCTATGTCGGTTTGTGCAACAGAAGAGTTGAAGTTCTACAAGGACAATGTTGATCCGGCAGATATGACGTCGTTGAAGAAACCAACTACAGAGCATGATCCGGCCTTAAAGTTTAAATTGGCTGATGAGACTAAACTGGTTGATTTTGTTCCTGGCGATTCATCTCAACAGTTTAGTATCAGCGCTAACTAGGATCTGAAATAGGAAAGCGCGCTCATCGAGTTCATCCATGAGAACCGGGACATCTTTGCATGGAAACCCTCTGACATGCCAGGTCTACCGAGGGAACTCTCTGAGCACACTCTCAATATTGATCCCAAGTCTAAACCAGTTAGGCAATTTCTCTGCAGGTTCAATGAAGAAAGACACAAGGCTATTGGTGAGGAGGTAGCCCGGCTCTTGGCCGCAGGGTTTATTGTCGAAGTTTTTCACCCTGAATGGCTAGCTAATCCGGTGTTGGTGCTTAAGAAGAATGGCACTTGGCGTATGTGTGTGGACTACACAGATCTGAACAAGTCCTGTCCAGCTGATCCCTTTGCTCTCCCTCGTATTGATCAAATCATCCATGCTACGGCGGGTTGTGACCGTTTGTGTTTTCTGGATGCTTATTCTGGTTATCATCAGATCAAAATGGCAGTTAAGGACCAGGAGAAAACAACTTTTATAACTCCTTTTGGAGCCTTCTGCTATGTATCAATGCCTTTTGGGCTCAAGAGTGCCCAGGCGACTTATCAACGCTGTGTACAGAATTGTCTTCACAATCAGATCAGGCGCAATGTTCATGCTTATGTGGATGATATTGTGGTGAAGTCCAGAAAGGAGGAGACATTGATAGATGATTTGAAGGAGACTTTTGATAATCTCCGGGTTTATAAAATGATGCTTAATCCGGCCAAGTGTGTCTTTGGTGTACCGGCAGGAAAGCTCTTGGGTTTTCTGGTGTCTAACAGGGGCATTGAAGCTAATCCGGAGAAAATCAAGGCCATAACCTCTTTGGCTAAATCGAAGTGTATCAATGATGTTCAACGACTAGCAGGCCAGATTGCAGCTTTGAGCCGGTTTATAAGTCACCTTGGGGAGAAGGCCATCTGTCGGAGTAATGGGCCACGGGTAGCTCAACCCGAGCCCCAGAACCTTCAAAGACATCGGGACAGGCTGCACCCCTCAAGACCCCAGGACGAAGAGCCGCCTTCTGAGGAGTCCACGGCAAGACGGCCGACTGCCCACTCACGGCCGAGTCCCAGGGACGACTTCAGGGTAAGCCGACTCCTGACTGGCGACTTCCAGAGAAGCCGGCTTGGGGAGTCGGCCTGCGACTCCAACAAACCCCATGTCCTCATCGGGAGGGACAGGACCGGGGAGTGGCTACAGTAAAGCCCGCTCCTGCCCCTTACCAAGGGCAGGCATGGGCACAGTACGCCGTACCCGGGGAGATCTCCGTGCGGTGTGGCACTGTTGCCGTGCCGGCCCTGACATCAGCACTGCAGGACCAAATCCTGCGCCCACGACGGCTTGTCTGTACGGCCCAGAGACAGCGGGTCCCACCAGTCAGTGAGACCCCAGGGGACGGCAAGTGTGCCGCCAGTCGGCCCCCGGAGTCGGCCAAGCCCTCCCCCGGGGCCCACGCGCCATTAATCAGATGTGATGGAGAGTGGCAATAGTGATCGGCCGCCAGGCGGCGGGGTTGTTGCCACGACTCCATGATCAAGCCTACGTCATCAGAAGCACGGCTACAGTAATCAGCAGCCGGCAAGACCCGCCCGCGGCGGACGCAGCCTGTCGGCTCCGTACCAGACTAGTCGGCGGGGCCCACCAGTCGGCGGGCCCCAGCAATTGGCGGAGAAGACGGAGGCTAGAGGCACTGACGGCTGGGCCCGCGTCCAGCCGGATTACCATTGTACCCCTGGGGGTAGGCCTATATAAACCCCCCCAGGGCACCCATGCAAAGGGTTGAAATCCATTAGCTCTAGACCAGATCATATAGAAGGGAGAGAGCTAGCCTTGCCCTCTCCTACCTCCAGGAAACAGCTCAAGGTGCAATCGTGTAAATACTTTGTGAAAGTGCGTTATATCGACTAGAGGGGGGTGAATAGGCGATTTTTATGAAAGTCTTCAAAACGTGAGAGTTATGAAGACAAACAGTGAAGATTATGCCTATTACCATGCAGCGGAAGTTAGATTACACTAGTCCAGCCATGGTCATGTATTCAATAGAGTGAAAGCGCAGTGACAAACAGCTTCAGTGTAATAAGGATCAGGTAGGAAGAAGTTATGAAGCCAAACAGATCATACATTCATGTTGTGAAGACAAACGATAAAGCAGGCATGTAATGGCTTCACAATGAATAACTGTAAGTAAAAGGAAGTGAAGATGAAACCAGTGACACGTTGAAGACAATGATTTGTTAGACCAGTTCCAGTTGCTGTGACAAGTGTACGTCTGGTTGGAGCGGCTAGGTATTTAAACCAAAGGACACACAGTCCCGGACACCCAGTCAAGGACACTTAGTCCAAGACACCCAGTCCTCACCGTTTTCTCCTTGAGCTAAGGTCACACAGACCTCGCCCAATCACTCTGGTAAGTCTTCAAGGTAGACTCCCAAACCTTCACAGACTTTGTTCACTGGCAATCCACAATTTCTCTTGGATGCTCTGAACGCGACGCCTAACCGTCTGGAGGATGCACAGTCCTCAAGTGTAATAAGTCTTCAAATCACACAGACACGAAGACTTAAGTGATGCCCAATTTACTCTAGCTCTGGGTGGTTAGGGCTTTTCTCCTCACTGGGAATTTTTCTTTCAAAGGCTTCGAGGTGGGTTGCTCTCAAACGACAAAAGCCGTGCACTAAAATCTGAGCAGCCAACCATTTAAGGTTGTGGGGGGTGGACTATTTATAGCCACTTGGCAACCCGACCTGATATGTCTGAAATGACCCTGGGTCACTAAGGAACTGACACGTGTACCAACGGTCAGATTTCGAACTCACACGGCAACTTTACTTGGGCTACAAGTAAAGCTGACTTGTCTGACTCTGGACAAGATTTTCTCTCATAGGCTTCGCTCGAAGACATAGGATTTGAATTAGGCATCACTTCAGTCATTCTGACTGGTTCTTTTCGACCCCACTTGACAGTACGGTGGTTCCTATGACACAACATGAATGAAATAAAACTATGAAGGATCTAGGTCTTCGAGTTTCAAAAGCTTCATAGGGAGTCTTCTCATGTCATTGTCTTCAATATGAATATCTTCATAAACCACCATTGTCTTCAATGTCTTCGTACATTTTAGGGGTCATCTCTGGTAGTAAAACCGAATCAATGAGGGACTTCTACCTGTGTTTTCCTGCAATTCTCACAAACACATTAGTCCCTCAACTAGGTTTGTCGTCAATACTCCAAAACCAACTAGGGGTGGCACTAGATGCACTTACAATCTCCCCCTTTTTGGTGATTGATGACAAACTAGTTGAAGTTTTCAACGGGGAACATAATTTGTGAAATAGTAAAGGAATTTGTCTTCATAAGTTGCAAGGGCTCCCCCTGAAGATGTGCATATAAGTAATTTGCCTTTTGAATGCAAATGCACATGGCAGGTTGTACTTGTGGAGAACCACTTCAACTTATGATGACAATCCACTATGTATGTGAAAGTATATGAAGATAATGTCATGCATAATGGAAAATGGACGTCTGCAGTAAGAGATGAGTGCGGAATTTATCGTCACACATGCGGAATTTATCTTCGCATAACGGAGTGACAAGCAGGTAGCAGACGGCCATCAAGGCTAAGTGTTACAACTCAAAGAAGCAAATGTAGCAAAAACGGGAGTTGTAAGCACGAAGCAAAATGTAGCAAAATATAGTGGCACCCGCCCAAAGTGACCCGCTTGAAGACTATAACCATCATATGCTTCTCCCCCTTTTGTCAGTGATGACCAAAAAGGTTTGAAGACATAGAGGTTTCTACGCGTTCCCAGGCGCAGCAGGGTCGGTGGAGTTGTTTGGCGGTGGTGCAGACGAGGTTGGTGCAGATTCGACGCGCGTTGAAGCAGGTGGAGATGATGTAGCGTCGTCTTCTTCTTCAATGATCCGGGCAGACACGGTGGCAGCAGAAGAAGAGAACTCTGACTCTTCAAGTGATGGTGTGCTGCGCATCACCGCTCTTCTTGGAGGCGTGGAGTCAAATTTGAAGTGCTCTGTGAAGCCATCCTCATGCAGTTCAGCTTCAGGGCACATCATGGTGAGGCCCTTCCAAGTGCGGCGACAGGTCTCGTGTGTGACAAATGCATTCTTGGTTGCCATATTTCTGAGGCGATTGACGTCTTGCATGATGCTTCTCAGCTGCCTCTTGAGCCAGTCGTGATGCCTATCTTGCTTTTGGTGAAGAGCCACAAGAAGCTCTCTGTCATTGAGTGCACGAGCGCGCTTCTTGGGTCTCTTTGCAGCTGTGCTGTTGGTGGCTTCAGTTGATGCAGGGGCACGTGTGGTGCCAGCCATTGGATACACGCGAGAGAGAGCTTCAACACCTTCAATATTTTGAGTGAAGCTCTGGTGTTCTGCATTCTAAAGACTTAGTGGTTGCTTGGCCGGCTCTGGATATATTGCTTCAGCATATGTGTCCACATCTGGCAAAAATATCCTATGATTGCGGGCTGAGGGTTGATAGGAGATTGCAGAGTGAAGCTTGATCAGCCTCATAACCCAAGGAGCATAAAACTTTAATCCAAACAGTTCTGAAGCAGACGCTGCAAATTGACGGATGAAGAGATCCTGTGCATTGAAGCATTTGCCATGAAGAATGCAGAAGATGAGAGTCTTCATTGAACCATCAATCGTTGCATATCGAGAGTGTCCCTTGACTGGCCAGAGAGTCCGCCTTATGATGTGATATATTGTTCTGGGCAGGTACTCTAAGTCTTCAACGAAGAACCTAGTTGGATAGGGTGCATTTGGAGGAAATGGCTTCATCATTGAGAGCATCTGACTCATATCTGGCTCAGGACGCTGAAATATGCTCTCAATTGCTTCAGCATGGAGTTGGCACCCTTCTTCAAAGAATTCGCCAGGAGTAAGGAAGGCCGGTAAGCTCAATTAGGTCGAAAGCATTGGCTTCATGATGGATATTGCCTGTCATCCACTCCAGGATCCATGTCTTCGGATCTCTGTTATAGCCTTTGATATGCAAAGTGGCATAGAACTGGAGCAGAAGCTCTTCGTTCCAGTGCTCTTCGTCAGTGATAAATGGCAGCAACCCCACTTGCTTGAAGCAATCCAGTGCTTCTTCCAGACCAGGCAGACCTGCAACAGCTTCAACCTCAAGGCGCTTGTGAGGAAAGATGCGGCCTTGGTTGTAGAGGATGCATGAATAATAGCTGCGCTGTTGATGGCTCCAGAACCTATCTGATACAATCCGTTCCCTTGAATAAGGGTTCTTGGAGCGGTCGAAAAACGTGTTATCTGCCCTGAAGCCGTTGATGTTGAAGGAACCAGGAGCTGATGCAGGACCTGGGAACCTTGGTAGTCGTGGGATCGGCTTCTGGACCTGGGGCCTGTGCGCAATATGATAGTTGAATTGTGGTCCGGCAGCAGACTCAGGCACAGAATGTTCAGGTGCAGTAGCTTCGGTGTCTTCTGAAGCTGTTGTTGGGGAGGGCTCCACATTTGCTTCGGCGTTGATTGTGGCAGCCTCAACATTTTCAGCTTCAGGCACGTTCTCCTTGAGAACTGCTTCTTGTTGGTGCGGGGGAGTTGGAGCTTGTGCTATTTCAGCTTGCTCTTCGGCTGATGCAGCCGGAATGTCTTCAGCAGCCTGAGCCCTTGGCCCTCTGCGAAGCCTATGGAGTTTAGGCGCCGGTGGAGTTGCAGTGGGTTGGGGCTCATCTTCCTCCTGTGGGCGATCTGCCCACGACGCATCTTGTGTGATTGGCGTCAATGGACGACCAATACTGATCTGTTCGCTTGTCTCAAGCTGAGGAAGGGCTGCATCACCTTGCACATTGTCTTGGGGACCAATGTCTTCAGCAGCATTGGGGTTGGCTGCTGGAATGTCTTCAGCGTGCGGAGCCTCTATGTAAGCAGGCTCATGCACTGTCATCTGACGATCTGCGTCAGGATAGCGGACGCAGAGTGGTTCAACTATCAGGGGCTCTGTGGGAGCAGCCCGAGATTTCTTGGTCTTGCGCTTCTTGATAATGGGTTCAGAAGGAGAGGCTTCAGAATGTTTTCTCTTCTTAGCTTTAGCCTCTGCAGTCCGTGTCTTCTTGTGCTGTGAGGCGGTTGATTGACTCTTTGGCTTCGAGCCAGTCGTTGCAGCGGGGAAGACAATCGGAGCATCAGGTTCTGACCTTGGCGCTTCAGGTTCGGGCACAACCGCCTTCTTTTTCTTCTTCGCGGCCATCCTGGGGTCAATGCCGGGACGCCCAAGCGCCTTGCGCTTTTCTGCCTCATTGTAGGCTTGCACGCAGCGTCCAGCCAAAGTCTTCATGCGTTCTCGCGAGCCTTGAGCTTCGGCACGCGTCTTCAGGAAGTTTTCTTTCAGCTCATGCAACATGATCTTGAAGTTTTTCACTTCTTGCACACTGAGCTTAGCCACGTGCTTCTTGAACTGAGCCTTTTCATGATCAATTTTCTGCTTCAGTTCTACAATTCGCTGGGCTATTGCAAGTTCTGAAGCGATTGCACCTTGAAAGGCAACGCTGAGGCCTATGGGTAGTTGCAGATCATTGAAGCTTATGTCTGGTGTGTCAAACCATTCATCGATGAAGTTGTGGATGATGGCGACATCAAACAGAGGCAGATTGTTGAAGATTTCAGCCTCCTCCTTGCTCTTGATGAGCTGCTCAAGAGCATCATCTCCAAGATCTTCATCGCTTGAAAGATCAATGGCTTTGCAGCGCAGAACGTCAACAGCTGTGAGCTCTTTGCCTGTGTGTGGCTGAGGCTTCTTGGCTTTTTGGGGCTTGGACACTCGTGATAAGCCTTCTGACTGCACACTGGCTTCAGGAGGTGCAGTTGCTAAAGGCTTCACTCTTGCGATCTTGGGAGAAGCGGCTGGCTTTGAAGCTTTTGGAGCTTTTGGCTTCTTCTGCTTTGGCTTCAGAGCAGCAGGGGCGTCATCTGACTCAGTATTTGCTGGAGGGTCATTCACAGCAGTCCCTTGGACTAGGATGCGAGTGATGAGGCCTGCCAAGATTGGCATACGGCCCGATGATATTGGGATCGGCGTTGCGTGTGCCATCTGCCCTTGGTGAGGAGGGTCCAGGGTTGAAGTCAAGCCCAAATTTCTTCTTGTTTATCTTCGCTGATTGTTGTGCAAACTGAAAGTTGCGCTTGAAGAGATTATCATCGCGACACCAGAGAAGTGATGACGGATGTGCCTCAGCTGGCTGTGGTCCTCTCACCATGTATGGATAGAAGCCTTGAGCAATGGCTTCGTCTCTGGACCTGGGTACGAGATTTTTGTACAATACATCTCCCCACGGTCTCTTGATGGCGCACTTCTCCGCATATTCCTGAGTGACGAAGCGGTAGTGGAACCATTGCTCTGCCCAATATCTTCGAATCCATTGGATTCGTGTCTTGCGCTGACCATAGCTTTCTTCAGGATCAGTTTTGTACATCTCTGCCAATTCATCAGGAAGATCTTTGGACGTTTCACCACGTCGCTGTCTGCCTCCCTTTCTTGCTGCTGTTTCTGAAGCCATGAATAACTTGGAAGGCTTCAGGATGTTCAAAGGCTTCCTTTTGCAAGAACTGGCTTCAGGCGAGTTGATGTGATGCTGCAAGTACTCTGCAAATGAATGCAGACTATGAGAACCAAAGGATTCTCCCACGGACATGTACCTGTGACAGCATTAAGGTGCGAGGGAAGGGGAAGAGGTCATATGCATTCTCAGAAGATTTTGAAGATAAATCGGTTTAGAAGACATTGACCTCATTATGCGAAGACATTCACTTGTAGATAAGAAGTTGGTTCCAGATTTGTACGAACCCATAGATCAGTACAAGTGAGGAATCTAACTACTTTATGAAGTGCAAGTGAATATACTAGGCATGTTATGAGATGCAGCGAGAGATTTAACTGGTGTGAAGAGAAACTTCTTATGGCAGAAAGTGACTGAACTGTAGGATCAAAAGAAGCTGTAAAAAGAGGTTTTATTTACCACACTTGGAACTGCTAGATGAACTGAGATTTGAGGCCGAGCAGTTCGATCCTCCGTGCCCTAACTTGGCGACGGAAGACACCTACGGCGACGGCGGAGAGAGCGATGTCCGCGGTCAGCGTGAAAACGGCGTCGGAGAGGTTGCGGCAGTGAAGCGCTTCGTCGCCGGCGTCGTTGAGTGCTAGTGGTGGCGCTAGGGTTCGTGCGAGGGTGGAAGAAGGAGATAATGACCGCAGTGAATCGTGTATTTATAGGGATAGAGGCGGCACTGCGCTATTACGCAGGTACCCCTGGCGGTTCGCATTTGAGGCACGCGTGGCCAGTTAGAGGAAGATTGGGATTTGTTCCATGTCCCACGCACGCCTAAATTGTCGGGCGGTCGTTCCTTCTTCTCCGGATCTTATGTGGAGGAATGAGCATTAAAAACGGACTTTTATGGTTATCACTATGTCTTCAGCTGACAAGGACACAGTGAAGACATTTGACAGTTTCAACAGAATGCATATGACTTGGAGAGATAGAGTTTGAGATAGAAAGCATAGAGAGGTTAGGGTCCGATCACATTCACTTAGTTCGAAAGATTCAACCAAGAAGACATAGCTATAAGTGAATGCTGTAGAGGACAGAACATCAGTACATATATATCCATATAATCAACGCAGTGAAGATAATCATGAAGACATATTGAGAATGAAACCAAACCAATTGTGAAGACATTGAGAGGTAACGCCATGAGAGAAACACTTCAAAAAGGAACGTTTGGTGGTGGCGTTACCCACCGTATAGGAAGTATTAGACCCAGACACGGCGCACAATTATCGTGGCGCTCCGAAGTCAAATTCCACATTAATGTATTCACACTTAGAATGTATGTCTTCATTGTTTGAAGATATACGCTACTTCGTGTGTTGCACATCTAAGTCATCAATATGCTTAAGTGTTAGGATGTGTGCCTGATCATAGGACATTTGAGGATTCCAAGATATTTAGCTCACACCGTAACTTGCAAAATATCTTCTCATCCAAGGGCTTTGTGAAGATATCTGCCAATTGCTCTTCAGTGTTGACGTGTATGATATCAATGTCTTCCTTCACAACATGATCTCTGAGAAAGTGATGACGAATTTCAATGTGCTTTGTCTTCGAGTGCTGAACTGGGTTGTTGGCAATCTTGATGGCGCTTTCGTTGTCGCAGTAAAGTGGCACTTGCTTCAGATGAATGCCATAATCCTTGAGTGTTTGCTTCATCCACAGAAGCTGAGCGCAGCAAGATCCAGCAGCAATGTATTCAGATTCAGCAGTGGAGAGTGATACACAGTTCTGCTTCTTTGAAGACCAACATACAAGTGATCGTCCCAGAAAGTGACATGTGCCTGATGTAGACTTGCGATCAACTTCGTCACCAGCATAATCAGCATCCGAAAACCCAACTAAATCAAACTCTGAGCCCTTTGGATACCATAATCCTAGAGTTGGGGTGTGAGCCAAATATCGAAGAATTCGCTTCACAGCTAAGTGATGTGACTCCTTTGGTGTCGCTTGAAATCGAGCACACATGCAAACACTAAGCATGATATCTGGCCTAGATGCACATAAATAAAGCAAAGACCCAATCATGGAGCGGTATACCTTTTGATCGAACTCTTTACCATTGTCGTCGGGACCCAGATGATGCTTGGCTGGCATTGGTGTTGTGAAGCCTTTGCAGTCTTGCATACCGAACTTCTTCAGGCACTCTTTAAGATATTTCTCTTGTGATATGAAGATGCCGTTGCGTTGTTGCCGTATTTGAAGACCGAGAAAGAACTTCAGCTCCCCCATCATGGACATCTGATATTGCTCTTGCATCATGTATCCAAACTCTTCACTATACTTCTGATTGGTGCAGCCGAAGATAATGTCATCCACATATATTTGGCACACAAACAGTTCACCATCATATGTCTTCGTGAAAAGAGTGGGATCCAGGGAACCAGGTATGAAGCCTTTGCTTTTGAGAAAGTACTTGAGTGTATCATACCAGGCCCTAGGGGCTTGTTTGAGGCCATACAGTGCCTTGTTGAGCTTGTATACCATATCAGGATGTTTTGGATTTTCAAAGCCAAGTGGTTGTGCAACATACACTTCTTCTTCGATCTTGCCATTGAGAAAGGCACTTTTCACATCCATTTGATAGAGAAGTATGTTATGATGATTTGCATAGGCCAGCAGTATGCGTATGGCTTCAAGCCTAGCCACAAGAGCAAATGTTTCATCGAAGTCAATGCCCTCCACTTGAGTATATCCTTGAGCAACTAGACAAGCTTTGTTTCTGACAACTCGACCATGCTCATCTTGCTTGTTGCGGTATATCCATTTGGTGCCTATTATGTTGTGCTTCCATGGATCAGGACGCTTAACCAGTTCCCATACATTATTCAGCTCAAACTGTTGAAGCTCTTCTTGCATAGCTTGAATCCATTCAGGTTCCATGAAGGCTTCTTCAACTTTCTTGGGTTCTGATATTGAGACGAATGCGAAATGCCCACAGAAGTTTGTTAGCTGAGTTGCCCTTGAACGAGTGAGTGGACCAGGTGCATTGATGCTGTCCAGTATTTTGTCAATTTGTACTTCATTTCCAACACGAGGGTGTGTGAGGCGAAGACTTTGCTCTTGCTGATCTATGTGGTCATTTGAAGGTATATCTTCAGTCTGAGCATTGTCTTCATGTGCATCAGGTGCTGAGATGATAAGTTCTTCTTCAGGTTGAGCTTCAGAAGGTACAATTTTTCCAGTTCCCATAAGCTTGATTGATTCATTTGCTGGAACTTCATCTAGCACATTTGGCAATTTCTCTCTTTGTGATCCATTGGTTTCATCAAATCGCACATCCACTGTTTCAACCACTTTGTAGTGGAAGAGATTGAAGACTCTGTAGGAGTGCGAATCCTTTCCATATCCAAGCATGAAGCCTTCATGTGCTTTTGGTGCAAACTTTGAGGTGTGGTGTGGGTCCTTGATCCAGCATTTTGCGCCAAATACTCTGAAATAACTGACATTTGGCTTCTTGCCAGTTAGGAGTTCATAAGATGTTTTGTTCAGGAGCTTGTGAAGATAAACACGATTGATTGTATGGCATGCAGTATCAATGGCTTCAGTCCAGAATTTTCTTGGAGTCTTGTATTCATCTAGCATTGTTCTGGCCATCTCAATGAGTGTTCTGTTCTTGCGTTCGATGACGCCATTCTGCTGTGGCGTGTATGGAGCTGAGAATTCATGTGTGATGCCCAAGGTGTCCAGATATGTATCAAGGCCAGTGTTCTTGAATTCAGTGCCATTGTCACTTCTGATGTGCTTTATCTTGGCGCCAAAATTGTTCATAGCTCGATTTGCAAAGCGTCTGAAGACATCCTGCACTTCAGTCTTGTAAAGGATTATGTGCACCCAAGTATATCTAGAATAATCATCAACAATTACGAAGCCATAGAGGCATGCAGAAGTAGTAAAAGTTGAGTAGTGAGTGGGACCGAAAAGATCCATGTGAAGCAGTTCGAAGGGTTGAGTAGTGGTCATGATTGTCTTCGAAGGATGTTTTGCCCTTGTCATCTTCCCTGCTTCACAGGCACCGCATAAGTGATCTTTCTTGAACTTGACGCCTTCGATGCCTATGACGTGCTTTTTCTTCGCAAGGGTGTGGAGGTTCCTCATGCCAGCATGCCCAAGCCTTCGATGCCAAAGCCAGCATTCTGAAGCTTTTGCAAGAAGACATACTGCAAGTTGTGGTCCTGCTGAGAAATCTACCACATACAAATCACCTTTCCTATACCCTTCAAACACTAGAGATTTGTCAGATTCCATTAGCACCAGGCAGCGATATTTGCCAAACATTACAATCATATTCAAATCGCAAAGCATTGAGACAGACATTAAGTTGAAGCCAAGGGATTCAACAAGCATGACTTTATCCACGTGTTGATCCTTTGAGATTGCAACTCTACCTAGACCCAATACCTTACTTTTACCAGTGTCAGCGAATGTAATGTGGCTCTTGTCGGATGGACATAAAGTTGAGTCCATAAGAAGGCTTCTTCTGCCAGTCATGTGATTTGTACACCCACTGTCAATAATCCATTCTGAAGACTTTGAAGTCGCTGGTATCGTACCCTACAGTGCAGTTAGGGGGATAGGCTTCATGAAGAGTGTTGTGAAGCATAAACATTTGACGAACCAGTGGGTTATGAAAACTTAGATCCAGATTAGGACTAATGGGGAGAGTAGCATGCGATTCAGGAACGAAGTACATAATGATGCCATTTGGGCATTTTATCTTGCGCCCCACAAGATTTTTCTGGTCCCCAGCAATAGTATCAGAAGATTTTGTTTTTGTGCTGGAGAGCCTTCCCTGCAAAAAAAAAAGGTTAAGCTTCCTTAACCACCCACATCTTCAAGGGTGGCTTAGAAGCTATGAGTCTAAGAGCAGCATCTGAGAATTTTGGCTTTGAAACCTTAGAAAACAGTCTAGCAGGTGGACAATAATACTCATAGGAATAGGCAGAATAATTTTTCGTCATATGAACATGACGGTTCGATGAACCACTCTCATATTCATATGCCTGAGTATGGTTCCCCTGCAAAACATTTGCGTTAGTGCGACTCAGGTGAGTCCCCTGTTTGTATGAAGCATTTGGACCATATGAAGCCTTTGGTCTGAGGTTTGTCTTCTTCAAGTGAGGTGTCATGAAGACATTCACAGGAAGATTTTCCAGACATGTTTTCGAAACCCAGATCTTCTTCATAGGCGGTCCATTCCTGCAGTTAGTACCAATGTACCTGGCAAACACTTCATCATTCTGATTCTTAAACAGTTTATACTTTGCATCAAAGGATTCATCAATGATAATTGGGTTAGCACAAGTGAAGCCAGACAGATTGGATGGATCTGCTGAGGATTCCTTTGCAGCAACCCATGTGGTTTTGGGGTACTGCTCAGGTTTCCAGTAAGACCCATCTGCATTAATTTTCCTCACGAACCCAACACCCTCTTTCCTAGGGTTTCGGTTCAGAATCTGCTTCTTAAGGACATCACATAATGTCTGATGCCCTTTCAGACTTTTGTACATCCCTATTTCAAGCAATGTCTTCAACATAGCATTCTCATCAGCAATAGCAGTGGTATCCTCAGCAGAGGGGTTAGTTACCACATCAACAATTGAAGATATTGAAACAGTAGTAGCAGTGGAACATTCAGCAACAGAAGCAGCATTATCACGCTCAATGCATTTAAGACATGGTGGTTCAAATCCTTCCTGAGCGGAACTGATCTGTTCAGCGCGAAGTGACTCGTTTTCCTTTTGAAGATCTTCATGAGCCACCCTCAATTTCTCAAGTTCTTGCTTCCTTTGAAGATAATCATAGGAAAGCTTTTCATGAGTTATTGAGAGAGTCTCATGACGATCTTCAAGTTCCTGATACTTAACGTGAAGATTTTTTATGTCTTCAATTAAGGATTCAGATCGAGTCATTTCAGCACCCAACAGATCATCGCTTCTGTCTAACAATTTTTGAATATGTTCCATTGCTTTCTGTTGTTCAGTTGCAATTTTAGCAAGCGTTTTGTAGCTAGGTTTTGAATCACATTCAGAGTAATCGTCACTAGACGTTTCATAGCGAGTTGTGCGTGTGTTTACCTTGGCACCGCGTGCCATGAAGCAGTAGGTAGGAGTGGAGTCGTTCTTGTCATTTGCGTCGGTGTCGGTGATGCAGTCATTGTCTTCAGTATTGAAGATGGACTTGGCGACGTATGCTGTAGCCAGACTCGCAATGCCAGAATCAGACTCCTCCTCAGACTCCACCTCTGCCTCCTCAGATGCGGACTCCTCCTCTGAATCCATCTCCTTTCCAACAAACGCACGTGCCTTGCCAGATGAGCTCTTCTTGTGTGATGAAGACCTTGATGAAGTTTTGGAAGAAGACTTTGAGTATTTCTTCTTCTTCTTGTCGTCAGAATCATATTCCTTGCTCTTCTTCTTCCTTCTGTTCTCATTGTCCCACTGTGGACACTCAGAGATGAAGTGTCCAGTTTTCTTGCACTTGTGACATGTTTTCTTCTTGTAGTCATGAGCAGAAGCTTCATCATTCCTTGAGCTTGATCGTGAAGATTTCCTGAAGCCTTTCTTCTTAGTGAATTTTTGGAACTTCTTCACTAGCATTGCAAGTTCTCTTCCAATGTCTTCAGGATCATCAGAACTGCAGTCAGATTCTTCTTCAGATGAGGAGACAGCTTTTGCCTTCAAGGCACGAGTTCGCCCATAGTTTGGACCGTAGATATCTCTTTTCTCAGAAAGCTGAAACTCATGTGTGTTGAGCCTCTCAAGTATGTCAGACGGATCGAGTGTCTTGAAATCAGGACGTTCTTGAATCATCAGTGCCAGAATGTCAAACGAACTATCAAGTGATCTCAGCAGCGTCTTGACGATTTCATGTTTGGTGATCTCAGTAGCGCCGAGGGCTTGAAGCTCATTTGTGATGTCAGTGAGCCGATCAAAGGTGTGCTGGACATTCTCATTGTCATTTCGTTTGAAGCGGTTGAAGAGATTGTGAAGGACACTGATTCTTTGGTCTCTCTGGGTTGATATGCCTTCATTAACTTTGGAGAGCCAATCCCAGACCAGTTTGGATGTCTTCAAGGCACTCACACGGCCATACTGTCCTTTGGTCAGATGACCACAGATAATATTCTTGGCAGTAGAGTCCAGTTGAACGAACTTCTTGACATCAGCAGCAGTGACACCTTCTCCAGCCTTGGGAACGCCGTTTTCGACGACATACCATAGGTCGACGTCAATGGCTTCAAGATGCATCCGCATCTTATTCTTCCAGTAGGGATATTCAGTTCCATCGAAGACGAGACAAGCAGCGGAGACTTTGATTATCCCTGCAGTCGACATAGCTAAAACTCCAGGTGGTTAAACCGAATCACACGGAACAAGGGAGCACCTTGCTCTGATACCAATTGAAAGTGCGTTATATCGACTAGAGGGGGGGTGAATAGGCGATTTTTATGAAAGTCTTCAAAACTTGAGAGTTATGAAGACAAATAGTGAAGATTATGCCTATTACCATGCAGCGGAAGTTAGATTACACTAGTCCAGCCATGGTCATGCATTCAATAGAGTGAAAGCGCAGTGACAAACAGCTTCAGTGTAATAAGGATCAGGTAGGAAGAAGTTATGAAGCCAAACAGATCATACATTCATGTTGTGAAGACAAACGATAAAGCAGGCATGTAATGGCTTCACAATGAATAACTGTAAGTAAAAGGAAGTGAAGATGAAACCAGTGACACGTTGAAGACAATGATTTGTTAGACCAGTTCCAGTTGCTGTGACAACTGTATGTCTGGTTGGAGCGGCTAGGTATTTAAACCAAAGGACACACAGTCCCGGACACCCAGTCAAGGACACTTAGTCCAAGACACCCAGTCCTCACCGTTTTCTCCTTGAGCTAAGGTCACACAGACCTCGCCCAATCACTCTGGTAAGTCTTCAAGGTAGACTCCCAAACCTTCACAGACTTGGTTCACTGGCAATCCACAATTTCTCTTGGATGCTCTGAACGCGACGCCTAACCGTCTGGAGGATGCACAGTCCTCAAGTGTAATAAGTCTTCAAATCACACAGACACGAAGACTTAAGTGATGCCCAATTTACTCTGGCTCTGGGTGGTTAGGGCTTTTCTCCTCACTGGGAATTTTTCTTTCAAAGGCTTCGAGGTGGGTTGCTCTCAAACGACAAAAGCCGTGCACTGAAATCTGAGCAGCCAACCATTTAAGGTTGTGGGGGGTGGACTATTTATAGCCACTTGGCAACCCGACCTGATCTGTCCGAAATGACCCTAGGTCACTAAGGAACTGACACGTGTACCAACGGTCGGATTTCGAACTCACACGGCAACTTTACTTGGGCTACAAGTAAAGCTGACTTGTCTGACTCTGGACAAGATTTTCTCTCATAGGCTTCGCTCGAAGACATAGGATTTGAATTAGGCATCACTTCAGTCATTCTGGCTGGTTCTTTTCGACCCCACTTGACAGTACGGTGGTTCCTATGACACAACATGAATGAAATAAAACTACGAAGGATCTAGGTCTTCGAGTTTCAAAAGCTTCATAGGGAGTCTTCTCATGTCATTGTCTTCAATATGAATATCTTCATAAACCACCATTGTCTTCAATGTCTTCGTACATTTTAGGGGTCATCTCTGGTAGTAAAACCGAATCAATGAGGGACTTCTACCTGTGTTTTCCTGCAATTCTCACAAACACATTAGTCCCTCAACTAGGTTTGTCGTCAATACTCCAAAACCAACTAGGGGTGGCACTAGATGCACTTACAATCTCCCCCTTTTTGGTGATTGATGACAAACTAGTTGAAGTTTTCAACGGGGAACATAATTTGTGAAATAGTAAAGGAATTTGTCTTCATAAGTTGCAAGGGCTCCCCCTGAAGATGTGCATATAAGTAATTTGCCTTTTGAATGCAAATGCACATGGCAGGTTGTACTTGTGGAGAACCACTTCAACTTATGATGACAATCCACTATGTATGTGAAAGTATATGAAGATAATGTCATGCATAATGGAAAATGGACGTCTGCAGTAAGAGATGAGTGCGGAATTTATCGTCACACATGCGGAATTTATCTTCGCATAACGGAGTGACAAGCAGGTAGCAGACGGCCATCAAGGCTAAGTGTTACAACTCAAAGAAGCAAATGTAGCAAAAACGGGAGTTGTAAGCACGAAGCAAAATGTAGCAAAATATAGTGGCACCCGCCCAAAGTGACCCGCTTGAAGACTATAACCATCATATGCTTCTCCCCCTTTTGTCAGTGATGACCAAAAAGGTTTGAAGACATAGAGGTTTCTACGCGTTCCCAGGCGCAGCAGGGTCGGTGGAGTTGTTTGGCGGTGGTGCAGACGAGGTTGGTGCAGATTCGACGCGCGTTGAAGTAGGTGGAGATGATGTAGCGTCGTATTCTTCTTCAATGATCTGGGCAGACACGGTGGCAGCAGAAGAAGAGAACTCTGACTCTTCAAGTGATGGTGTGCTGCGCATCACCGCTCTTCTTGGAGGCGTGGAGTCAAATTTGAAGTGCTCTGTGAAGCCATCCTCATGCAGTTCAGCTTCAGGGCACATCATGGTGAGGCCCTTCCAAGTAGGGGTATTATCTCCCCGGAGAGCCCTGAAGCTGGGTAAGATTCGCCAGCGTGCATGTCTTCGCCTCATCCCGTTTCCAGGCACCGGCGACGTTCTACTCGCCCCCACCATGATAAGCCATCCTTTAGCATATGTCGCACCCAACCCCCGACATTTGGCGCCCACCGTGGGGCCTGGTGCACCGCCGTCCGAAGACCTGTTCTGGACGGGAACCCTTTTCCTCCCTGGCGAGCACAGCCAGCCAGGCACGCCAAACGGAGTTTGCGCCGACGCGCTGCGAGGCGTTGAGATCGCCTGCGCAGCCAGTTGCCTCGCCGAACTTGTCGGAGAGGTTCGCCTCTCTGACAAACCTGCATCCAACGTAGGCACGGGCGGCTCCGAGAGCCTCCTTGCGGGCCTCCTCGATCAACTCCACGTTTCCGGCGAGCCTGCCGTAGACTTGGAGTCTGTAGGCTTCACCGGCCCGATGCTGGTGGACTCCGACACCGCGTCGCTCGACGCGTTCCCCACTAATGTGGTGGTCTATGACGAACCTCTCCCTTGCGCGGAGAGCGACGGAAGCACCGTCACTGAGGTGCTCGTCATCAGTCATGACGAGCTCCCCGGCGGAGGAGCGCACGACTCACTCGGTGCGGCACTACAAGACCTAACTGCGCCCATTCCGGAAGACGTTGACACAGAGACATTGGAGGCGCGCCGCCTTCAGCTTGTCGAAGGCGCGAAGAAGCTGGCCGGCATGAGACGCTCATCAGAAGCCTACCAGCGGGAGATGGATCGCGCCGTTGGTGGCTCGCCGGCCCCGCCAGGGCCCAGCCGCCTTGGCGCGGTCCAGCAGCGCGGCGTAGCCATCGCCAACCTGTTTGGGGCCAGTCGCCCTGTGTACGCTACACCAGCGGAGAACATCCGAGCCGCCCAGGCAGCGGCGGACGAGCTAGACATTTTTGAGGGTGAAGAACGCCACCTGATGATGGAGCGATTCTAGCGGCTCCTCGACGCGGCTGCCGCGCAGAACAAGGCCGGCTGCCGCACGGAGGCGCCGCAGCAGCAAAACGACGACCTTCGCCGAGATCAAGGCACGACGTCTCGGACGCCGACTGGCGGCGCCCGAGGAAGAAGAGACAAGGATCCGGCTGTCAGCCACAATCGGACTCGCATTACCATAGAGCGCGACCGAGACGGCCGCCTGAGAGCAGTGGAACGACGGGACGACTGTCCGCCTCCTCCTCCTCGCAAGGAGAGGCGAGTCTCCCCGCTGCCTGTTGACCATCCGACTCTCGGTGACCGCCTTGGCCGCAGAGAGGGAATCGGAGAAAATGATGCCCGCCACCGGATCAACTGACTTCACCGATCCCTAGCATTGGAAGAAGACGAGTTGGGTCCGCCTTGTTTCGGACCCCGCATTCGAGACGAGTCCTTTCCCAGAGGGTTCACGCTCCCAAGAGACACGCCCAAGTATACCGGCTCCGTGAAGCCGGAAGACTGGCTATTCAACTACTCCACGGCTGTCAACATAGCAAATGGCAACAAGCATGTCACCGTAAAATACGTTCCGCTCATGCTCCAGGGCACGGCTCGGACATGGCTGAACAGCCTGAAGCCCCGCAGCATCAACAGCTGGGTCGACTTCACCGAAGCGTTCGTCCGCAACTTCACCTGCATGTACAAGCGTCCTCCCAAGCCTCGTCAGCTCTCCTTGTGCGTGCAAGGTCCCGACGAGTCGACTCGCGACTACCTCACGCCTTGGGCCGAGCTTCGGAACTCCTGTGAGGGCGTGCACGAGGTGCAGGCCATCGAGTACTTCACAGCCGGGTGCAGAGAAGGCACCCTCCTCAAGCACAAGCTCATCTGCGACAAGCCAGAAACCCTCGACGAGCTGCTGATCATAGCAAACAAGTACGCCACGGCCGACTCCTCCATGAGGGTGGAGATTCAAGTCAACACAACTGGCAAAGTGGCCCCTCAAGCTCCAAGAACTCCGGCGGGAGACGCCAATCGGCGACAACAGCAGGGCGACCACAAGCGCAAGGCCCCGCTGCCGGCTTCCAGCAGCCGGCAGGTCACGACCGTTGAATCCTAGCAGCCGGACGGGCAGCCTCCACCCAAGCGATAGAAAGGCGGCAAACCCAACTAGTTGCCGGCCTTCTCCTACGAGCAGACTCTGGATGGACCTTGCAAGTTCCATAGCGGCGCTAAGCCGTCGAATCACCACCCGGAAGTGCCACTGGCTCACCAGGATCGCCAAGGGAGACGGCCTCCTGCCTCCCCCGCCTGCTGGGCAGCCGCCTCCGCCTCTGCCCCAGCAGCCGGCTGTCAGGCCAGTCGGCGCGGTACAAGACGAATACCCTGAAGAACACGGAGCCTAAGTGGTGTTTACCAGTATGGCTGATGATTGACACAGCAGGCGGCTGCAGCGACAAGAGGTGAATGCAGTAGCATCAGAGACGCCAAAGTTCATGCACTGGTCCGAGAAGCCTATTAGCTGGAGCAGAGCTGACCACCCAGAGGTGATGCCGAGTCCGGGCTCCTATGCCTTGGTCTTGGACGCCACCTTTGCTACGGATAGACGAGCCGCGCGTTTCTCGCGAGTTCTGATAGACGGAGGCAGCAGCATCAATATCCTGTACAAGCACACCATGGAGAAGTTAGGAATCAAGCAAAGACGGCTTCAGAACAGCCGAACTGTGTTCCACGACATTGTTCCTGGGCTTTCCTGCTCACCAATTGGCAAGATCCTGATGGACGTCCTCTTTGGAGACAAAGATCACTTCTGTCGAGAGTCGGTTTGGTTTGAGGTGGTGGACCTTGAGAGCCCATACCATGCGCTAGTCGGCCGACCCGCCTTGGCCAAGTTAATGGCGGTCCCCCACTACGCCTACCTCAAAATGAAGATGCCCAGTTCCAGGGGAACTCCGACCGTAGCCGGCGACTACCGGAAGTCGTCCGCCTGTGCGGCTGAGAGCAGTCGGCTAGCCGAGTCCCTGGTGATTGCAGCCGAGAAGCGGCTCCTTGAGCGAGTTGTGGCGATGGCCGGCAAGCAGCCAGAGGTATCGCCCAACCCAAACGAGTCGGAGGCTGAGGGTTCGTTCAAGCCGGCCAAAGAGACAAAGAAGATACCCTTGGATCCGGAGCACCCAGAGAGGTACGCTGTCGTAGGCGCGAACCTCGACAGCAAATAGGAAGGCGAGCTCGTCGATTTCCTCCGTGAGAATCGGGACATCTTCGCATGGTCCCCCAAAGACATGCCAGGTGTACCGACGGAATTCGCCGAGCACAAGTTACATGTCTGATCTGATGCAAAGCCGGTCAGGCAGCCCCTGCGCCGCCTATCAGAAGAGAAGAGAAGAGAAGAGTTGTCGGAGAAGAGATAGCCCGACTCCTAGCGGCCGGCTTCATTATGGAAGTATTCTTTCCGGAGTGGCTAGCCAATCCGGTCCTGGTACTGAAGAAGAACAAGCAGTGGCGAATGTGTATTGACTACACGAGCCTCAACAAAGCCTGCCCCAAGGACCCGTTTGCTCTACCAAGAATTGATAAGGTGATAGACTCCACCGCCGGATGCGAGCTGTTGAGCTTTTTGGATGCATACTCAGGATATCACCAGATCAAGCTGAGCCCGGCAGACAGACTGAAGACCGCCTTCATCACGCCGTTTGGAGCCTTCTGCTACCTCACCATGACGTTCGGCTTGAGGAATGCCGGCGCCACCTTTCAGCGTTGCATGCAGAAGTGCCTCCTCAAGCAGCTCGGTAGGAATGCCCACGTCTATGTGGACGACGTGGTGGTGAAGACGGAAAAGCGTGGAACACTGCAGGAAGACCTCAAGGAGACCTTTCAGAACCTGCGCCGATTCCAGATCAAGCTCAATCCCGAGAAATGTGTCTTCGGGGTACCAGCCGGCCAGCTCCATGGCTTCCTGGTCTCTGAACGCGGCATAGAATGCAACCCTATAAAGATCAAGGCCATTGAGAGAATGGAGGTACCCAGCCGACTGCTGCATGTGCAAAAGTTCACCGGCTGCTTGGCGTCCATCAGCCGATTCATCAGTCGGCTGGGCGAGAAAGCTCTCCCCTTATACCAACTCATGAAGAAGACCACCTTTTTCGAGTGGAACCACAAGGCGGACGAAGCTTTTCTCCAATTGAAGAAGATGCTGACTACTCCACCCATTCTGGCGGCTCCGACTCCTAAGGAACCTATGCTCCTGTACATCACCGCCACCAGCCGGGTAGTCAGCACGGTCATTGTAGTGGAACGCAACGAGGAAGGCAAGGCGCTACCGGTCCAGAGACCGGTATATTACCTGAGCGAGGTACTGTCGACCTCCAAGCAGAACTACCCCCACTACCAGAAGATGTGCTATGGCATGCTCTTTACCGCCAAGAAATTGAAGCCTTACTTTCAAGAGCATCCAGTCACTATGGTCTGCATGGCCCCACTTGCCGAGATCATTGGTAGCCGAGACGCTTCTGGCCGAGTGGCCAAGTGGGCCATAGAGTTGGCTCCCTACACCATCTACTACCAGCCCCGCATCGCCATCAAGTCACAAGCACTGGCCGACTTTCTCGTCGACTGGGCCGAGACCCAGTACCTACCTCCAGCGCCCGACTCCACCCATTGGCGGATGCACTTCGACGGCTCCAAGATGCGCACCGGCTTGGGAGCCGGCGTCGTCCTCACCTCTCCTAAAGGCGACAAGCTCAAATACGCACTGCAAATCCATTTTGCCGCCTCCAACAACGTCACCGAATACGAGGCGCTCATTCACGGGCTCCGGCTTGCCAAAGAACTTGGCATACGCCGGATCTTGTGTTATTGCGACTCGGACTTAGTGGACCAGCAGTCATCTGGTGACTGGGACGTGAAAGATGCAAACATGGCGAGTTACCGTTTCCTCGTGCAGCAACTCAGCGGGTATTTCGAAGGGTGCGAGTTCCTCCATGTGCCAAGAAACGACAACGACCAAGCAGACGCCTTGGCACGAATCGGCTCTACCCGCCAATCAATACCATCCGGCGTCGCCCTTCAACGCCTCCTCAAGCCGTCTGTCAAGCCTTCACCAGAATCAGACTCCATCTTCGTGCCGGCTCCTCCCAAAGACGTCGGATCTGACTCCAGAGCCCTGGTAGACGGTACGGGGATTTTGGCAGATGGCTCCAAAGCCTCCACAGTCGAGGCCAGCCCAGGGACTGCAGAACCCGGCCCGGGGACTGCGGCGGTGGGCTCGAGGACTCCAGAACTCGACCCAAGGGCCGCGCTAGTCGGCCTGGGGACTTCATTAACCTAGCAAGCGGTTGTTGACTCCAACCCTCCGCCTCCCAGCCCAACCGCCCTCGTCCAAGTCGCAGTTCTGGCAATCGAAGAAATAGCAGCACCCTCGTGGGCCCAACCCATCCTCAAATTCCTGGTGAGCAAAGAGCTGCCGACTGATGAGACCTCAGCTCGGCAAGTACAATGCCGGGCGGCAGCCTACACCATAGTCAACAGAGAGCTGGTCAGGCACAGCGTCACTGGTGTCTACCAGCGCTGCGTAGAGCCAGAACAAGGCCAAGCAATTCTCAAAGACATCCATCAAGGCGAGTGCGGCCACCATGCGGCTTCAAGAGCACTCGTCGCCAAAGCCTTTTGACACGGTTTCTTCTGGCCGACTGCCTTAGAAGAGGCCAAGGAGTTCGTCCAAAAATGCAAAGGGTGCCAGAAGTTCAACTCCAAACCGCACCAGCCAGCTTCTGCGCTCAAGACCATCCCCATTGCCTGGCCTTTCGCAGTTTGGGGTCTAGACATGGTGGGACCATTCAAGACAGCACGAGGTGGCTTAACTCACTTACTTGTCGCAGTGGACAAGTTCACCAATTGGATAGAAGCGAAGCCAATCAAGAAGCTGAACGGTCCGACTGCCGTGACTTTCATCTCCGAAGTACGGTGGATGCATCGAATGCAAGCTATAAGGAAGAATAATTCTCTTAGAAGACAAGAATGATCACAATTCGGTACGACATACGACACAGCATCATCACCGACAACGGCACAAATTTTGCCAAAGGCGCCTTGGCCCGTTTTTGCGCAACACAGGGCATCCTACTGGACCTAGCGTTCGTCGCCCATCCACAGTCAAACGGCCACGTGGAGCGAGCAAAGGGCCTCATCCTGTCTGGCATTAAACCCCGGATGATCGAGCCTCTTGAGCGCTCGGCTGGTTGCTGGCTCGACGAGCTACCAGCCGTCCTCTGGAGTCTGCGCATGACTCCAAACAAGTCAACCGGCTTCACGCCTTTCTTCCTCGTCTACGGTGCCGAAGCCGTCATCCCAACGGACATAGAGTTCGACTCCCCATGAGTCACCATGTACACCGAGGAGGAAGCAGAAGAAGCACGACAAGATGGCGTCAATCTGCTGGAAGAGGGCCGGCTGTTGGCACTCAGCCGGTCCAGCATCTACCAGCAGAGCCTGCGCCGATACCACAACAAGAAGGTCAAGCCAAGATATTTCCAAGAAGGCGACCTTGTGCTCCGGCTGATCCAGCGAACAGCCGGCCAGCACAAGTTGTCGGCGCCTTGGGAAGGCCCTTTCATCATCAGCAAGGTGCTCGGCAACGACTCCTACTACCTGATTTATGCTCAGAAGCCCCGAGCACGCAAGAGGGACGACTCTGGCAAGGAGACAAAGCGGCCATGGAATGCAAATCTCCTCCGAAGATTTTATAGTTGATGCAGTATGTACCATGCTACCTTTTGTATTAAAGTACCAAGACTTCGGGCCCCCCGAGACAAGCTTGGGGACTGCCCTCTTTTGCCTGTATGATAAAAATTATGCCTACAAGTATGTTACTCTTTGTTATGCCGCTTGGCACCGGGCTCGACAAGTCGGCCCGGGGACTTGCCGCCTTGCACTGTGAAATGCTTCCTGCAGCCGGACAAGTAGTGTGTAACACCTAAACTGTCTCCTGTCAGAAGCCGCAGCTCGCAGAGCGACTGTACGGTGGGCAGAAGTAAGGTAGAATGGGTGTTCGCATGAAAAATGGCTAAGGACTCAAAGCATAAAACATAGCTCAAGACGGCTTCCAGCCTTTTTTCGCAAACCGACTCTTGAATAGTCGGATTGCCGCCTTCTATTCAACTTGCTCAAAAACTCTTAAAACGGCTAAGTACTTGCCTTCCCAAAGTAGCCAAGCATTTGATCCAGCGGCAGTCCGCAGAGCGGCTATCCAATTGGCAAGGCAGGCAACTAAGAGAAAGCGGCAAAGGAAAAAAGCCAAAAGAGCAATGAGCAAGAAAAGATAGAATTCGGATAAATATATTTACATAACGTAGGCCCTTGGCCGAATCTTCGAGCAGAAGTTCAAAATACACCCCGCGGGTGGAATTGTGCGAATTAACAAGTTCTTCAAAGACTACTAAAGCAGATAAAATAAAGATAAGGTGGCAGCTTAGGAAGCAGCAGACGGATTCGGAGGTTCGGAGGAGGCGGCAGCGTCAGGCGTCGGGGCGGCCGGCTGGGTAGTCTCGGCTTGATCGCCTCCGGCGGCAGTCGGCTCGGTCGCACGCGGCTCGTTGCTGGAGGCGCGGTTGAGCTGAGGCTGGCCATCTGCTGCGCCTTCTGGTGCCTCCGTCTCGCATCCGTCCTCCACCTCTCCTTCCTCCTCGACGCTGGAGCCAATCACCTCCGCCGAGTCCTCGCCGTAGTCTGGGTTCATCCCAAACCACTCCGGCGGTACCTCCTCGCCGTCTTCAGACTGCTCGGGGACGAAGATGCTGGTGTCGATGTACTTGGCGATCGCCGCAGCACGCTTGACGAGGGCGTCTTTCGCAGCTGCCAGCTCCGGCTGGGCCTCCGACCGAAGCGTGGCCAGTCGGTCTAGATCCAGCCCCGGATACCATGCCTTGACGAACTCCAAGGCCCGGCGCGCTCCAGCTCGGGCCGAGCAACCCTTCCAGTCCTCAAGACGACTAGCCGTGACCTCTAGCGAGTCAGCCGTCAAGCTGGGGGTGCGCGGAGCCTGCATGTCCGGCCACAGGGCGGCAATCGCCTGGGCACCGACACGCTGAAGCCGATGCAACATCCGGTGAGTCGGCCGAACACGAGCCTCGATGCTCAGGATGTGCTCATCAATGGTTCGGGGGGCGTCGGCGGCGATCTCTGCGCCCTCCGCCCTCCGACCTTCACGGTCAGCCTCGATGGCTTGGATGGCGGCCTGCGAGTGCCCAGGAAAGAAGTCTGCCAAGATGGAAGAAACGAAGAAACAAGTCAAAAACCAGGAGTCGGCACGATTTATAATCGGCAGCTCAAAAGATAAATAAAGAAACTCACCATCAACGATGTCTTCAATCTCATGGAAGCCGGAGGCCAGCAGCGCCTCCTTGTCAGTCCAGGAGGAGTGCTCGCTCGCGAACTCGGCCAGGAGGGCGGTTTCTGTTTCCTCTGCCTCCTTCTTCGTCTTCGCAAGCATCTCCCTCTGCTCTGCCAATTGAGTGGCCAGCAGATCGCGCTCTGTCGCGAGCCTGCCGCACTCCTCCCCCTTGGCACGCAACGCGGAGTTGGCATCGCTCAGCTGCTGTTGAAGAACAGTGTTGGCTTCCGAAGATAAGAAAGAAAGAAGGCGTTAAGTCATCAATAAAAAAGATCGCCAGGGAGATCTGGCTCAACTGCTCAGCAGTCAGCCCGAATCTCGGGGACTACAGCCCGAGGGTGCGCCAGCGCGCCCCCGCAAAGAAGAAAAAGGACTTACTCCGGCTCTTCGACAATTCGGCGGTCCGCTTGCCCAGCTCTTCAACGTTACGGTTGAAGGAAGTGACGCGGAGGTTGTGGTAATCCTGCGACAAGCATTTCAGACAAAAAGTTAATACCCAGAGTTCATTAATTGGAGTTCCGGGCCGCCTGCTCAGAGCCCGAAACTCGAGGACTACACCCAGTGGGTGCGCTGGCGCGCCCCCACAGAGAGGAACAAGGAAACAAGGACCAAAGGAAAAAAACATACCCGGACGGCTGCCCACGATGCCAGGTATGCCTTGGTGCAATTCTGGAGAGCGTCGCCCTCAGCACGAAGCTTCGCCTGGACGTCCAGAAGCACCTCGTTCAGCGGCCCTGTGCCGCCTCCTCCCACCCACCCAATGGGCGCGGCGCTCGTCGCTTCGGCGTCTGGGATCGCTGAGCTGGCGGTGCCATCCTCCAGGGGGCGGGGTGCCGAAGTCGCCTACTCTAGACGGCAGCGCGTTGGCGCGCCGACTTGGAGGAGTAGCCTTGCCATGGCCTCGTCTTCGGTCGGTGGCACCAGAGGGTCCGCTGGCTGCTTGCCTTGCACGCTCCCAGGCGGCGGCGGCGGAACGATCACGTCCGGCGTAGAGGAGTCGCCGCCTTCCCTCTCCATGATGGGGTTCTCGCCGCCGGCTCCCCCAGTCTGCCCCGTGAACTCCGGAGGCGGCGGCGCAGAGTTCAGCAGGGTGACGAACACCGCCGATTGGCGGCGTGTGGCCTCCTCAGCCTGCCGCTTCGTCGCGGCGACGGCTTCGGCCTCCGCCAGTTTTTTCTTGGCGGAGGCCTCCGCCCTATCGGCCTCTGCCTTCTCCAGGCGAGCGGCCTCTTCCTTGTTGTGCTTCTCCTACGCATTTTGCTCCGTTGCCTCCCGGAGGTCAGCAGCGGGGTTAATCCGCCGGGTGGTGGCGGACGTCTCCGCTGACCCCATGACGGAGGCGGCGGTGACCCTCTCAAGAGTGAGGGGAGCCCTGAAGCAAGGGAAGCAAGCAAAAGACTCAGACAAAGCCACAAAGAAAGAATAAAGCGTTGAGACAGAATACTCACGCGGAGACCAGTGGCGGCTTCTTCACTTCCTTACGGAAGCGGATGGCCTTCGCAACCACCTCGTCCCGCCGGGTCACCGCGGCCGAACCCTTGGGTTTCTTCGGCCGACTGCCGAACAAAGTCGGCACGGCCCTACGCTTCTTCCCGCCGCCCGGAGAACCCAGCGCGGCAGAAGAGCCCGCGCCAGGCTGGCTGGCTCCTGGCCGATGGCGGGGGGCGACTTCTCCCTCAGCATCGTCGTCAGGCCAGTCGGCGGAAGTGGCCGAAGGCCTGGAGCCGCCTGCTGCTCCTCCTCCTCCCTCGGCGTCGTCCTCCAGAGCCGCCACCCCCAGATCGGGGTCGTCGACGTCGCTCTCCGCCCGGTCGGCAAGGAACTCGCGGGCCGGCCCCAAGGTTCTGGCTGGTGGATGGAAGAGGGGATTCTGACCAAAGCCGACTGGTCAAAACAAACTCAGCAAGAAAGAAGACAATCCAAAGAAAGAAAGAAAAGGCAACTCACCATGGGCGGGGGGTTGGCGCGGGAGTATGGCTCCTTGCCGAACCGCCAATCCTCCAGGAGCTTGCTGTCCGAGAGGTAGTTCACCATGTAGGCCACCTCCTCGTGAGGCATGTCCTTGGTGCACATCCGACTCGGGTCGTGGCGCCCGCTCATTTGGCATATCATGTGGGGGCGACCTTGGAGCGGGAGAACTCGGCGCGCCACGAAGGCGGCCAACAAGTCTGGACCAATCAAGCCCTCCGACCGCGTCAGCACTCGGAGTCGCGTGACGGCACCGGCTCTCGCAGGCATCAGCGACTTGGCCCGGTACGACCAGTTGGGCAGCCTCCCAGCCGGCGGGCCGGCTTCGAAAACCGACAGGTTGACCCAGTCGCCCCTCGCAGAGACGCTCCTGACGTAGAAGTACGATCTCTGCCACATCTTCACCGACTTTATCAGTGAGATGGTGGGGAAGGGGTTGTCGGCCCCCAACCTTCGCACGGCGATGAAAGTGCCGCATTGAGCCGGCACGCCTGCAGCCTGGGTGCCGAGCTTGGAGAAGAAGAACTCCCCCCAGAGCTCGAGGGTGGGGAGGACTCCAAGGAAGCCTTCGCACAAGGCCACGAAGGCGGACAGCAGCACCACCGTGTTGGGGGTGAGGTGGTGCGGCTGGAGGCCGTAGAACTCTAGGAAGGATCAGAAGAAACTGCTCGCCGGCAGCCCCAACCCACGCAAGCAGTGCGAGCGGAAGATGACCCACTTGCCCTCCTGCAGCGCGGGGGAAATCTCCCCCCTCAGCGCAAGACGCACCCGCACGAGATCCTCGCCGGGGAGCCGACGAGTCTTGCGGAGGAACTCGATGTGGTCATCGTGAACTTCGGAGCCGTCCCAAGTGCCGGAGCGCACCGGGGGAGGCGCGGCGGCAGAGGAAGAACTCATCGCGCGCTGATCACCGCGGCGTTCGTTGAAGCTTGGGCGTGCGGCGGAGCGAAGAAGAAGAAGAAGGAGGAGAGCGAGGAGCAGTGAGAAGGAGGAGAGCGAGGAGTAGTGGGAAGGAGGGGCGCGCGTGCTCTGCCGCGCCCCCCTCTTTCCCCTACTTATAACCTCGTGGGCTGCGAAGCCGAGGGGCGGTCGTGGGATTTACTGCGCCCACGGCCCCACGACCCCCACGTTCCATGACAAAAATTACTGCGAGCAGTAACTCCACTAGAATTCCAACCGTCCGCCGGGGCCACAGCGGATCCGCTCGGGTGCCGAGGCGCGGCAGTGGCGGTCCCCGCCTACGGGCCTGTCCCATCGCGCGCGTAGGCTGGCAAAATGGCCCAGCCACGTGTCATCGCATGACAGGCCTAGAACGGGCGGCGGCCTTGAGGCTTAGCCAGCACGCTACTTGGATCCCGCCGCGACATTCGAAATATTGTGCGAGTCAGAGTTGGGCGAGTCCGACTCCTTCTAGCTGGCCTGGCAGAAGTCAACCAAGAACCATGTGTTGAGCGCCTGGAAAGAGAAACTGCCGAGGCGTCTCGGCCGATCGTCCGCGGCGCCTCACCAGCTTCGGGGACTACTGTCGGAGTAATGGGCCACGGGTAGGCCAACCCGAGCCCAGAACCTTCAAAGACATCGGGGCAGGCTGCGCCCCTCAAGACCCCAGGACAAAGAGCCGCGTTCTGAGGAGTCGACGGCAAGACGGCCGACTGCCCACTCACGGCCGAGTCCCAGGGACGACTTCAGGGTAAGACGACTCCTGACTGGCGACTTCCAGAGAAGCCGGCTTTGGGGAGTCGGCCTGTGACTCCAACAAACCCCATGTCCTCATCGGGAGGGACAGGACCGGGGAGTGGCTATAGTAAAGCCCGCTCCCGCCCCTTACCAAGGGCAGGCATGGGCACAGTACGCCGTACCCAGGGAGATCTCCGTGTGGCGTGGCACTGTTGCCGTGTCGGCCCTGACGTCAGCACCACAGGACCGAATCCTGCACCCATGACGGCTTGTCTGTACAGCCCAGAGAAAGTGGGTCCCACCAGTCAGTGAGACCCCAGGGGACGGCAAGTGTGCCGCCAGTCGGCCCCCGGAGTCGGCCAAGCCCTCCCCCGGGGCCCACGCGCCATTAATCAGATGCGATGGAGAGTGGCAATAGTGATCGCCCGCCAGGCGGCGGGGCTGTTGCCACGACTCCATGATCAAGCCTACGTCATCAGAAGCATGGCTACAGTAATCAGCAGCCGGCAAGACCCGCCCGCGGCGGACGCGGCCTGTCGGCTCCGTACCAGACCAGTCGACGGGGCCCACCAGTCGGCGGGCCCCAGCAATTGGGGGGAAGACGGAGGCCAGAGGCACTGACGGCTGGGCCCGCATCCAGCCGGATTACCATTGTACCCCTGGGGGGTAGGCCTATGTAAACCCCCCCAGGGCACCCATGCAAAGGGTTGAAATCCATTAGCTCTAGAACAGATCATATAGAAGGGAGAGAGCTAGCCTTGCCCTCTCCTACCTCCAGGAAATAGCTCAAGGAGCAATCATGTAAACACTTTGCCATAGTGATCATGCGGAGACCCCGCAGATCAGCAGTAGGGGTATTATCTCCCCGGAGAGCCCTGAAGCTGGGTAAGATTCGCCGGTGTGCATGTCTTCGCCTCATCCCGTTTCCAGGCACCGGCGACGTTCTACTCGCCCCCACCATGATAAGCCATCCTTTGGCATATGTCGCACCCAACCCCCGACACCATCCCTTTATATCAGATGTTGAAGAAGACGGATGACTTCGTCTGGAGTGAGGCCGCCAATGAAGCATTTGAAGACTTGAAGCGGTAGTTAGCCGAGCCACCGGTCCTTGCTGCTCCTATTGATAAGGATCCCTTGTTGTTATATGTGGCTGCTAATGCCCGAGCTGTCAGCATGGCTATTGTTGTGGAGCGCAAGGAGGCTGGAAAGGAGTATCTGGTTCAATGGCCGGTTTATTATATTAGTGAGGTTCTTATTGAGTCTAAGCAGAGGTACCCACATTGGCAGAAGCTGGTGTATGGAGTTTTCATGGCTAGCCGGAAGCTCAAGCACTATTTTCAGGGTCATCCTATCACTGTGGTCAGTTCGGCCCCCTTAGGGGATATCATCCAAAATAGAGAAGCAACCGGCCGGATTGCCAAAGGGGCTATTGAGCTCGGACCTCACGGGTTAAAATATAAGCCTCGCACAACAATCAAATCCCAAGCACTTGTGGACTTCATCAATGATTGGACAGAGTTGCAGGCACCGGAGGAAAAGCCAGATAATACTTATTGGACTATTCATTTTGATGGGTCTAGACAATTGGAAGGCTCGGGGGCTGGAGTCATATTAACTTCCCCATGAGGTGATAAGTTTTGGTATGTTCTCCATTTAATATTCCCTTGCACTAACAATGCAGCTGAATATGAGGCCTTGCTCCATGGTCTTCGGATGGCTAAGGAGATGAATTTAAGCCGGGTTAAGTGCTTTGGTGACTCGGACCTGGTAGCTCAACAGGTGTCTGGCACTTGGGATTCCAAGGATCCACTCATGGCGGCGTATTGACGAGAGGTGGACATGGTAGCTAGTCATTTCAAGGGTTATCAGGTGGACCATATAGACCGGCGAAAAAATGAAGCGGCGGATGCTTTAAGTCGCTTAGGCTCTCAGTGCAAACCGGTGCCACCCAATGTCTTCCTGGATGTGCTACATAATCCGTCCGTCAAAATACCTACTGAGGAGGATTTGGCTGTTCCTGACCTGGAGGCACAATTAGTGGCGGCTCTTCACGTTATCCCAGATTGGACAGTCCCATACCTGGCATACATGAACCCGGGGCGAGTTACCAGACGATGAAACTTTGGCCCGGCAGATAATCCGGCGATCCAAGTCAATGACCATTATCAACGGGGAGCTGCACCATTGCAGCATAACAGGGGCATTTCAGCGGTGTGTGTCTCCTCAAGAAGGTTGTGAGATTTGCGTGAGATCCACGAAGGAGATTGTGGTCACCACGCCGGTTCAAAATCCTTGGTGGCTAAGGCCTTTCGTCACGGTTTCTATTGGTTGACGGCTCATGCTGATGCTGAGGATTTGGTAAAGAGGTGTGACGGTTGTCATAAGTTTGCACGCCGCGCTCATGTTTCGGCTCAAGAATTAAGGATGATTCCAATCACTTGGTCGTTTGCAACTTGGGGGCTGGATATGATTGGACCCTTTAAGAGGTCCAAGGACAAGAAGACCCACCTGCTGGTGGCGGTTGATAAGTTTACCAAGTGGGTAGAGGCAGAGCCAGTCAGTAAGTGTGATGCGGCCACGGCGGTTCAATTCATCAAAAAGGTGATCTTCCGTTTTGGTTTTCCACACAGCATTATAACTGATAATGGTACTAATCTGTCCAAGGGTGCTATGGAAGAATTTTGTCAATGTGAGCACATCCGGCTTGACGTATCATCAGTGGCTCACCCCCAATCTAATGGTCAAGCAAAGAGAGCCAATCAAGAGATTTTGAGAGGCATCAAGCCCCGACTTATGGTTCTTTTAAAGCGGACGCCGGGCTGTTGGGTGGAGGAGTTACCTTCCGTGTTATGGAGCATCAACACCACATCGAACGGATCTACGGGTTACACGCCCTTCTTCATGGTGTACGGAGCAGAGGCGGTTCTCCCTAGTGACATCCGTCATGATTCGCCCCGTGTGGCGGCTTACGTTGAAGCTGATAATGAGAAAGCACGTCAGGACTCACTGGACCTGTTAGATGAGGAGCGTGATCTTCCAGCGGCACATTCGGCGATTTATCAACAAGATCTACGATGTTATCACAGCCGCCGGGTTAAGACCAGAACTTTTCAAGAAGGCGATCTGGTGCTCCGGCTCATCCAGGATCAGACTGATATGCACAAGTTGTCCCCACCTTGGGAAGGACCTTTTGTGGTCAGCAAAAATATGCACAACAGCTCATACTACCTTATTGATGTTCGAGAGCATAAAGATTCATGTAAACCGAAGGAGGAGACCCAACGGCCGTGGAATATAGCTCATCTTCAGCCTTACTATACTTGAGCCAGAGGCTCTTCTTATGTACATAGTTATGACAATGTAAATATTATGATCAATATAATAAACCGGAGCCTCAGCTGAAGCGGGGTATCTGTTGTTTTCTTATATCATGTATGGTTACATGGGGGCTTCTGTTCATGAAGCGGGGTCTAGTTTTATATAAAAATCACTTGGGGGCTTGGTCGTACCCAAACCATTGCTACACCTCTTGATCGGTGCAAGGCCACCAGAAAAATCAGTTGGGGGCTTGGTCGTTTTTCGAACCATAGCTACACCTCTTGATCGGCTCAAAGCTAAAAAGAAAATTATCCTGGAGCCAAAGAGAGTGTTATAGAAGAACAACTCAAACATAGGCACCACCGAGCACAGCTCAAAATATTGCTTGGGGATTCTTTGCTTCACAATGAACAAAGAATCTACACTCGTAATAGGCTATCAAGCGACGGCTTGGAAGCCTGGTGTATACACCTAAAACCCCGGGTTAGCCTGCCTTTTTAAGTAAGCCACTCCGTCCAGGTAAACCTGGTATGACCCGCCGAACTTTTGACAAGTCAATCTCATAGACCCTGAACTTGCCAAAGTTAAAACGACGATTGGTTAAAGATTGAGGTCCATCTCAAAAGGCTTTGTAAAATGGTTTAACTCAGTGGCCTGGCAGCCCATGAAAAGCCTCGAATTTGGGGCCTGGCAGCCCATGAAAAGCCTCGACTACAAGTTTTCATATGCTTTTATTTGCCAAGTTTTTCTTTTCTCCTTTGTTGAGATTTATAAATGGTTTTGATAAACCAGCGTTCATTAACCCGGCTAAACTTTCAACTACAAGGTTGGCAGTACATGATTAAGCATAATCTGACGCTTATTAACTCAGTCTGGTTTTGACTACAAGTCACCAGTATTATATGTGGATACACTGGTGTTTATTATAACCCGGTACGGTTTTATTATAGACCGACACAACAAGGAAGGAGTTATCAATACTCAAGGTTGGGGTTACCACCCTAAATATACAAAAGTTGGTCAACCAACAGTATGATCCGATATCACACGTATCGCCCTTTTTAATCTTTGATTATTCTTTCAAAGTATAGCCCGGGTTATCAATCCATAGGCCATATGTCTGGGCATCATGACCCGTCCAGCGGTAAACCACCAGGATGCTTTCAAATTTCTTGTATGCAGGAACAGTTTAAATAACACCGCTACGGATTACATCTTAAAAGCATGGTGGGTTCGCAGTATCAGACAAAATAAGTATGCACGATGGCATAGCAGACCAAGTGTTTCCAGCAAGCCTATTACAAGGCGGTTTAAATGCCTGAAAGAATAATTGTTTTCAACAAAGTGTGACAGTACGCAGCAGGCTAAAGTGGATCATGATTCGTCGCTGGGCTGAGTTGAAGGATGTGGATCGTCCTGCACTGATGCATCTTCCTCCTCTCTACCCAGTGGCTGGAAGTCAATGGTTGCCCAATCGATTCCAGTTAAGGCTTGGAACACAGCTTCATCACTTATAAGGTTTGAGGTGTTAACATCAGGGGCATAGGTGTGCTTACGGATTGGCGGCGTAAGATCTTCTACATCATGTGTTGGTGCAGGAAGTCTTTTATGATCAGAGTCATAAACCGGCTGATAGTGAGAGAGATCTGTTTCTGTGGCCAATTTGCTCGCTATGGGGCGCATTTCTTTTGTCAGCCTTCGAAGATCATCATTGTTAAACTCTGAGCCGTCCTCTTTTATGCTAGGATAGCCTCTGGCGACATCCAACGAGTCAAGATCTGGTATCCATGCCTTGGCCCGCATTAGTGTGGTCAGCGCACCTGCCCTTACACCTGATCTCTTTAACTCGTCCAACCGAACAGGCAACATTGACAGTTTTTCAATGGTCTCCTTTATCAAAGTTGGAGGCAGTTTGTTATGCGTAGCAGTACAGATGGCTCGTTGAGCTCCAGCATATAACTGCTCTATCAGGGTATAGGCAGCCTTCAGCTTCATCCGCATGTCAAAGCCCAAGTGGGTAATGCGGGTTCCTGTGTCATTGCAAGCATCAGTAAACCGGTAGCCGATGACATAATGTATATTGCGAAGCTTCAAGTGAGGTACTTACCAAAAATAGCAGAGGTCATGGCATTGATCTGCCGCTTTAAACCGGTCAGCTCTTTGACCACTGGTTTAAGGGCTGCCTCTGCATCTTCGGCTCTCTTTTGTAAAGCGGCTTTCTCTATGCCCCTGTCTGCATGTTCCTTCTTCACAGCCTCCTTTAGCTTCTCCATGGCTGTTAAGGCACTGGTCAATTCTTCTTTGGCTTTGGAGCTCTCTGCTTGCTGGGTTTTGATATTTTCTTGAAAGTCGGCGATTTGGGCTTCCTTTTTGCTCAGCTCAGCCTATAAGAGAAAGACATATTATGAAGTGGCAGTAAAATTCGGAAGTCCCAAGCACATAACAAGTTATACACTTGGCACTTGGGGGCTAATGCCTATTTGATTGATTATCAGAATTTTTTTAAAAAGTTTCAAGCACAATACAAGTATTATTCTTGACACTTGGGGGCTAATGTACGTTTTCTCAAAGTAACATCGATTAAAGTCCCGGTTCAGCTTGGAAAGATAAGCCGACCCTTGTGGACTACACTGACAGAAGTTTCAAGATTACAAAATAAAAAATACCGGTTCATCATCAAGCGATAAACCGACCCTTGGAAGATAAGCATGTAGAATTGGATATTGCAAAGTCCTGATTTAGATTAGCATCATAAATCGGCCCTTGGGGGCTATTGGAGTTGGCACTTGAAATTGGACATAAGAGAGAAAAAGGTTATGTAGTTACCTCATAACGCTCCTTCATCAAATTCACTAAACCGGCTTCGTAGTCACGGTTTGTGTGCAGACGGTTTAAAAAGACAGAGTGAAGTTCTTGGGCGCTGAGGTGGGCGTAGCTTGACAAGTCTGTGCTCCATTTGCCTTTGCCCATAGCAGAAATTTCCTCTTTGGCACTATGCTTTGATAATGCAACAGGATTGCCAGGGGTGGTGTGGCCAACACCAGTGATTATAACATCATCTTCCCGCTCACCAGCAGCCTTTACCGGAGTTGATGATTCATCAGC
This sequence comes from Triticum urartu, assembly GCF_056163025.1. NCBI lineage: Eukaryota > Viridiplantae > Streptophyta > Magnoliopsida > Poales > Poaceae > Triticum > Triticum urartu. The sequence goes on from NC_141874.1 coordinate 544,782,800, forward strand.
AGCCTTAGCTGGGCTTGACGGTTTATCCTCAGTTGGGACTGGGCTTGCCGGTTTATCAGCCTGAACTGTTGCATCAACTTCTACTTGTTCAGTAAAGTCATGGTCTGGGGGTGGCAGATCATCAAGCGTGGCATCAGCATTTGCTCCCTCCGGTTCTGGAATTTTCTCCGGTTCAACAACCACATGGTCGTCAGACGGTTTATCTACATGATCTTTCTTGCTAGGTCTGGCCTTGGCTCTGAAAGAGAAAGATATATAGGTCAGTACAACAGGTAAATATAAAACGTCAAAAAGAGTAAGCTTAAGGTGTTTACCCAGGGACGGTCTTGAGGGGCGGAAGTTGTGCGGCCATTGACTTGCCGGATGATGAAGGAGGCATTTCCTGGTAAATTGAATCGGATTGATTAAGAGGCTATCAGAAATAACCCGCCCTGGGATAATAAGTATCAGAAGTGTTTGAGACCTCAGATCAGCGCTTCCGAACCGGCGTGTTCGGTAGACTGGCCGAAGTGACTACTTGGCCACTGTGCCGGGTTGTGCGGCGAGCTTCATGTTGCTGCTTCTTCAAAAGAAAGTTTGGGTCCAAGTGAGCTAGGGGTGAGAAAATCTTACTTTCCGGACTGCTTGACGGATTTTTTGTGTTGGCAGAGGGTCTGAACCGGAGGAAAGGATAATTACCTCTGCGTCGTCAGCTTGGCTGCCCTCAGCGTCATCCTAATAATAATCATTGTCAATGAGGTGTATGAAAAATGATCCAGTCAAGTTCTACCTCTATGTCCGGATCATCAAGGTCGTCATCAAGGTCTAAACCGATGGGTTCGGCTGCCTTTCTCTTGGCAGGTCTCTTGACAACCTTCGTCTTAGGTCAAGGGGCCTTAGTCGTTTTCTCCTATGGTTTCTTTTTCCAGGATGGGTCATCACCCTGTTTAAAAGATGGACAGAGGATATAAAAGGTTGCACATTTAAGAATATCAGGTACAAAGTAGAAGTAAGACAACTCTTACAGCTGGCGGTTTGTTTAGTGTGTAAAAGGGGCTTAACCCGGTCCTACTGCAGACAGCTTCTGGTTCATTCAGCATCTTCTTGACATACTCAGTAACTTCATCCTCTGTTAGTTGAATGTCAATATGACATTGAGAGTCTTTTAAGTTCCCTGTGTACTCACACATTAAACCGGGACAGCGGCTTAACAGCAAGATACTCCAAGATATCCAGCAACGAACAAAGTCCCCCCCTGTCAGACCATTGGCCATGAAAGCTCTGAGCTTGGCGAGTTGTGGTGCGTAAGAGGCCCGTTCCTTGCCAGTCAGTCGTTGCTGAAGTGGATGAGTGTTGGGAAGCCGGTGAGCACGGTAACCCGGTAGAGGGTTCTCATCTTCAGGGGAAGTGTCCTTATAATAGAACCAAGTCTGGTTCCAATCCTTAGGGTGACTGTGAAGTTTGCCGTGAGGGAGGATGTTCTGTGAAGTTTGGCGTGAGGGAAGCTAACATCCTTCCTTTTTTGAATGGAGACGCTGCCAAGTTCAGTATTGGGCTTATCTACGAATTCAGTACGACGGTTTAAATGGAAAAAATCCCGGAACAACTCGACAGTTGGTTCTTCTTGCAGATAGGCTTCACAAAACACTTGAAAGTTGCAAATATTGGACACATAGTTGGGTCCAATATCTTGAGGGTGGATCTGAAAGCTGGCAAGTACATCGCGGAAAAACTTGGATCCAGGCGGTTTAAAGCCACGGATCATGTGATCAAAAAATATCACTACCTCGCCGTCCTTTGGGGTAGGAGGACTTTCCGGGGCGGGAACACGCCAGTGGATCTCACTTTGTTTTGGTAAAGCGCCAGTTCTGACACATCCATTCAATTGCTCTTTGGTAACCCGGGAAGGGACCCAATTACAAGCATAGAACTATTTGGCCATTTCGTATAAGGAGCTGAAAAAGATTGATGCCGGTTTAAAATTCATCATTAGCAAGCATAAAGTATAGCAGGTTAAGGAAAAAGCATTCAAGCAAGCAAAATTGTTAAAGCGGAGTCTGACAATGGAGGAGGTGAAAAGATAAATGAATCGGCGATTTAAGAGGGGACTGATGGTACCTGCCGGATTATCATGTTTCAAAAAGCTAAACCGCCTATATTGGTATAAAAGGTACAGATCTAAAGTACCCAAGTGAGGAAAAACAAGTTTCACAGATTGATATGATAATTTCAAATCTGCAGTGTGACAGAAAACTAGAATATATTCAGGCCAAAACTTCAGGTGCGTAAACAGTTCGTCAGATTCAGATGAGTTTTTCTATATAAAGGGAATGCTCTAATGAGGAAAAAGGGGGATTATGGCTATGGTCGCACAAGAAATAACAGATCCAAATTAGCCGTTTATGTTACTAAGAAGAACAGGGAAGAACGGCGCCAGAGTTTTGATAGACTCCGATGAACACCGAAACCCTAATGATGGATCTAGAGCAACGAAAGGAGGAACTTACTGATGCTAATGGAATAGCGGAGGAGCGCTGCGTTTCTCTGGTGCGGTCAGGTTGATGTAGCGGCCATCATTGGGGCGGAAGCGAAGGTCGACAGTGGCGGCAGAGCTCCAACGTTCGGGTGATGCGAGGAAGAAGACGATGCGAAGGGGCACGAAGGGGGAAAATGAAAAGGACCCTTCGGCTTTATTTATAAGGTGAGATGGATAAGTGTTAGGCACGAGAATTGAGGAGCCCAAAAATGGGATATGTGACAGCTTTGTCGCCTCGATTGTCGAAGGCTCATTAATGAAGGCAAGATTTAGGCAATTTACGGTGTCCTGGACTAGGAGGTACTCACCACGTCATCTCCCGATCTGTTAAATTGGGTCGAGAACCCCCATGGCCATATACTCCGGGCCAGTTCGGACAGCTGCCGCATACATGGAAGATTCTACAAGACTTGGTGATCAAGACAAGGACTCCTCCCCACCGGCGTATTCGGCTAGGACTCTTGTTATCCTAGGCCTCTGGTGCATTATATAAACCGAGTCCAGGCTAGTCGATAGATATATACATACAATCATACCATAGGCTAGCTTCTAGGGTTTAGCCTCTCCAATCTCGTGGTATATCAACTCTTGTAATACCCATATCATCAAGAATAAATCGAGCAGGACGTAGGGTTTTACCTCCATCAAGAGGGTCCGAACCTGGGTAAAACATCGTGTTCCCTGCCTCCTGTTACCATCGATCCTAGACGCACAGTTCGGGACCCCCTACCCGAGATCCGTCGGTTTTGACACCGACAACAATCTTTAATAACAGGTGACATCATGGCGGTTTATCATGATCCTGGAAGATGACGTCATGGCGGTTTATGAGATTTACATGAAGATGCAGAAGAAGAAATTTTCCTAAGTATTGAAGATTGACATGAACCAGTTCAAATCAATCTGGGGCCTAATGTTGGGGATATTACTACTGGACATAAACCGGCCAGGAGAGGCCGGATTATCCCCATAATGATTATTATATTCGAAGCCCATAAAGACAAAGATGGTGGCGCTTTATGAAGGCCCAAGGCCCAAAGGCGGGTTAAGGCATGTAGACATAAACCGACTTTGGTATGTAAACTTGTGCTGTAAGATAGAAAGAGTAGAGACCGAGTCGGACACGTTTATGAGCCGGCCTCGGGATTCTATAAACCGACGGGCGTCAACCTATGTATATAAAGGGGCGACCCGATGGCAGTTTAGGGACAACAAACAATAACTCGAGAACCAGGCAAAGCAGATTCGCTCCCTGGTTATCGAAACCCAAGCAATTCCATCACAACTGGACGTAGGCTTTTACCTTCACCATAAGGGGCCGAACCAGTATAAACCCTTGAGTCCCTTGTTCGCTTTAACCCCTTTAAGCTAACCCGTCGTGATGGCTCCACGACTAAGTCCTTTCACGAGGACATCTGCTATGACAATTCCACGACAAGGTGCCTTGCCCTTTTCATCAGATGAGGAAATACGTCACTTGAAGACTTCAATTGGGGGCAAATAGCTGACATGATTCTGCAAATCATCCTTGTAATTGATTGAAGACCTTGATCTGAGGAATCTCATAATCCAAGGACCGTAAGGCTTCAACTCAAACGGCGATAATGCAACATTTGCCAGAGTCCTCATGAAGAAATCATGGTAGTTGATTGGAACTCCATGGATGATATTGAAAAGCAGATTCTTCATGATGCCAACGACCTCTTCTTCATTCGAGTCATGGCCTTTGATTGGACTCAACGTCTTGGTCAGAATGCGATAGACAGTCCGTGGCACATACAACAATTCCTTCACGAGGAATTTAGTCCTTGGGGCTTGACCAGGCTTCAGCGGTTTCATCATCACTTGCATGTAGTGATCTGAAAGCTCAGGTTCATCATCTGCTTCAATTTCTTCGTCCAACTGCTCTAAAGAAGCAGCAGAAGGAACATCTTCATCACATCTTCTTGGGATATCATAATCCTCACCAAAGGGAACGAATTCCTTTGATGGCATGCTTGGAACTGGAATAGCATCAATTGGATTCTCAAAAGAGCTTGTCAATTTCTTTATCTTCTTCGATGCTGAAGAATCTGATGAAGCAGATGCTTTCCTTTTCTTCACTGCTGCTCGCTCCGCGGCCTTGGTTTTCTTCGCTTATGATGCAGAAGGAAGAACTGGATTTGGCGTTGGCGCAGGAGGGGTAGAGGAAATTGGTTTAGTAACCTCAGGCACAACTGATGCAGTTGCCCTGGCATTGTCATCAGCGGCTAGAATGGAGTCATCAGCCCTGGTACTAGCAGTTTCATCAGCAGCCTGATTTTCATCAGCGGTGCTGGCATGTTCTTCAGTCGGCTGAGCAGAAGCTTCAGCTTAAGGAGATTCATGTTGCGTTGGGGCTGCAACATTGGTGGTGAATCCTTCATCCAACTTGACGAATCTGGCTTTGGCTCCTAGCCAATCAGCACGGTACGTGTCAAATTCATCACTGAGGTTTTTGATTTCAGATTGAACAACCACAAGTTCATCAGTTGTCATCTTGACAATGTTTTTCTTCAGATAGCACTCCTTCTTGTACTGCGCTTTCTTCAACTTCATGGCCTTCTCAAATTTCCACTTTTCTTCGCCAATGAAGGCGGTCAGCATGTGACTTTGGCCAGGAGTGAGGTTGAAGTCAGGCATAAGAGTGTTGGGATCCTTGTGCCAGAGGTCAATGAAATCGAGGATCAATTTTGGATCCAGCATCAATGGCACATTAGTGCCTTTGGCTCTAGTGGCCCTTTGTTGTCTGTCTCTGATGATTTCGACGAGTTCCTCATCATCAGCTTTGTCATCACTGGACGGTACTTGGAAGGCGACCTGCTTCTTATGAGGACTTGGTCTAGTGCCTCGTCCAGCAGTGGCCTTAGTCTTCAGCGGAGTGGGGTCTGTTGAGGGTTGCGGAGGAACTAAAGAACTTCCTAAGGCTCCTGAGGTAATTGATTTGCTCATGGTCCTCTGACACGAGGCAAGATGCACAAGTGTAGAGGACTTTGCCGGAGGAGCTGAGGACTTTGGAACTTGAGGAACTGGGGCAGCTTGAGGAATTGGCTGTGAGGGCTTTGCAGAACTGGGCCATGAGGGCATAGCTGAGAAGCTTGGCCGCGAGGGCATTGAAGAAGAATCACTCGGCTTATGTGCGGGCTTCTTTGGCATGGCCTTCTTGGGCTTGCTAGCAGAGGCCTCAGTAGTGGCAGAAGTAGAATCTTCATTGAATTTCTTCACTGCCTCTTTTGCCATTTTGGCAGTTTAGCTTGATGCTTGGCCCATTCAGCGGGAAATTCCTCACCTCGTCTGATGCTAGAGGGATCAGCAACTTGGCATGGTGCCAATGGAGGTCTTAGGCATGGAGGGTGTATAGCGAATTTCTTTATGTACTTGGGAGTGACATAGCGATATTCCCTCCATTCTCTGGCTCATCTCCTTTCAATCTTCTGAATGCGCACCTTGCGCTCATTCTTCATTTCCTTTCCATGAATTGCCTCATCTGGAGTGTAATACCTTGCATAGATATCATCAGGGATTTCAAAGGCAGTGTTGACTTCCAATTTCTTGCCTCCCTTCTGAGGTTTCTTGCCATCTGCCATTTTCTTCGGCTGAGGATTTTGAACTATTGAGTTCTCTGGAGAGGTATGCAGTTTTTCTTCGAGGAACACTGCAAATGAGTTAAGTTGATGAGAACCTAGTGATTCAGCAGCGGACATGAGTACCTGTGAACAGAGTATAGGTGCGAAGAATTTGGAGATGTCATATGCGTTCTCAGAATTTTTTTGCAAATAAGAACAAGTTTTAGGAATTTGACCAGAGGTGTCTTGAGAAATTTCACTAAGCGTTCTTTGTCTTAGGTTCCAGAGTTGTATAGATTGAAAATCCACACAACTAAGGAATCTTGAAGAAAAACGTTGCTTAGGGAAACAGATCAAGAACAGATGTTTATGTGAGGTGTTTGGTGTGTGAAGATTGAAGAATAAACACCTTTTGAAGATTTTGTAGGTAACATAAGAATCAACAAGGGCAGTAAAAGTGACTTTTAATTACCCTTAACAAACAACACGACGAACTAAGAATAGTATATTTGAAGCTCGTCAGTTCAGATCTTCCACGCCCTAACTTGGCAGAGGAAGACAGCTACGGTGGCGGTGGAGTGAAGAAATCTGCGGCCGGCGCGAGTACGACGGCGACGAGGTCGAGGCATCGAAGCTCTTCCTCACCGGCGACGATGGAAGTAGCAGCGACACTAGGTTTTGAGAGCTTGAGCGAGAGAGTGAGGTCGAGTGGAGTAAAAACAGATTGAGGAAGGGAAGGGGTATTTATAGCCACGGTGAAAAACTGCTCGCCGAGGAAAATGGACGAACGTGCCCCTGACCTTTCTCATCCTTGTGACATGTGTCACCCACATACAGAGAGGTGGAGATCGTGAGAGATCGTGGGTGAATAGATAAGTATTATCGCGGGATGTGGAACAGTTTAGGCGGCAATAACCAAAAATTCAGATTAGAATATTTTAATGTTTCATTCGCAGATTCTTTAGTTGACAAGGACACAGTGAAGATTTTGAACGGGTTTCAAATAGAACGCACATGAAGAATTTGTGAGCAGACTGGGTTGAGTATAGCATAGAGTGGGAAGGGTCCGATCACATTCACTTAGCAGAAAGATCAACTTGAGAAAATAGCTATAAGTGAATGTTGTAGAGGACATAAACTCATCTATAATATGTAAGTCAATGAAGAAAACGATGGAGAGAGTGAAGACATTGCAAAGTTGTAGAAATCAACTGAGGAATTTCAAGACTGAAGAAAAACTCAAATTGAAGATTTTCAACTTTTGTTGGTGGCATGACCCACCGTATAAGAATGCTGATTTCAGACGCCACGTACAATTGTTGTAGGGCTCTGAGAATCAAATTCTTCATTAGTTCCTTCACACTTAGAGGGTTAGTCTTCATTGATTGAAGAAAAACGTTACTTCGTGTGTTGCACATCTAAGTCATCAATTTGCATAAGTGTTAGGATGTGTGTCCTTTTCAAAGGACATTCGAAGATTCTAAGATATTTAGCTCACACCGCAACTTGCTAAATCTCTTCTCATCCAAGGGCTTTGTGAAGATATCTGCTAGCTGTTCTTCAGTCTTCACATGCTCAATGGAGATATCGCCCTTCAACACATGATCACGAACAAAATGATGACGGATCTGAATGTGCTTTGTCTTCGATTGTTGAACTGGGTTATGAGCAATCTTGATAGCACTCTCATTGTCACAATAGAGTGGCACATTCTTCACATTGACGCCGCAGTCCTTGAGAGTTTGCTTCATCCATAGCAATTGAGCACAGCACGAACTAGCAGCAATGTACTCAGCTTCAGCAGTAGAAAGTGATACGCAGTTCTATTTCTTCGAAGACCAATAGACCAAGGATCGTCTGAGGAAATGGCATGTGCCAGATGTTGACTTGCGGTCCACACGATCACCAGCATAGTCAGAATCTGAATATCCAATGAGATCAAAAGCCTAGCCCTTGGGATACCATAATCCAAGTGTTGGAGTGTGAGCTAGATATCGAAGAATATGCTTCACAGCCTTATGGTGTGATTCCTTTGGTGTAGCTTGAAAACGGGCACACATGAAAACACTAAGCATAATATCTGGTCTAGATGCACATAAATACAATAAAGAGCCAATCATGGAGCGGTATTACTTTTAATCGAAGTCAATACCATTTTCATTAGTGCATAGATGGCCATTTGTGGGCATAGGGATTTTGACGCCTTTGCAATCTTGCATGCCGAATTTCCTCAATACATCCTTGAGGTATTTCTCCTGAGTTATGAAGATGTCGTTTCGTTGTTAACAAATTTGAAGACCTAAGAAGAATTTCAATTCTCCCATCATAGACATTTGATATTCTTCACTCATCATATAGGCAAATTCATCACTATAACATTGGTCGGTACAGCCAAAGATGATATCATCAACATATATTTGGCACACAAATAATTCATCACCATAAGCTTTGGTGAAGAGAGTTGGGTCAAGTGAACCGGGTTTGAAGCCTTTCTTCATGAGGAATTCCTTCAAAGTATCATACCACGCCTGAGGGGCCTGCTTGAGGCCATAGAGGGCCTTATTGATTCTGAAGACTTTGTCAGGATGCTTTGGATCCTCAAAACCTAGGGGTTGAGCAACATATACTTCTTCCTCAAGCTTACCATTGAGGAATGCACTTTTCACATCCATTTGATATAAGATGATATTATGATGGTTAGCATAAGCAAGTAATATGCGAATAGCTTCAAGTCTAGCAACACGTGCAAAAGTTTCATCGAAATCAATTCCTTCAACCTGTGTGTAGCCTTGAGCTACAAGTCATGCCTTATTCCTCACCACAAGGCCATTTTCATCTTGCTTGTTATGGTAGATCCATTTGGTGCCGATGATATTGTGCTTGCGAGGGTCTGGTCGCTTGACAAGTTCGCAGACATTGTTGAGCTCGAACTGATGTAATTCTTCTTGCATAGCTTGAATCCACTCAGGCTCCAGAAATGCTTCATCTACCTTAGTGGGCTCTGTGATAGAGATGAAAGCAAAGTGCCCACAAAAGTTAGACAAATGTGAAGCTTTTGAGCGTGCGAGAGGACCTGGTGCTTTGATGTCGTTGATGATTCTCTCAATCTGCACTTCATTAGCAACGCGAGGATGAGCTGGTTGACGATGAGGAATTTGCTCAGCATTTTCTTCAGAGCCATTTTCTTCAGGTGCACCAGCATGATGTTCTTCATGTTCTGGAATGACTTCTTCAGCAGATTCTTCAGTAGGAATTACATCCTCAGTAGCCTTGAACTTAATGGATTATTCAGGTGGTATTTCATCTAGCATAGGAGGTAGGTGCTCTGTTTGCGAGCCATTAGATTCATCGAACCGCACATCTACAGTTTCAACAACCTTGTGGTGATAGGTGTTGAAGACTCTGTAGGTGTGTGAGTCCTTACCATAACCAAGAATAAAACCTTCATGTGCTTTCGGTGCAAATTTAGAATTGTGATGAGGATATCTAATCCAACATTTAGCACCGAAGACATTGAAATAACTCACATTGGGTTTCTTGTCCGTGAGGAGTTCATATGAGGTCTTTCTGAAGAATTTGTGAAGATATACCTTGTTGATGATGTGGCACGCAGTGTCAATTGCCTCAGGCCAGAAGCGAGAAGGTGTCTTATACTCATCAAGCATAGTGCGAGCCATCTCAACAAGAGTCATGTTCTTGCGCTCCACGACGCCATTCTGCTGACGAGTATAAGGAGAAGATAACTCATGAGTAATACCAAGTTCATCAAGATAGTCATCAAGACTAGTGATCTTGAACTTAGTTCCATTGTCACTTCTCATGTGCTTGATCTTCACACCAAAGTTGGTTGAAGCCCTCGAGGAAAATCGTTTGAAGACTTCATGCACTTCAGTTTTGTAAGTGATGATATGCACCCATGTATAACGAGAATAGTCATCAACAATGACAAAGCCATATAAAGATGCAGCATTAGTAAATGTGGCATAATGAGTAGGGCCAAAGAGATCCATGTGAAGCAATTAAAATGGACGAGTGGTAGTCATGATGGTCTTCGAGGGATGCTTGGCCTTGGTCATCTTTTCGGCTTCACGAGCTCCACACAAATGGTCCTTGAGGAATTTGACACCCTCGATGCCAATGACACGCTTCTTCTTCGCAAGCTTGTGCAAGTTCCTCATGCCAGCATGACCAAGTCATCGATGCCATAGCCAGCCTTCTAAAGTTTTTGTAAGTAGACATGTGGTAGGTTGTGGTCCTGTAGAGAAATCAACAACATACAAATCTCCTCTCCTAAAGCCTTCGAAGACTTTCGAATTGTCAGCTTCCATGATCACAACACAACGATACTTGCCAAAGACAACAACCATATCAATATCACAAAGCATTGAGACCGACATGAGGTTGAACCCTAAGGACTCGACAAGCATGACTTTGTCCATGTGTCGATCCTTTGAGATTGCAACCTTACCTAGACCCAATACCTTGCTTTTTTCCTTTATCAGCGTAGGTGATATGCTTCAGATGCGATGGAGATAAAGCAGTGTCCATCAATAAGCTCTTGTCACCAGTCATATGATTTGTACATCCACTGTCGAGGACCCACTTAGTGGCTTTGGGTTGATTATCCTGCAGATGAATTAGTGTAGCTTACAAACTCATATACTTCATTAGTGAAGAATATGATATCAATTTCATCAGATCAATTTCATCAAGCGATAGAACAGGTAAAGTAGTATGAGGACGTGAGAAATGAAAATTCATTTCTTCATGATTAGCTTGCGTCCTTTCAAGTATATTCAAGTCTCCAGCAAATTCTTCAGACATTTAGGTTCGTCTGGAGACCTGACCCTGCATAAGAGATTAGTTCTTTTTCTTCACCACCCACATCTGAAGGGGTGGTAAAGAGTTCATCATTCTGTCAGCTCCATAAGAGAAAGGTGGCATAGATGCCAATCCACTTCGTTTCACATAAGAGGGGTTAGGGTAAGCATATGAGTAAGCAGAGAAATTCTTCGAGGATTTATGAACATAATGATTTGAAGAATAATGCACATATCCATAACCCTTAGCCTTTCCTTGCGAAACAGAGGTGTTAGCACGATGATGTTCATATGAGGATGTTGATCCATGTGAGGAATGTGGTCCATATGAGGACTTGGATCCATATGAAGACTTTGGTCCATATGAAGAATTTGATCTGGGGTTCCTATTCTTCATAGGTGATGTCATGATCACATTCACCTGAAGACTTTCAAGGCACCTTTTGGGAACCTAGATTTTCTTCATAGGAGGACCGTTCCTGCAGTTAGTGCCAACATATCTAGCAAATACTTCACCATTCTAATTTTTGAACAATTTATAATTGGAGTCAAATGACTCATCAGAAGAATATGAAGATTCACATGTAAAGCCAGATAAAGTAGATGGGTCTACTGAAGTCCCCTTTGCAGCAACCCATGATGTTTTGGGATACTGCTCAGGCTTTCAGTAGGTCCCATCAGCATTGAGTTTCCTCTCAAAGGCAATACCCTCTTTTCTAGGGTTCCTGTTGAGGATTTGTGATATGTCCATTTTGCATCATGCTTATATATCGATATTTATTGCATTATGGGTTGTTATTACACATTATGTCACAATACGTATGCCTATTCTCTCTTATTTTACAAGGTTTACATGAAGAGGGAGAATGCCTGCAGCTGGAATTCTGGGCTGGAAAAGGAGCAAATATTAGAGACCTATTCTACGAAACTTCACGGAACCAAAAGTCCTGAAACTTCACGTCAGTTATTTCTAGAATATATAAAAAATATTGGGCGAAAGAAGTTCCAGAGGGGGCCCAAACCCTGGCCACGAGGATGGGGGCGCGCCCTACCCCCCTGGGCGCGCCCCCTGCCTCGTGGGCCCCCTGGTGGCCCTCCGATGCCCATCTTCTGCTATATGAGATCTTTCATTGAAGAAAAAATCAGAATCAAGCTTACGGGACGAAACTCCACCGCCACGAGGCGGAACCTTGGCGGAACCAATCTAGGGCTCTGGCGGAGCTGTTCTGCCAGGGAAACTTCCCTTCGGGAGGGGGAAATCATCACCATCGTCATCACCAATGATCCTCTCATCGGGAGGGGGTCAATCTCCATCAACATCTTCACCAGCACCATCTCATCTTAAACACTAGTTCATCTCTTGTATCCAATCTTTGTATCCAAACCTCAGATTGGTACATGTGGGTTGCTAGTAGTGTTGATTAGTCCTTGTAGTTGATGCTAGCTGGTTTACTTGGTGGAAGATCATATGTTCAGATCCATTATGCATATTAACACCCCTCTGATTATGAACATGAATATGCTTTGTGAGTAGTTATGTTTGTTCCTGGGGACATGGGAGAAGTCTTGCTATTAGTAGTCATGTGAATTTGGTATTCGTTCGATATTTTGATGAGATGTATGTTGCCATCCCTCTAGTGGTGTCATGTGAACATCAACTACATGACACTTCACCATTGTTTGGGCCTAGAGGGAGGCATTGGGAAGTAATAAGTAGATGATGGGTTGCTAGAGTGACAGAAGCTTAAACCCTAGTTTATGCGTTGCTTCGTAAGGGGCTGATTTGGATCCATATGTTTCATGCTATGGTTAGGTTTACCTTAATACTTCTATTGTAGTTGCGGATGCTTGCAATAGGGGTTAATCATAAGTGGGATGCTTGTACAAGTAAGGACAGTACCCAAGCACCGGTCCACCCACATATCAAATTATCAAAGTACCGGACACGAATCATATGAACGTGATGAAAACTAGCTTTACGATAATCCCCATGTGTCCTCGGGAGCGTTTTACTTCATATAAGAGTTTGTCCAGGCTTGTCCTTTGCTACAAAAAGGATTGGGGCATCTTGCTGCACTTTATTTACTTTTGTTACTTGCTACTCGTTGCAAATTACCTTATCACAAAACTATCTGTTACCGATAATTTCAGTGCTTGTAGAGAATACCTTACTGAAAACTGCTTATCATTTCCTTCCGCTCCTCTTTGGGTTCGACAATCTTACTTATCGAAAAGGCTATGATAGATCCCCTACACTTGTGGGTCATCAAGACTCTTTTCTGGCGCCGTTGCCGGGGAGTGAAGCGCCTTTGGTAGGTGGAATTTGGTAAGGAAAATTTATATAGTGTGCTGAAATTTACTGTCACTTGTTACTATGGAACATAATCCTTTGAGGGGCTTGTTCGGGGTATCTTCACCCCGACCAGTAGAGCAAAGAGTTGCTCTTCAACCTACTTAACCTACTGAAAATTTTTACTTTGAAATTCCTTTGGGTATGATAGAGAAACTGCTAGCTAATCCTTTTGTAGGAGATGGAACATTGCATCCCAATTTACACTTAATCTATGTGGATGAAGTTTGTGGATTATTTAAGCTTGCAGGTATGCCCAAGGATGTTATCAAGAAGAAGGTCTTCCCTTTATCTTTGAATAGAGAGGCATTGACATGGTATAGGCTATGTGATGATATGGGATCATGGGACTACAAGCGAATGAAATTGGAATTTCACCAGAAGTTTCATCCTATGCATCTTGTTCATTGTGATCGTAATTATATATATAATTTTTGGCCTCGCGAAGGAGAAAGCATCGCTCAAGCTTGGGGGAGGCTTAAGTCAATGTTATATTCATGCCCCAATCATGAGCTCTCAAGAGAAATGATTATTCAAAAAATTTATGCTCAGCTTTCTCTCAGTAATCGCTCCATGCTCGATACTTCTTGTACTGGATCTTTTATGATGAAGACTATTGAATTCAAATGGGATTTATTGGAAAGAATTAAATGAAACTCTGAATATTGGGACCTCGACAAAGGTAAGGAGTCAGGTATAACACCTAAGTTTGATTGTGTTAAATATTTTATGGATACTGTTGCTTTTCGTGAATTTAGCACTAAATATGGACTTGACTCTGAGATAGTAGCTTCCTTTTGTGAATCCTTTGCTACTCATGTTGATCTCCCTAAGGAGAAGCGGTTTAAATATAATCCTCCCATTGAAGTAAAAGTAGTTGCACCTATTAAAGTTGAAGAAAATACTATCACTTATGATGATCCTGTTGTTCCTACTGCTTATGTTGAGAAACCACCTTTCCCTGTTAGAATAAAGGATCATGCTAAAGTTTCAACTGTAGTCAACAAAAGTAATATTAGGACACACAAACCCCCTGAGCAAGTTAAAGTTGAACCTAATATTGCTATGGTTAAAGATCTCTTGGCCGATAATATTGATGGGCATGTTATTTACTTCTGTGATGAGATCGCTAGAATTGCTAGGCATGATACTAAAAATAAACATAGACCTGTTGTAGGCATGCCTATTATTTCTGTTAAAATAGGAGATCATTGCTATCATGGCTTATGTGATATGGGTGCTAGTGCAAGTGCAATACCTCATTCTTTATACAAAGAAATTATGCATGATATTGCACCTGCTGAGATAGAGATGTCGATGTTACCATTAAGCTTGCCAATAGAGATACTATTTCACCAATTGGGATTGTTAGAGATTTTGAAGTCTTGTGTGGGAAGGTTAAATATCCTGTTGATTTTCTTGTTCTTGGTTCCCCACAAGATAGCTTTTGTCCCATTCTATTTGGTAGACCCTTCTTGAATACTGTTAATGCTAAGATAGACTGCAATAAGGATATTGTTTCTGTTGGTTTAGGGGATATGTCTCATGAGTTTAATTTTGCTAAGTTTCGTAGACAACCCCGTGATGAAGAATTTCCTAGTAAAGATGAAATTATTGGTATTGCTTCTATTGCTGTGCCTCCTAGTGATCCTTTAGAACAATATTTGCTAGACCATGAAAATGATATGTTTATGAATGAAAGAAGGGAATAGATGAAGTATTATTTAAACAGGGACATATTCTGAAACACAACTTGCCTGTTGAGATCCTAGGGGATCCTCCTCCACCCAAGGGCGATCCCGTGTTTGAGCTTAAACCATTACCCGATACTCTTAAATATGCTTATCTTGATGAAAATAAGATATATCCTGTTATTATTAGTGCTAACCTTTCAGAGCATGAGGAAGAGAGATTATTGAAAACTCTGAAGAAGCACTATGCTGCTATTGGATATACTCTTGATGATCTTAATGGCATTAGTCCCACTCTATGTCAACACAAAATAAATTTGGAGAAAGACGCCAAATAGTTATTGATCACCAACAACGGCTGAATCCTAAGATGAAAGAAGTGGTAAGAAAGGAAATATTAAAGCTCCTTGAGGCAGGTATAATTTATCCTGTTGCTGATAGTTAGTGGGTAAGTCCTGTCCATTGTGTCCCTAAGAAGGGAGGTATTACTGTAGTCCCTAATGATAAAGATGAATTGATCCCGCAAAGAATTATTACAGGATATAGAATGGTAATTGATTTCCGCAAATCAAATAAAGCTACTAAAAAGATCATTACCCTTTGCCTTTTATTGATCAAATGCTAGAAAGATTATCCAAACGTACAAATTTTTGCTTTCTAGATGGTTACTCTGGCTTCTCTCAAATACCTGTGTCAGCTGATGATCAAGCAAAGACCGCTTTTACTTGCCCTTTCGGTACTTTTGCTTATATACGTATGCCTTTTGGTTTATGTAATGCACCTGCTACCTTTCAAAGATGCATGATGGCTATATTCTCTGACTTTTGTGAAAAGATTTGTGAGGTTTTCATGGACGATTTCTCCGTTTATGGATCCTCTTTTGATGATTGCTTGAGCAAGCTTGATCGAGTTTTGCAGAGATGTGAAGAAACTAATCTTTTCTTGAATGGGAGAAGTGCCACTTTATGGTTAATGAAGGTATTGTCTTGGGGCATAAAATTTCTGAAAGAGGTATTGAAGTTGATAAAGCTAAGATTGACGCTATTGAAAAGATGTCGTGTCCCAAGGATATCAAAGGTATAAGAAGTTTTCTTGGTCATGCCGGTTTTTATAGGAGGTTCACTAAGGACTTCTCAAAAAATTCTCGGCCTCTAGCTAACCTATTACAAAAAGATATTCCTTTTGTCTTTGATGATGATTGTGTAGAAGCATTCAAAGTACTTAAGAAAGCTTTGATTTCTGCACCTATTGTTTAGCCACCTGATTGGAATTTACCCTTTGAAATTATGTGTGATGCTAGTGATTATGCTGTAGGGGCTGTTCTAGGACAAAGAGTTGATAAGAAGCTAAATGTTATTCAATATGCTAGTAAAACTCTAGACAATGCCCAAAGAAATTATGCTACTACTGAAAAAGAATTCTTAGCAGTTGTATTTGCTTGTGATAAGTTCAGACCTTATATTGTTGATTCTAAAGTAACTATCCACATTGATCATGCTGCTATTAAATATCTTATGGAAAAGAAAGGTGCTAAACCTAGACTTATTAGATGGGTTCTCCTGCTACAAGAATTTGATTTGCATATTACTGATAGAAAGGGAGCTGAGAACCCCGTTGCAGACAACTTGTCTAGGTTAGAGATTGTTCTTGATGACCCACTACCTATTGATGATAGCTTTCCTGATGAACAATTAAATGTTATAAATGCTTCTCGTACTGCTCCATGGTATGCTGATTACGCTAATTATATTGTTGCTAAATTTATACCACCTAGTTTCACATACCAGCAAAACAAAAAGTTCTTCTATGATTTAAGACATTACTTTTGGGATGACCCGCATCTTTATAAAGAAGGAGTAGGTGGTGTTATTAGACGTTGTGTACCTGAGCATGAATAGGAACAGATCCTACGCAAGTGTCACTCCGAAGCCTATGGAGGACACCATGGTGGAGATAGAACTGAACACAAGGTATTGCAATCCAGCTTTTATTAGCCTACTCTCTTCAAGGATGCCCGTAAGTTTGTCTTATCTTGTGATGAATGTCAAAGAATTGGTAATATTAGTAGACGTCAAGAAATGCCTATGAATTATTCACTTGTTATTGAACCATTTGATGTTTGGGGCTTTGATTATATGGGACCTTTTCCTTCCTCTAATGGGTATACACATATTTTAGTTGTTGTTGATTATGTTACTAAGTGGGTAGAAGCTATTCCAACTAATAGTGCTGATCATAATACCTCTATTAATATGCTTAAAGAAGTTAATTTTTCCAGGGTTTGGAGTCCCTGGATATTTAATGACTGATGGTGGTTCACATTTTATTCATGGTGCCTTTCGTAAAATGCTTGCTAAGTATGATGTTAATCATAGAATTGCATCTCCTTATCACCCACAGTCTAGTTGTCAAGTAGAACTTAGCAATAGAGAGCTTAAATTAATTTTGCAAAAGACTGTTAATAGATCTAGAAAGAATTGGTCCAAGAAACTTGATGATGCATTATGGGCCTATAGAACTGCATACAAAAATCCTATGGGTATGTCTCCGTATAAAATGGTTTACGGTAAAGCATGTCACTTACCTCTTGAATTAAAACATAAGGCATATTGGGATATTAAAGAGCTCAATTATAATTTCAAACTTGCCGGTGAGAAGAGGCTTTTTGACATTAGCTCAATTGATGAATGGAGAACCCAAGCCTATGAAAATGCCAAGCTGTTTAAAGAAAAAGTTAAAAGATGGCATGACAAAAGGATACAAAAGCGTGAGTTTAATGTAGGTGATTATGTATTGCTATATAACTCTCGTTTAAGATTTTTTGCAGGAAAACTTCTCTCTAAATGGGAAGGCCCTTACATCATCGAGGAGGTCTATCGTTCCGGTGCCATAAAAATCAACAACTTCGAAAGCACAAATCCGAAGGTGGTGAACGGTCAAAGAATCAAACATTATATCTCAGGTAATCCCATAAATGTTGAAACTAATATTATTGAAACCGTAACCCTGGAGGAATACATAAGGGACACTTTCCGGAACGTTTCAGACTCCGAAAAGGAATAGGTACGTGGTACGGTAAGTAAACCGACTCCAAAATGGTTCTAATGGCAATTTTCTCCGTTTTGGAATATTTAAGAAAATAGGAAAATAAGAAGCAGACCGAAAAGGACACGAGGGTGGAGGGCGCGCCCTACCCCCTGGGTGCGCCCCCCTAGCTCGTGGGAACCTTGTGCGCTCTCCGGACTCTGTTTTCTTGCACAATACTTCTTTTGGTCGGTAAAAATTCACTATATAATCTTCCGAAGATTTTGACCACCGTATCACGCAAAAATCTCCTATTCTTGTTTCGAGTTGTTTTCTGCCAGGGTTGTCAAGGCCAAGCATCATGTCGTCTCCATCCTCCTCCAACAATGAGGGCAATGATGCTTGGCTAATGAAGATAGAGCTGAAGAGAGAAGAACCCGGAGAGATCAACGAGGATGATGGGATCAAGAAGGCCATGGGGGATCAAGTTCCAGCAGTAGCAGAAGAAGACATCCTTCCACCTCACCACAATCTCTTTACCCCAATGGAGATTGAGGCTTTCAAGATGATTGAGTTAGCTCGTATTCAAAACAAGTATCTCACAAGTGAAAATATTTTGTTGAAGGAGCATATCATCGCACTCAAGGGCATTATCCGCAAATTGGAGGATCTCTTACGCTTGATGTGCGACTACCCATCATCACCAACACCTTCTTCACCAACAAAGAAGAACTGGGCATCGGGTATGGGCACTCCCCTTGGCAACTACCAAGCTTGGGGGAGTGCCCCGGTATCGTATCACCATCACTTCTATCTTTACCGTTTTTCTTAGTTCGATCCTTTTGATAATATCTTGATCTAGTAGAATAAAGTTTTAGTATGATCTAGTTGTGAGTTTTGCTTTATGATCTTCCTATGCAATCCAGTCTGTGAGCTATATATAATAAAGATTAGTGTTGAGTCAAGGGATTGATTATTTTACTATGATCTTGAGGGAATAAAATAAAAGAGAAGAAATAAAAATAAATAAAGAGATCATATGGATCTTATGGAGAGTAATGAGTTCACATATAAAGAGTATGATGAATAAAAGTTGTTGAGAGTTGACAAACATAGTTTTGGTCATCGTTGCAATTAATAGGAAGTAATAAAGAAAGAGAGGTTCACATATAAATATACTATCTTGGACATCTTTTATGATTGTGAGCACTCATTAAAATATGACATGCTAAAGAGTTAATGTTGGACAAGGAAGACAATGTAATGGGTTATGTTTTCTTACATCTGAGATAAATTATATTGTCATGGATCATCCAACATGTTGAGCTTGCCTTTCCCGCCCATGCTAGCCAATTTCTTTGCACCAAGTAGATATACTACTTGTGCTTCCAAACATCCCTAAACCCAGTTTTGCCATGAGAGTCCACCATATCTACCTATGGATTGAGTAAGATCCTTCAAGTAAGTTGTCATTGGTGCAAGCAATAAAAATTGCTCTCTAAATATGTATGACTTATTAGTGCGAAGAAAACAAGCTTTATACGATCTTGTGATATGGAAGAAATAAAAGCGACGGACTGCATAATAAAGGTCCATATCACAAGTGTCAATATAAAGTGACGTTCTTTTGCATTAAGATTTCGTGCATCCAACCATAAAAGCGCATGACAACCTCTGCTTCCCTCTGTGAAGGGCCAATCTTTTATTCCTGCCTTATACTTCATGCAACGAGTCATGGTGATATTCACCTTTCCTTTTTACATTTTATCCTTTGGCAAGCACAATGTGTTGGAAAGATCCAGATATATATATATAGCTAATTGGATGTGAGTTTTCATGAACTATTATTGTTGACATTACCCTTGAGGTAAAACATTGGGAGGCAAAACTATAAGCCTCTATCTTTCTCTGTGTCCGATTAAGACTTCATACCCATAAATATTGCGTGAGTGTTAGCAATTGTGAAAGACTAAAAGATGGTTGAGTATGTGGACTTGGTGAAAAGCTCTTATATTGACTCTTTCCTATGTTATGATAAATTGCAATTGCCTCAATGACTGATATTAGAGTTTGTTGGTTC
This sequence comes from Triticum urartu, assembly GCF_056163025.1. NCBI lineage: Eukaryota > Viridiplantae > Streptophyta > Magnoliopsida > Poales > Poaceae > Triticum > Triticum urartu. The sequence continues at coordinate 544,802,864 of NC_141874.1, forward strand.
TCAATAAAGTTTATGATTCATACTTGAAGTTGTGATTGAATTGTTACTTTAGCATAAGAGATCATATGACAATATTTTTTTATCATCTACCTACTCGAGGACGAGCAGGAATTAAGCTTGGGGATGCTGATACGTCTCCATCGTGTCTATAATTTTTGATTGTTCCATGCCAATATTCTACACCTTTCATATACTTTTGGCAACTTTTTATACTATTTTTGGGACGAACATATTGATCCAGTGCCCAGTGACAGTCCCTGTTTGTTGCATGTTTTTTGTTTCGCATAATATCCATATCAAACGGGATAAAAACTGACGGATTTTTTTTGGAATATATATGATTTTTGGGAAGAAAAGTCCATGCGAGACGGTGCCCAAGGGGGCCACGAGGCAGGGGGCGCCCCTGACCCTCGTGGCCACACCGTAAGGCGGTTGATGCCCTTCTTTCGTCGCAAGAAAGCTAATATCCGGATAGGATCGTGTTAAAATTTCAGCCCAATCGGAGTTACGGATCTCCGGGAATATAAGAAACGGTGAAAGGGTAGAATCTGAGAACGCGGAAATAGAGAGAGACAGAGAGACAGATCCAATCTCGGAGGGGCTCTCGCCCCTCCCACGCCATGGAGGCCAAGGACCAGAGGGGAAACCCTTCTCCCATCTAGGGAGGAGGTCAAGGAAGAAGAAGACGAAGGGCCCCCATCTCCCCTTCTCTTCCAGTGGCGCCGGAACACTGCCGTGGCCATCATCATCACCGCAATCTTCACCAACAACTTCACCGCCATCATCACCAAATCTTCCCCCCTCTATGCAGCGGTGTAACCTCTCTCTTACCCGTTGTAATCTCTACTTAAACATGGTGCTCAACGCTATATATTATTTCCCAATGATGTATGGCTATCCTATGATGTTTGAGTAGATCCGTTTTGTCCTATGGGTTATTTGATGATCGGGGTTGGTTTGAGTTGCATGTTTTATTATTGGTGCTGTCCTATGGTGCTCTCCGTGTCGCTCAAGTGTGAGGGATTCCCGCTGTAGGGTTTGCAATATGTTCATGATTTTCTTATGGTGGGTGGCGTGAGTGACAGAAGCATAGACCCGAGTAAGTAGGTTGTTTGCGTATGGGATGAAGGGGACTTGATACTTTAATGCTATGGTTGGGTTTTACCTTAATGATCTTTAGTAGTTGCGGACGCTTGCTAGAGTTCCAATCATAAGTTCATATGATCCGAGTAGAGAAAGTATGTTAGCTTATGCCTCTCCCTCAAATAAAATTGCAATAATGATTACCGGTCTAGTTATCAATTGCCTAGGGACAAATGACTTTCTCGTAACAAAAAGCTCTTTAATGAAACTAACTTAGTGGTTTCTTTATCTAAACAGCCCCTACTTTTTATTTACGTGCTCTTTATTATCTTGCAAGCCTATCCAACAACACCTACAAAGTACTTCTAGTTTCATACTTGTTCTAGGCAAAGCGAACATCAAGCATGCATAGAGTTGTATCGGTGGTCGATAGAACTTGAGGGAATATTTGTTCTGCCTTTAGCTCCTCGTTGGATTCGACACTCTTACTTATCGAAAACTATTGCGATCCCCTATACTTGTGGGTTATCAAGACCTTTTTCTGGCGCCCTTGCCGGGGAGGAATAGCGTGGGGTGAATATTTTCATGTGTGCTTGTTTGCTTTATCACTAAGTAATTTTTATTTGTTGTTCTTAGTTGTTCTCTATCCTTGGTTATGGATATGGAACATGAAATACCAAAAAAATTAGGTGTACTTGCTACTCATGGAGATGAGGAACCTCCTAAAACCCTCGATGTTCGTTATGTGATAGAAATTATGTACTACTTTGATAATCCTGAGGAAACCCCATTCAATTTGGTAATGGGAGTAATGTTGGATCAACGTGAATACTTTAGGGATTATCGCTTGACACAAAAAGGGAAACTATTATGGGATCAAATTTATATATTGAAGTGGTATGCTTGGCAAGTATGCTTGAGTTATGATTATACTTGTTGCTCTAGGATGAAGGCTCCACACCTTCCCTTTTCATGCAAATTTAATGATAATGAAACCTTAGCTTCTTATGCTAATGGTATATATGATTACTATGATGTGGAACAAATAGAAGAATTTGTTGCTTTTAAGGGTGCTTATGAAATTGAATCTTTGTTTGAAGAGTATGAAGCTTTTGATGATGATGTTTATAGGCCTGAAAATTTGGCTATATTGAAATATTGCTATGATAATTATGAATATAATTCCTATATTAATGCGCTTATTGAGAAAGTCTTCGTTGTCCAAGAAGAGACTAATATTCTGCAGGAGTCTATGGAAGAAGAAATTGATCAAACTGTGAGCTCATTGGATGAAAAAGATGAGGAGGAGAGCGAAGAACAAAAGGAGGAAGAGAGGATTGATCACCCGTGCCCACCTTCTAATGAGATTAACTCTTTAACTCATACATTGTTTAATTTCCCTTCATACTTACCCAAGGACGATTGCTATGATGATTGTTATGATCCCGTTGATTCTCTTGAAATATCCCTTTTTGATGATGCTTGCTATGCTTGTGGCCAAGATGCCAATATGAATTATGCTTATGGAGATGAACTTGCTATAGTTCCTTATGTTAAACATGAAATTGTTGCTACTGCACCCATGCATGATAGTCCTATTATCTTTTTGAATTCTCCCAACTACACTATATCGGAGAAGTTTGCACTTATTAAGGATTATATTGATGGGTTGCATTTTACTATTACACATGATGATTTTGATGAATATAATATGCATGTGCTTGCTGCTCCTACTTGCAATTATTATGAGAGAGGAACTGTATCTCCACCTCTCTATGTTTCCAATACGATAAAATTGCAAGAAACTATTTATACTATGCATTGGCCTTTACTATGTGTGCATGAATTATTCTTTTATGACATGCCGATGCATAGGAAGAGAGTTAGACTTCGTTGTTGCATGATATATGTTACTTTGAGCTCACTACTAAATTTCAAATCATTGTTAATTAAAATTGGCTTTGATATACCTTGGGATCCGGGTGGATTCACTACTTGAGCACTATATGCCTAGCTTAATGGCTTTAAAGAAAGCGCTGCTAGGGAGACAACCCGGAAGTTTTAGTGAATCATTTATTTCTGTTGTGTGCTTTTATAAAGTTTAAAAACAAAAAAATAAAGAGGGGAACCCGAAACTTTTTCAAAAAGGAAAGTGAAAGTGAGAGAGACAAGCATTGTTGAAGTGGGAGCTAGCCTTGAACTTTGTTCATGCTCACGGAAACTTTGTGAATCTTGATTACAGAAAATTTTCAAAAAAAATAATTATCCCCTTGTACAATTCCATTGTATTATAAAAATAATGTGCCAAGGTTTGCCTTTAGGATGTTTACAATGCTTGTTGGTTTGTGCGGTGCAGGACAGAAACTTTGGCTGTAGTGCGCGATTTTACATTTTTTACTGGAATGTCAAATGGTTCTGATTCTTTTTGCACTGCCTTTCCATACAAATTGTTTATTTTTCCTAATTTTTTCAGAATTTTTCAAGTATCATAAGTATGGTGAATGTTCAGATTGTTACAGACTGTTCTGTTTTAGACAGATTCTGTTTTTGATGCATAGTTTGCTTGTTTTGATGAAACTAACGATTTATATCAGTGGATTAAGCCATGGAAAAGTTATATTACAGTAGAAACAATGCAAAAACAAAATATGAATTGGTTTACAACAGTACTTAGAGTAGTGATTTGCTTTATTATTCTAACGGATCTTACCGAGTTTTCTGTTGAAGTTTTGTGTGGATGAAGTGTTCGATGATCGAGAAGGTCTCGATGTGAGAAGAAGGAAGAGAGGCAAGAGCTCAAGCTTGGGGATGCCCAAGGCACCCAAAGTAAATATTCAAGGAGACTCAAGTGTCTAATCTTGGGGATGCCCCGGAAGGCATCCCCTCTTTCTTTAACAAGTATCGGTATGTTTTCGGATTCGTTTCGTTCATGTGATATGTGCAATCTTGGAGCGTCTTTTGCATTTAGTTTTCATTTTTCTTTTATGCACCATGCTGGTATGAGGTAGTCCTTGGTTAATTTATAGAATTCTCATTGCACTCCACTTATATCTTTTGAGTATGGCTTTATAGAATGCTTCATGTGTTTCGCTTATATCATTTGAAGTTTGGATTGCCTGTTTCTCTTTACATAGAAAAACGCCATTTGTAGAATGCTCTTTTGCTTCACTTATATTTGTTAGAGCGTGGGCATATATTTTGTAGAAATAATTAAACTCTCTTGCTTCACTTATATCTATTTAGAGAGATGACAGAAACTGTTCATTCACATGGTTAGTCATAAAATCCTACATAAAACTTGTAGATCACTGAATATGATATGTTTGATTCCTTGCAATAGTTTTGCGATATAAAGATGGTGATATTAGAGTCATGCTAGTGGGTAGTTGTGGATTAGTATAAATACTTGTGTTGAGGTTTGTGATTCCCGTATCATGCACGTATGGTGAACCGTTATGTGATGAAGTCGGAGCATGATTTATTTATTGATTGTCTTCCTTATGAGTGGCGGTCGGGGACGAGCGATGGTCTTTTCCTACCAATCTATCCCCCTAGGAGCATGCGTGTAGTACTTTGTTTCGATAGCTAATAGACTTTTGCAATAAGTATGTGAGTTCTTTATGACTAATGTTGAGTCCATGGATTATACGCACTCTCACCCTTCCATCACTGCTAGCCTCTCTAGTATCGCGCAACTTTTGCCGGTACCATAAACCCACCATATACCTTCCTCAAAACAGCCACCATACCTACCTATCATGGCATTTCCATAGCCATTCCGAGATATATTGCCATGCAACCTCCATCATCATCATATACATTACTTGAGCATTCATTGTCATATTGCTTTGCATGATCGTAAGATAGCTAGCATGATGTTTTCATGGCTTGTCCGTTTTTTGATACCATTGCTACGCTAGATCACTGCACATCCTGGTACACCGCCGGAGGCATCCATATAGAGACATACTTTGTTCTAGTATCGAGTTGTAATATTGAGTTGTAAGTAAATAAAAAGTGTGATGATCATCATTATTAGAGCATTGCCCCAGTGAGGAAAGGATGATGGGGACTATGATTCCCCCACAAGTCGGGATGAGACTCCGGACTTTAAAAATAAATAAAAGAGGCCAAAGAAGCCCCAAAAATAGGCCAAAGAAGCCCACCAAAAAATTAAAAAATAAAATAATAATAAAAACAAAAAAGAGAGAAAAAGAGAGAAGGGGCAATGTTACTATCCTTTTACCACACTTGTGCTTCAGAATAGCACCATGTTCTTCATATAGAGAGTCTCTTGAGTTATCACTTTCATATACTAGTGGGAATTTTCATTATAGAACTTGGCTTGTATATTCTGGTGATGTGCTTCCTCAAATGCCCGAGGTCTTCATGAGCAAGCAAGTTGGATGTACACCCACTTAGTTTTCAGTCTGATCTTTCATACACTTATAGCTCTTAGTGCATCCGTTGCATGGCAATGCCTACTCACTCACATTGATATCTATTGATGGGCATCTCCATAGCCCGTTGATACGCCTAGTTGATGTGAGACTATCTTCTCCTTTTTGTCTTCTCCACAACCACCATTCTATTCCACCTATAGTGCTATGTCCATGGCTCACGCTCATGTATTGCTTGAAAGTTGAAAAGGTTTGAGAACGTCAAAAGTATGAAACAATTGCTTGGCTTGTCATCGGGGTTGTGCATGATGTGAATATTTTGTGTGGTGAAGATGGAGCATAGCCAGACTATATGATTTTGTAGGGATAACTTTCTTTGGCCATGTTATTTTGAAAAGACATGATTGCTTTATTAGTAGGCTTGAAGTATTATTGTTTTTATGTCAAATGATAGACTATTGCTTTGAATCACTCGTGCCTTAACATTCATGCCATGATTAGATATGTGATCAAGATTATGCTAGGTAGCATTCCACATCAAAAATTATCTTTTTTTATCATTTACCTGAGGATGAGAAGGAATTAAGCTTGGGGATGCTGATACGTCTCCATCGTATCTATAATTTTTTATTGTTCCATGCCAATATTCTACAACTTTCATGTATTTTTGGCAACTTTTTATACTATTTTTGGGACTAACATATTGATCCAGTGCCCAGTGCCAGTTCCTGTTTGTTGCATGTTTTTTGTTTCGCAGAATATCCCTATCAAACGGAGTCCAACAGGATAAAAACCGATGGATTTTTTGGGAATATATATGATTTTTGGGAAGAAAAATCCACGCAAGACGGTGCCCGAGGGGGCCACGAGGCAGGGGGCGCCCCTGACCCTCGTGGCCACACCCTAAGGAGGTTAATGCCCTTCTTTCGCCGCAAGAAAGCTAATATCCAAATAGGATCGTGTTAAAATTTCAGCCCAATCGGAGTTACGGATCTCCGGGAATATAAGAAACGGTGAAAGGGTAGATTCTGAGAACGCAGAAACAGAGAGAGACAGAGAGACAGATCCAATCTCGAAGGGGCTCTCGCCCCTCCCACCCCATGGAGGCCAAGGACCAGAGGGGAAACCCTTCTCCCATCTAGGGAGGAGGTCAAGGAAGAAGAAGACGAAGGGCCCCCCCTCTCCCCTTCTCTTCCGGTGGCGCCGGAACGCTGCCGTGGCCATCATCACCACAATCTTCACCAACAACTTCACCGCCATCATCACCAACTCTTCCCCTCACTATGCAGCGGTGTAACCTCTCTCTTACCCGCTGTAATCTCTACTTAAACATGGTGCTCAACGCTATATATTATTTCCCAATGATGTATGGCTATCCTATGATGTTTGAGTAGATCCGTTTTGTCCTATGGGTTATTTGATGATCGTGATTGGTTTGAGTTGCATGTTTTATTATTGGTGTTACCCTATGGTGCTCTCCATGTCGCGCAAGCGTGAGGGATTCCCGCTGTAGGTTTTGCAATATGTTCATGATTTTCTTATGGTGGGTGGCGTGAGTGACAGAAGCACAGACCCGAGTAAGTAGGTTGTTTGCGTATGGGATGAAGGGGACTTGATACTTTAATGCTATGGTTGGGTTTTACATTAATGATCTTGAGTAGTTGCGGACGCTTGCTAGAGTTTCAATCATAATTGCATATGATCCGAGTAGAGAAAGTATGTTAGCTTATGCCTATCCCTCAAATAAGATTGCAATAATGATTACCGGTCTAGTTATCGATTGCCTAGGGACAAATAACTTTCTCGTAACAAAAATCTCTTTAATGAAACTAACTTAGTGGTGTCTTTATCTAAACAGCCCCTACTTTTTATTTACATGCTCTTTATTATCTTGCAAGCCTATCCAACAACACCTACAAAGTACTTCTAGTTTCATACTTGTTCTAGGTAAAGCGAACATCAAGCGTGCGTAGAGTTGTATCGGTGGTCGATAGAACTTGAGGGAATATTTGTTCTGCCTTTAGCTCCTCGTTGGGTTCAACACTCTTACTTATCGGAAAATGTTGCGATCCCCTATACTTGTGGGTTATCACTGTTCTACCGGGGAAACTTCCCTCCGGGAGGGGGAAATCATCACCATCATCATCACCAATGATCCTCTCATCGGGAGGGGGTCAATCTCCATCAACATCTTCACCAGCACCATCTCATCTTAAACCCTAGTTCATCTCTTGTATCCAATCTTTGTATCCAAACCTCAGATTGATACCTGTAGGTTGCTAGTAGTGTTGATTACTCCTTGTAGTTGATGCTAGTTGGTTTACTTGGTGGAAGATCATATGTTCAGATCCATTATGCATATTAATACCCCTCTGATTATGAACATGAATATGCTTTGTGAGTAGTTACATTTGTTCCTGGGGACATGGGAGAAGTCTTGCTATTAGTAGTTATGTGAATTTGGTATTCGTTCAATATTTTTATGAGATGTATGTTGTCATCCCTCTAGTGGTGTCATATGAACGTCGACTACATGACACTGCACCATTGTTTGGGCCTAGAGGGAGGCATTGGGAAGTAATAAGTAGATGATGGGTTGCTAGAGTGACAGAAGCTTAAACCCTAGTTTATGCGTTGCTTCGTAAGGGGCTGATTTGGATCCATATGTTTCATGCTATGGTTAGGTTTACCTTAATACTTCTATTGTAGTTGTGGATGCTTGCAATAGGGGTTAATCATAAGTGGGATGCTTGTCCAAGTAAGGACAGTACCCAAGCACCAATCCACCCACATATCAAATTATCAAAGTACCGAACGTGAATCATATGAACGTGATGAAAACTAGCTTGACGATAATCCCCACGTGTCCTCGGGAGCGTTTTACTTCATATAAGAGTTTGTCCAGGCTTGTCCTTTGCTACAAAAAGGATTGGGCCATCTTGCTGCACCTTATTTACTTTGATTACTTGCTACTCTTTACAAATTACCTTATCACAAAACTATCTGTTACCGATAATTTCAGTGCTTGCAGAGAATACCTTACTGAAAACTGCTTATCATTTCCTTCTGCTCCTCGTTGGGTTCGACACTCTTACTCATCGAAAAGGCTATGATACATCCCCTACAATTGTGGGTCATCAACTTTCTTCTTAAGCACATCACAAAGAGCCTGATGCCCTTTGAGGCTTTTGTACATGCCTATCACATACAATTCCTTCAGCCCTGCATGGTCAGTGATACTAGTAGCATCCTGAGATGAGGAATTAGTGACAGCATAGTCAGGTGAAGAATTTGCAGCAATCGAAGCATTTGAACTTTCAGGTGAAGAATTAGCAGATTCACGTTCAATGCACTTCAAACATGGAGGAATAAATTCTTCCTGGGTAGCGCTGATTTGTTGAGCAAGTAATGAATCACGCTCCTTCTGAAGATCTTCATAACTTACTCTTAACTTCTCAAGATCTTGCTTTATTTGAAGAAATTCATAAGAAAGCTTCTCATGATCAGATAAGAGAGTGTTATGATGACTCTGAAGATTATCAAACTTAGTCTGAAGTCTCCGAAGATTTTCAGTCAAAGTTTTAGTGCAATCCATTTCTTCACCCAACATATCATATTTTTTGTCTAGCATATTTTGAACCTTTTCAAGAGCCTTTTGTTGTTTCACAACAATCTTAGAAAGTTTAGAATAGCTAGGCTTGAGGTTTTCATCAGATTCATCCTCACTTGATTCAGAGGAGGGATATTTGAGTACCTTTGCACCTTTTGCCATGAAGCAATAGGTGGGAGCGTACTCATCATCATCGTCGTCAGTGGTGTTGGGGAGGTCCTTTTCCTCAGAGTTGAAGATGGACTTGGTGACAAACGCAGTAGTGAGGGCTAGGCTCTCCACACTAGAGTCTGACTCCTCAGATACTTCCTCTTCGTCATTTTCCTCAGATTCAGCCTCAGAGTCCATTTCCTTGCCAATAAATGCCCGAGACTTCTAGGAGCTGCTCTTCTTGTGAGATGAAGACCTTGAAGGTTTTGATGAAGAGGACTTTGAAGATTTCTTATTCTTTGAATCATCAGAACTGTAGTCCTTGTACTTCTTCTTCTTTGATTCCTTTTCCCACTGAGGAGAATCTTGAATGTAGTGATCGGCTTTCTTGCATTTGTGGCAAAGTCTCTTCTTGTAATCACGGGATGAGGGATCTGGTCTTAAGTCATCACTTCTTGAGGATTTTCCAAAACGACCACGTCTTGAGAATTTCTGGAATTTCCTCACGAGCATTGCTAGCTCCTGGCTCAGTTCTTCAGGATCATCAAGGCTGCTACCAGAATCTTCACCTTCAAATTCAGACACTGCCTTGGCCTTTAGAGCTCGTGATCTGCCGTAGCTCGATCCATAGAGATCTCTCTTCTCAGCAAGTTGGAACTCATGAGTGTTTAGCCTCTCGAGGATATCAGCGGGATCAAGTGACTTGTAGTCTCCACGTTCTTGTATCATCAGTGCAAGGGTGTCAAATGAGGAATCAAGCGATCGAAGCAATTTCTTTACCACCTCGTGGTTGGTGATGTCACAAGCACCAAGTGCTAGAAGCTCATTTGAAATGTTAGTGAGGCGATCGAAGGTTTGCTGAACATTTTCATTGTCAAGTCTTTTGAAGTGGTTGAAGAGATTGCGAAGAACGTCAACTCAAGAGTCACGCTGTGTTGATACTCCTTCATTGACCTTGGACAGCCTGTCCTAGATAAGCTTTGCTGTCTCCAAAGCACTCACTCTGCCATACTACCCTTTGCTCAGATGACCACATATGATGTTCTTCGCTTGAGAGTCGAGTTGCTTGAATCTCTTCACATCAGCAGTGTTGATGGTAGGAGTGACAGAGGGAATGCCATTTTCCACAACGTACCAGAGATCGTTGTCAAATGCCTCAAGATGCATTCGCATCTTATTCTTCCAGTAGGGGTAGTCCGTCCCATCGAAGGTAGGACACCCAGCAGAGACCTTGATCATACTTGTGGTCGACATAACTAAAACTCCAGGCGGTAAACCAAAATCATACAGAACAAGGGAGTACCTTGCTCTGACACCAATTGAAAGTGCGTTAAGTCGACTAAAGGGGGGTGAATAGGCGATTTTTATGAATTCTTCACTGAGGAATTTCAGGGTGAGGAAATTCCTAAGCGAAGAACTACTTGCAGCGGAATAAGTACTCAAATGCAGACATGACATAACATAAGCATGGACATCATGATGAATAGAAAACAAACACAGAGTACAGAAAGCGTAAGCACATGATAAAACAGAATGAAGACAAACAGACTGAAGAAATTGAACTGAGGAAATTGAGAATCTCTTCAGTCAAAGTCTTCAAACAGATATGAATAGATACACAACACAGTAATGAAGAAATGAAAGGGTTGAGGAAATAGAACCAGTTAGCTCGGTGAAGACAAAGATTTGGTAGACCAGTTCCAACTGTTGTGACAGTTGTACGTCTGGTTAGACCGGCTAGGTATTTAAACCTGAGGACACACAGTCCCGGACACATAGTCCTCACCGTATTCTCCTTGAACTAAGGTCACACAGACCTCATCCAATCACTCGTGGTAAGTCTTCAGGTGACTTCCAAACCTTCACAAACTCGGTCACCCGGCGATCCACAATTTCCTCTTGGATGCTCTAGACCATGACACCTAACTGTCTGGTGGATGCGCAGTCCCCAAAGGTAACAAGCGTCGGTTCCACACAGGAACAATCTCTTCAGTGATGCTCAATCACTTTGGGTTTGTAGGTGTTTGGGTTTGGGTTTTTGGTTTTTCCTCACTTGATGGTTTTCGCTCAAAGTCCTCGGAGGATGGGATGCTCTCAATGACAAGTGTCATTTTCTCGTGGAGCAGCCAACCAGCTAGTGGTTGTAGGGGGCGTCTATTTATAGCCTAGGAAGCAGCCCGACATGATAAGACATAAATGTCCTTCAATGATATGACCGTTAGGTGGGTAGATATTTTGGGACAGCTGGCGCATAGCACAACAACGGTCAGAAATTTGAGGCTCAAATTCCTCAGGGCTATCATGTTCCTCACTTGTAGGCAATCCACACTGGCGAATTCCTAACTCCTCAGTCAGGACAAATTCCTTAGAGACCAGAAGAACTACATCTCTGTCACTGAAGAAATTAACTGAACTGTATGAGATTTTCAATGGCTTCACTCGAAGGGATTGGTAGGTGTAGAATTTTGAATTGAGCATCACTTGAAAAAATTTCCTTAGTTTTACCTCGACCCCCTTTAACAGTACGGTGTTTCCTATGACTCAAGAAAGAGAAAATGAAAATACGAAAAAGTCTTCACGCTTCATGTTCCTCGCATGAATATCAAGTCTTCATGGTCACACCAATTTCTTCACTTTCAGAGTCTTCAGAAAGTCTTCAGAAATCCAAAATCTTCAGTTGAAGACATTCATTTTTAGGGGTCGACTTTCTCTGTAAATATCGAACTCCTCATAGACTTATAGACATGTGTACACTCACAAACGCATCAGTCTCTTAACCTATAAGTCTTCAATGCACCAAAATCACTAAGGGGCACTAGATGCACTTACACTCAGGAGGTGCAACTAGGTACTGACGTACTGTAAATGCGCAGGGTGTTGACCCTTGTAAAGGTAGCAATGGGCCTTATTTTATAGATGAAAGGGGTCACCACAGTGGTAAAATAGTAATTATAGAGGGCAAATAGTGGCTACAACGCTATCATACCTAACCCTGATGGTATAGGACAAAAGCATTAAATGCACCGTTAGGTGTCATGCCGGGGGTGAATACCGGCAAGGGGTTTGCTAAAAAAATGCCGGCAAGGGAGCGTTGCTCCACCTGTAGCGTCAACCCAGCTACCTCTTATTATCGCGACACGCCTTCTGGACGGGTGTGAATAAAGTCGTTTTCGGGCTGCAAACTGCCACATGCCCCGACAAGCTCTACCTAATTGTATGCGTGCTCGCCACCTGTCAGCACACTTCTGACAGACTGCCGGGGTGGAGCATTGGAGGAAGCTTGCCGTCCTGGAGCTTGCGGGCAACTTTGAGTCTTGATCTTCAGTACTTCTCGATGACCTGCCTTAACGTCTTCTTCATGGTTTGTATCTATCAAGCTTTGAGTGCTTGAAATAAGTTCATCTTCTACCAAGCCCTTCCTGGAGGGAAGGCTACAACTGTGTGTGCATAATCAGGGGTATGAACGCACATATTCAATACACCGACAGTCCGGTTACTCACTAGCCATCGGAGATGGGAGAGGTGGCTCATAGAGGGGATCGGGGAGGCGGCGCCGCCGGACTCGAATGGGATCGGGGTGGCGGGGACGCTGGTCAGGGAGTAGGGGATCATGGAAGAGGATGTGTGTGCGGTAATGCAACCCTTTCCCGAGGGGGGGGGGTATCGATGGAGAGCTAGGTTGTAACCGTTTACGGAGGCAGCCCATTACAGCCTACACATAACAAACACGGGTAACGTTTTGGTTTATAGCGTAAACAAGTTACAGCGATTTCTTTCCGACACACCTCCAAAGGGTAACAAGAGTACATGTCACCCCAAACATAACCATGATAATGTCATGATTTATGGATCACCGAACGACCATTATCGGCGAAACAAGCCATCGCCACTCCTTTATTAGAGTCAGTTCGGCTTTATAGTACAGTCGAAAATTCTTCGTGCACGTGCGTTTAAGGACCATCACGACAAAGCTGCAGTTGCCATCGCTGAAACCTTTGACTTGGTCTCAAGCTTTGTTCTGAGCATGCCAACTTTTCTTCTAATTTGTTTTGAATTTTAACGTCTCTCCTAATTTTCTTAGGCCTGCAAGTGTTGGTAGTCCGGGTTTTCATATCGGGTTTCCAATATTTTGTTGGCTAAGGATACAACTCTACTATACTTCAGCACAACATTGTACCGCCACAATCAGACGCATATATTAGTTCTAACTAAAACGACAACTTATTTTATAAAAAAACCATAAAAAATGGCCGGGTGTCTCCCTAACCCTAGTGCAGTTGTTTCTTGCTAAAGAACTCATAATAATTTACAGTTGCAACTGTTTTCACGTTGCAATAGATTTAGAACCAAGATGTGACAAAGCACACGATCTGTATTGCAGCATACTAGTATGGACAAGGTTTATTAAGTGACGGGCACAAGGTACTACGCCATCATCTACCATTCGCATGTCACGACATTAGTTTGACACTCCGCAGAAGCAGGTCACCCTCTGAATCGAAGCCAACGACCTTCAGTGATTCGGCAACAGTCTACTGTTACACTGAAGGCACGACGACTACCTGGAGCTAGCTAGCCGCGCGTACGCCTTCAAGAGTAGAACTGGAATGTGGAGGCGTCCTGGATGATGCTCCTTAACCCGCCCATGGTGGAAACCAGCATCAGCAACACCCCAACGACGATGCACCCCTGCAGCAAAACCAATTGTCAAATAATTGACAAAACATATCCTGAACCCTCTCGCTCAATTCAGGTGTCCGGAGATGTGTACCCAGTTGGCGAACCACGACGCGCTGAACCTCCGAGGCTTCTTGATCTTCAGCCACAGGATGCAAGGGAGCTGCAGCAGCAAAAAAAGTCATGGAAGTTTAGCCCATAAACACGTCGAACATCGTGATCGGTGGCAAGGCGATGGGGCTTACGAAGAAGGAGGTGGGCGTGAACCCGAAGCCCCCGAAGAAGCCGAGGAGGTCGCCGAAGAACGGGAACGTCACGGCGACGAACAGCGTGAACGCTGCAACGACGTGGTATTCGATCAGTTCATGAACAGATTGATGTATGCATGCCGTTTCAACGATGTGATCGATTCATACCGACGTAGGTTGATCGAGCCACCAGACGGAGCAGCAGCCCCGGTGGAACCCTGAACCTCGTGGTCAGAAATGTTTCCGTGCTTTCGAATATTGGCATGGCGTATACCTGAAACGTTGCAGTGCAGTGGTAGTTAAGTTGGTCACTGGTCAGTTCCATGTTTCAGCCACTGGTGGCTCGGTGCTGCAGTCAACGTTCCAAAAAAACAGGTTCCATGATGCCGATGATCTCTAAAGCTCTGGATATCTTAGTAACTCCATTGTGCCATATTCTGTGACCACTACAGAAGGCTTTCTAGGAAATGGATGGGTTTTTTTGATGATTAACTCTGACCACTTTATGTTTTTGTAGGTTCATGTCATCCAATAGTATATGGCTTACCTGATAGCTCCCGACGACATGGATAACCACCATCATGTTGGCCGCGGCGACGAGCCAGGGCGGGCGCTCCAGCGCCACGAGCACGTTGTCGCTCACGTCCTGGCCGAACGTCCAGTACCCGATGAACGCCACGGGGAAGTAGCAGGCCGCGGTGACCATGTAGGCGGCGACGGTGCCCTTCCACATGGGCACCTTGGACGGCTTGGTGGGTGTGGACGGGATGGTGGCCTGGATCTCCAGGACGACGCCGTGCCCGGCGAATGCGAACGCCACCTGCCCCAGCGCGCTGCACACCCGGAACACCGAGTCCGCCGCCGTGCCGGCCTTGTACGCGTAGCTCACCCCGGCGACGGGGCCCTTGGCCAGGCACGCCGCCCACGAGATGGTGGAGTAGCTGAGGGACATGACGGCCGCGGCGAGGGAGATGGCGGTGATGGAGTTGAGGTCCCGCAGCTGGGAGAGCAGGAACTGGGAGGAGCCGAAGATGCAGATCCAGTAGGACTGGTGCAGGCGCGTGCAGCCCGGGCACACCGACTCGGCGAACTTCTGCAGGCAGTTGCCGCCGGTGACCATGTAGACGACGTCGCAGCCGAGCTGCACGATGAGCTGCTGCGGCACCACCACCCACAGGCCCAGCCGCGGGCCGAGCGCGTGCACGCCCAGGTCACGGTACCGGTCGAACCGCACGCCGGGCACGCACTCGTGGAGCTCGATCAGCAGCCGCAGCGTGTACAGCGTGATGCACCACGACACCAGCAGCGCCACTATCCCTGGCCCCCTGGACACGTACGATAACTGAATTTAGACGTACGTACCACTAGCTGTTAAGTGGTTTGGATCACACGGATGATGCAAACCTACCATCCGAGGTGAGCCATGGCGTAGGGCAGGCTGAGCACGCCGGCGCCGACCATCGCGGTGACATTGTGGAACGTCACGTACCACCATTTGGCACGGCGGGCCGTGCCGTCGTTCTCACCGTCGACCACCTGATGATCAAGAAAGAACCCCGGTAAGTTTGATGATAGAGCGACACACATGCATTCGTCAGATTAGATTGATGCATCGATGCAGATGCATCTGATACTATTACAAGGAAACTAAGTGGCCAAATCACCGAGTGGGTAAGCACTACGCTCCCAGACCTTAGGAAGAACGACTGAAGGCGAGCCCATGGTCAGCAAGCTCCGCACCCACCGGCTCTGTCACTGAACATACTACGCAACTTGGGAGTGGAGAGGGGGTATATTTATACCAGTATACTAGCTTAACCAGTGAGTGCTTGGCAGTATTAACATATGCTGGAAAAGAGCTCCAGAATTTCAGCGCTTGCAAGTTGCGACGGAGACGCAAAGTTCAATTAAGACAAAGATCATTAGTCAGTAAGAACAATGATCAGGTGCCGAAACAAAAGGAGCGGCGTCGGTTCACCGGGGAATAATCAAGACTTATCGCGGTTTCAGAAGAGGCTAGGAGAACAATCAAAGGAATCTCGGTGCGTTCAATTTCGGGCTAAGTCGATGTACAGAAATCCGTAAAGCGAGCATTTGATTTCTTGTGTGTTTGAGAGATGATGATTCGATGTCGTGTCAGTGGGTTATTTGGCCATATGGCGCACGAGAGGCGCTTTTTGTGGCTGCTTCACTCGAGTAAAGGCGTTCTCGCCGTCTAGATCCACGGGGACTGTGGCCGTGGAGAATTTCGGTAGTGGCCTAGCGATTTTGGTCGTACGATTTGTGGGTTTAGGTTAGGTACAAACACCTAAAGAGGAGGCACAACTCGGAGGAGCTTGGATATTGTTCTGGGGAGGGAGCCCCCCCTTGTTTTTTCCATGCACAGCACAAAAGGGGAACGAGATCCTCTAACATCACAAAAGGATGTTAGGAAGCTACAGTACCTTGACATCCCTTCTTCACATCCATATGATTAAGCCTAAAATGATTTGAATTAATTTACAAATTACAAATTTATTGTATACATTTACAAAAATTATGTACAAACAAAATTATAGTGCAATAAAATTAATTTTGGATTTTATTTTCTATGAACAGTAATTGAGCACATTATCTTTGCTAGAGTGCCCGTGACATCCCTTTTTCGTTTTGCACTGAGATTGCACTGTAGCTTTATGACATCCCTTCGTGATGTTAGAGGATCTATTCCCCACAAAAGGTGGTAGCACATCATTTTCAAGCACGAGCAGCGCATATTTGGAGTAGATCTTCACAAAAGATGAACATTTTGCGACGGTAGAAACCCAAGCTTTGCTTACTAATGATGAACTGTTACTGTTGTACAGAAAAGTGGTCAGAAATTCGACCCTCTTAGCTGATGAATGTTCGCTGGGTGCACTGGCGGAGCATCGGCGGGACCAAGAAGGGTAGTGCCAAGATAAGTTTGCCTAATGCTAAATGTTGACGTATAATGTGCTGCCTAGTCTCTTCCATCAGATCGGTCTTTTGATTGCATTGGCTAAAGCATGCACTTCCACGTGGTATCAAAGCCAAGAGATCTTGAGTTCAAAACCCAACTGGTGCAATTATATTGCAGCCCACTTTCGGTCCATGTTTAGGGCCTACCTAGTCAAACTCTCTACTAATCTTCCAGCTTCACTAATCTCCCTAGCACTTTTGGCACCCTATGCAATTTGCTTCATTTGCAAACCTTTCCCATGGCTTTTCCCATGGCTTTTAGTTTTAGGGGGGTTACATTTTCTTCAAACTAGTATGACAATTTTTCGAAGAGAATGCAATTTTTTTTCTGAAAAACCGTCATCATTTGATGATCCTAGGGCGTTTGCTGGGAGTTTTTTCTCGAAGAACGTTTGACAGTTAGCGTTACCATATAAATTACAATTAACACAACAATTTAGTTAAAAAAACACAGGTCCCATCTTGTCCCGAAAAAGAGTTGGGGTCTTTACAATTTTATGTTTTTTTATAGGTAGATGGAAAACGACATAGTGTGGAAATCCAATACTCAACTATGGGCGTTATTGTTGCATGTCGCTCATTGCGAGCAATACACGGCGCGCCACTCACGTCGTTAGTGCAAGATGGGCCTGGTCCGGCGACAAACCACACGTCTGTTTTCTTTTTCATTTCCTTTTTAAAGTCTAGTTCAATTTTGATTTAACAAAAAACATGAATACAAAAGAAAATTTTGAATTCAAAAAATGTTCATGAATTCAAAAATATTTGTGATTTTCGAAAAAACATGAAATTAAAAAAATGTTCACGAATTCAAAAAAAATTGTGAATTCAAAAACATTTCTGAATCAAAAAAGTTCATGATATTTAAAAATATTCACGAATTCAAAAATGGTCATGAATTCCAAAATCAATCATGAAAATAAAAAAATGTTCATCCAAATAAAAAATTGTGAACATTTTTTAAACCTCAATCTTTGTGGAAAATGCGAAGAGCTTTTAAAATTTATGAACATTTCTTGAAATTGTGGACAATTTATGGAATTCCGAGCAATTTTTGAAAACTTATTCCTTTTGAAAAAATTAAATTTCTAAAACCAGATATGACATAAAAGAAAAAAAGTTCAAGAACCTTCTAGAAGGTTCCTAACCAATCAGATTGTTTGTAACGGTTTTCTCGCCCGCTTTCCTAATGGGCCGGCCCATCTCCAACCATAGTGAACAATCGGAGGCTTAACGCTCACAACGACCGACACACCGTTTGTGACTCCAGTAGAGAGACTATTTTTTTAACCTTAGTTTTCTTCTACCATGTACAAAAGCCCAATAATATGTGCTTAAGAGGACTGAAATAGAAAACTTTTAGATATAGTAGTACTTTTCATTTTTCTCACCACCAATACTCCATTGATATATCAAAATTTAATTTCTTTCTCAAAAAGAAAAATCAAAGTCTTCACTTGTTTTTTAGGCTAATAAAATATTCACTCGTGAATAAAGTAGGGGCTGGTGATGGTTCATTTGCCTTCGGGACATACCTAAAGGAAAAACTATTGGATCGGCTTCCTCTTCTTTTTGACAGTAAGACTTCATCCATCGTGAAGGAGGAGCCTGCCTCCGACGACAATGGTGTCGGCTGGAAGGAGGCAAAGAGGAGATCAGACAAGAAGGCGATGCCGCTCCCCGATGCCTCAGACCATGGAGGAGAGCGAGGAGTGTCGGTGTCAAAACCGGCTGATCTCGGGTAGGGGGTCCCGAATTGTGCGTCTGAGGATCGAAGGTAACATGAGACAAAGAGGACACGATGTTTACCCAGGTTCGGGCCCTCTTGATGGAGGTAAAACCTTACTTCCTGCTTGATTGACTTTGATGAGTTAGGGGTTACAAGAGTTGATCTACCTCGAGATCGTAATGGCTAAACCCTAGCCGTCTAGCCAATATGAATTCTGATAGCCTCTACGGACTAAACCCTCCGGTTTATATAGACACCGGAGGGGCCCAGGGTAGTACAGAGTTGGTTTACAGAAGAAGGAAACTATTCATCCGGACGCCAATCTTGCCATCCACGCAAAGGAGAGTCCCATCCGGACACAGGGGAAAGCCTTCTACTCTTTATCTTCACGGCCCATCAGTCCGGCCCATGATACACGGGCTGGATACCTGAGGACCCCTTAATCCAGGACTCCCTCAGTAGCCCCCGAACTAGCCTTCAATAACGACATAGTATCTGGATTATGTCTTCGGCTTTGCAAGGCGGGTTCTTCATTATAGTTCGGACCAATGACAGTCCGGTCGTGACCTTGATGTTCCTGACTCTTATGCTTCATCCTTGTTGTCACTTCGATTTTCATGCGCCAAGTGAATACGAATGGTCCATGCTTTTTTGCAAACAGGCCCCTCACCACACTCGGATGGCATCTATATAAGGGGATGTATATCCCCTAATGCCATTTCACATCGCGCAAAAAGGAAAGCTGCCAAGTTTAGCCATGAACAAAGCCTTCCATCATGGCCAGTGCCCCAGGCTCCTCTTCGCGCCCCATGGCCCTCAAGAGGGTGATTGGCAGAGTTGCTACGTGCCTCATCTTCAGCTGAGCCGACTCCATACATAGGGCTACCTTCCCCTCGCGGATCTAGTCTCTGTTCGAGCAAGATTGGCCTCAATCGGCAACGATGTGATGGCAGCGAACTTCCCCAACCCCAATAAGGAGGAGAGGGTGTGCTTTGTCCCATTCCTGTTGCAGGGCCTAGGATTTCCAATCCATCCCTTTCTCATGGGTTTATTGGAGTTTTACGACATCCAACTGCACAACCTCACCCCATGTTCGATTCTACACATCTCAGGTTTCGTTGCCCTCTGCGAGGTATTCTTAGGTATCGAGGCCCATTATGAACTATGGAGAAAGTTCTTTTGCCTCGTTCCCCGCCATCGAGGAGGCTAAATATTTGAAGTGGGCGGTGTCGAGGTATGGCGTATAGCCGGATTTGGATACCTCATAGGAACTCCCAAAGAGGTATACCCGCAATGGTCTTCAGAATGGTTTTATATGGACGACGTCCCGCAGCCGGACCCAGTTCGGTGCGGTCTCCCTGAATTTTCTAGTGCTCCTTTAAAGAAGCGCCTCAACTGGCATCCCCGAAGTCCCAAGGAAGAAGATAGTGTGGAGATAAACAGGTTGGTCAGCAAGGTCAGGTTGCTAGCCCATACCGAGCTCTCGATAGTTGAGGTCATGGCTAGTGCAATAAAGAGGTGTGTCCTGAAGGAAATATGCCCTAGAGGCAATAATAAAGTTGTTATTTATATTTCCTTATATCATGATAAATGTTTATTATTCATGCTAGAATTGTATTAACTGGAAACTTAGTACATGTGTCAATACATAGACAAACAAAGTGTCACTAGTATGCCTCTACTTGACTAGCTCGTTGAATCAATGATGGTTATGTTTCCTGACCATAGACATGAGTTGTCATTTAATTAACGGGATCACATCATTAGAGAATGATTTGATTGACTTGACCCATCCGTTAGCTTAGCACGATGATCATTTTGTTTGTTGCTATTGCTTTCTCCATAACTTATACATGTTCCTATGACTATGAGATCATGCAACTCCCGAATACCGGAGGAACACTTAGTGTGCTATCAAACGTCACAACGTAACTAGGTGACTATAAAGATGATCTACAGGTGTCTCCGATGGTGTTTGTTGAGTTGACATAGATCGAGATTAGGATTTGTCACTCCGAGTATCGGAGAGGTATCTCTAGGCCCTCTCGGTAATGCACATCACTATAAGCCTTGCAAGAAATGTGACTAATGAGTTAGTTGCGGGATGATGCATTATGGAATGAGTAAAGAGACTTGCCGGTAATGAGATTGAACTAGGTATTGAGATACCAACGATCGAATCTCGGGCAAGTAACATACCGATGACAAAGGGAACAATGTATGTTGTTGTGCGGTTTGATCGATGAAGATCTTCATAGAAAATGTAGGAACCAATATGAGCATCCAGGTTCCACTATTGGTTATTGACTGCAGATGAGTCTCGGTTATGTCTACATAGTTCTCGAACCCGTAGGATCCACACGCTTAACGTTCGGTGACGATCGGTATTATGAGTTTATGTGTTTTAATGTACCGAAGGTAGTTCGGAGTCCCGGATAGGATCAGGGACATGACGAGGAGTCTCAAAATGGTCGAGACATAAAGATCAATATATTGGAAGCCTATATTTGGACATTGGAATGGTTTCGGATGAGTTCGGGCATTTTCCGGAGTACCGGGAGGTTACCGGAACCCCCGGGGAGTATATGGGACTTATTGGGCCTTAGTGGAATAGAGGAGAGGAAGGTAAAAGGCGGGAGGCGCGCCCCCCTAGCCCAATACGAATTGGGTGCCCCCCTTTCCTTTCCCCTCTCCTCCCCTTCCTTCTCTCCTACTCCTACTACTTGGAAGGGGGATCCTACTCCCGGTGGGAGTAGGACTCCCCTAGGGCGTGCCATAGAGGGCCGGTGTCGGTGTCAAAACCGGCGGATCTCGGGTAGGGGGTCCTGAACTGTGCTTCTAGGCCGGATGGTAACAGGAGACAAGGGACACGAAGTTTTACCCAGGTTCGGGCCCTCTTGATGGAGGTAAAACCCTACGTCCTGCTTGATTAATATTGATGATATGGGTGTTAGAAGAGTAGATCTACCACGAGATCAGAGAGGCTAAACCCTAGAAGCTAGCCTATGGTATGATTGTATGTTGTGATTGTTGTCCTACGGACTAAAACCCTTCGGTTTATATAGACACCGGAGAGGGTTAGGGTTACACAAGGCCGGTTACAAAGGAGGAGATATCCATATACGTATTGCCTAGCTTGCCTTCCATGCCAAGTAGAATCCCATCCAGACACGAGACGAAGTCTTCAATCTTGTATCTTCATAGTCTAACAGTCCGGCCAATGGAGATAGTCCGGCTATCCGGAGACCCCCTAATCCAGGACTCCCTCAGTAGCCCCCGGACCAGGCTTCCATGACGACGAGTCCGGCCCGCAGTATTATCTTCGGCATTGCAAGGCGGGTTCCTCTTCAAATTCTGTGTACCTGTCGAAATAATGTCCGGTTCCTTGTGACGGTTTGTACTCCTTGGCTTCTTCGCCCAATAATGGCTACTTTCCACGTGTCGAGCGAATGTGAAGAGCCAAGGTGTTTTCACATTTACCCCCTAGCTATGTAAATGAGCCGCCTATTTAAAAAGGCGAGGATTCAGATCCAAATCACATCATCCTCCCTTGCCGAGTCTTCATTGGAGCGTGCTTGACAAAGATCCATTCCATCATGGCCGGTCGACGCAGCTCCTCCTCTCGCACCCCTAGTTCCAAGCCTAGAGATTGGGAGAGATGTTCCATCCCGCACAGCAAATTGGTGATGCTTCAGTCTAAGGGATTTCTTCCCCGAGCGTACCTGGTCCCGGTTCGAGCCGGGCTTGCCACCTACAATGGCGGAGAGTAAGCGGAGAGCCGTCCCAATCCCTCCAAGGGAGAGCGGGGATGCCTTGTCCCTTACCTGGTAAGAGGGCTCGGATTCCCAATTCATCCGTTTCTCCGGGGGCTTCTGGAGTTCTATGGCCTCCAGCTGCACAATCTTACGCCTGCCTCCCTGCTGCATATCGCAGGATTGGTAGCCCTTTGCGAGTTATTTTTGGGTTGTGAGGCTCATTTCGCTCTGTGGAAGAAGCTGTTCTGCCTTGTGCCCTGTTCCAAGAAGGGATCAATATATCAAGTGGGCGGAGCCGAAGTGTGGCGTATCGCCGGGACCGGATACCTGTCCGGGACCCCGAAGAAGACGTCCGAAGACTGGCCTTCAGAATGGTTTTATATAGAAGATGTCCCCCTTCCGAACCCTATTCGGATCAGCCTTCCTGAGTTTGACAATGCCCCTTTGAAGAAGCGCCGGAGCTGGCGTCCACGGAGCTCCCTGGAGGAAGACGACAGGGACATTCTTTATCTGATGAGCCAGATAAGTTCTTCAGCTCGATCCGGATTGACCATGATCGAGGTCATGGCTATATGCATTATGCGGGGGGTGCAGCCGCTCCAGTACAGAGGCCACCCCATATGGGATTTCAACGGGGAGGATGACGCCACCCGCCACGGCCGCAAAGGGCCGGGATCGGCTGCTGATCTAATAAAGATCTTGTCCACTTTGTACAAGGGAGAAGATGAGGAATTCCTCTGTGTCAACCCGTAGGGCGGATTCTCCATGTACAATCCTCCGAGCAGGGTAAGCGGAGATTTTTTCTCGCCCATCCGTTTCGTATTCCCGTAGTTTAAGTATTCATTCTAGCGATTTCATCGCAGGAGCTGCGCCAGGCAGTAAAGGAGATAAACAACCCTCCTCCACAGCCCGAGGACCCTGGACGGTCCCTTGACCCGGCCTCCCAGGAGGATCCGGACATATCCGTGGAGCTGATCGACGGGGTATTTTACCAAGGGAGTAATGACAATACCTTGGTGGCCATTACGGCCGATTACCCTGGGCTAGTTCCAGCCTCACAGGTAACTGAGACCGAAGTTCCAGCACTTAAAAAGGGATCCATCCTTGTGCTCTTTTTTATTGCCGTATAACAGCCGTGTTTTGCAGGGGAGGTCCTCGGGGCAGAAGGCCGAGCCTGTGGCAACTAGCCAACAAGGGGCCGTTAGGTCAGGCAGGCTGAAAAGATCTGCAGTCCGGATTGAGGCACCGGCGCAACGGTATGGCGCGCCGTCTTTATTGCAAGACATTGTTTATAAAGGCATATTAATGCCCATGCCTTCTTTTCAGGAAAAAGAGCGCTCGCCGGACTATACCCGGAGAGGCTACCAACCACACCTCCACAAGCCAGGCTCCAAGGCCGGACTCAGGAGTTGGAACGAGTATAAGGCGTGCGCCGGGTGCTCCTCCGACAGAGGATACGGATAGACTGTCCGCCACCCATTCTGAGGTGGAAAGTGCCATGAACCATAGGCGTCGCCGGACTGTTCTTCGTGACGCTTGTTTCTCCCAAGAGGCTTTGGATGCCTTCAGCTCGGGAGATGCGCACCTCCGTGCCGCTCAAAATGGTCTAGCCAGAGCCACGGAGCAGTATGTAAAAGACATACGGGTGAGAAAATTTGATGATTATATATACCAGTAGCCCCTGAGACTTGAAACAATTAGGATAACTGATTTAAGGATCATTTGTTATGTAGGTTCTTACAGAAAAGAATACTCAACTGTCCTAGGAGCTGGAAGAGTGCAAAGCCCAACTTCAGGCCGCACTGTCCGCCGCAGGGGAGCCCAAAGAGACCCCCGCTGGTAACATATCCGTCAAATGATAAGTATCATATTAGAGTGCGGCTTTAAATGCAAATCTGACGATAAAATTGCAGATGACGTTGGAGTGAATCCGGATAAGCAGCACCTCATACGCCAGCTAAAGGATGGTGAGAGCGTGCTAACGAGGGTGAGGCAGGAGAAAAATGATCTCCAAGATGCCAACACCAAGCTGGGAGTGGAACTAAAAGATGTTCGTGCCCAACTGTCGGATTCTGTTAAAGAGAATCGGCGGCTTCGACGCGGCATATTTAGTAAGTGCTTGAACGAACTTTGAAAAAGAGTTCGGCGAGGAAGCTGGCTGACAGAGTTATGTCTGTAGGTATGCTAACAGGACGTCCTGCCGAGGAGATGCCTAGTTCAACGGGTGAAATTCTTCCCGAGCTCGCACAGTTGCACGAACAAGTTCGGCAGGTGATGCAAGGCGTCGCCCAGGCCTTGTGGCCGTCCGTCTCCATACCCGCAGGCCTTGGAGAGCTTACAGAAAAGCTGAAGGGAGCACGGCGGCGCTTTCGATTATGGAAGGTGTCGGCCTGCCGTCAGGGTGCCAGGGAAGCCTGGGCAATGGTGAAGACACGGTACACGAAGGCTGACCCGAACCACATGGCCGAAGTCGGACCTGTGGGGCCTGATGGCAAGGAGATCCCTGTGAGTTTAGTGTACGGCCAAGTAGAATTGGCCGCAAAGTATTCCCAACAGGACTGTAGACTAGACAGCCTATTGGATGGCATTGAAGAGGAATTCGACCAGTCAAATTGACTATGTAATTTTAAAGTGACATGTATGATGCCTTCTAGGCGGATTGTAGATCGTTTGTCGTGGCGGACCTTTTCGCTTCAACCTCGGGACCCGACAGTCCGGAGTGTATCCGAATACCCTCTCGGTTATGTAAGAACCGGGGCATGCGTGGAGACCAGGCGTAGGGGTCATAAGTGCTTTATCAGACAAGTGCCCAACTAGTTATGTTATATTACATGGGTAGTAAGAAACATCTTCCAGAGAGAATAGTTCCGCTAAGGGTTCCTTTCCCTGGGTAGGCATGCCCTAAAGTGCATGTCCAGCCTGCGACGAGAAGCGCAGAAAAAACATCTGGGGGCAGATATGGATAATAAATAAAAGTCATCTTTTGTTCACCGACCAAATATTCTCTTAAGAACGCTAGCTTTCGGCTTCACCCAGTCTGAGGTACACGTCCGGCTGACCCGGCGGTAACAATCGCAGAGGTGCTCCCTAGCCGAATTAACGGGAACGTAGGGCATAAATACAAGAGCCAGGCAACCCAGCTTGGCCAAAACTTAAGTCATATTGATGCATATAATGGTGAAAAAAGGTACATGCGGAAGTATAACGCATGTGTTGGGCGTGATGCCCAGGTAAATAATTTAAGCTTCTGTGAAAGAAGCCCCCAGGTGTAGAGAGTGCGGCTAGAACATCTGTAATGTACAAGTGAGGCACAAGGTGACCCTTGAAGGCCTAGAGGAATAAAAGAAAGAAAGGGAAACAAGATAGATGACGCATATGCAGAAAATGGACAAAGGGAGGGGACTAACATAAAGTCCGGTGCTAGGCGTAGAATCTTCGGAGCCTGGCTGCGTTCCATGGGTTCGGCTCGAGTCGACTAGTCGATGCATCCCGCAGTCGGTACGCTCCACCGGTCAGAACTTGGTCGATGATGAAGGGACCTTCCCATTTGGGCTCTAGCTTGTTCTTCTTCTTCTTATCCGGCAGCCGGAGAACTAGTTCGCCAACGTTATAAGTTTTGGCTCGTACTTCTCTGCTTTGGTATCTGCAAGCCTGTTGCTGGTAAAATGTGGAACGGGCTTTGGCTATGTCGCGCTCTTCCTCCAAGGTGTCCAGACTGTCCTGTCAATCGAGCTCGGCTTCTCTTTCTTCGTACATGCGCACTCGAGGTGAGTCATGAATTATGTCACAGGGCAGGACTGCCTCTGCGCCGTACACCATAAAAAATGGTGTGTATCCAGTACTACGATTTGGCGTGGTCCGTAGCCCCCAGAGTACGGAGTCGAGCTCCTCTACCCAGTGCGTGTCAGACTCTGTTAAGGAGCGCACTAGTCTGGGTTTAATGCCGCTCATTATAAGACCATTTGCTCGTTCGACTTGACCGTTGGTTTGTGGGTGGTAGACTGAAGCATAATCGAACTTGATGCCCATTTTGCTGCACCAGAGTTTTACCTCGTCGGCCGTGAAGTTTGTGCCGTTATCAGTGATGATGCTGTGAGGGACACCGTAGCGATGTACAACCCCGGATATGAAATCTATCACCGGTCCGGATTCGGCTGTTTTAACCGGTTTGGCCTCTATCCATTTGGTGAATTTATCCACCATGACTGTCGGTGTCAAAACCGGCAGATCTCGGGTAGGGGGTCCCGAACTGTGCGTCTAGGCCGGATGGTAACAGGAGGCAAGGAACACGATGTTTTACCCAGGTTCGGGCCCTCTTGATGGAGGTAAAACCCTATGTCCTGCTTGATTAATATTGATGATATGGGTAGTACAAGAGTAGATCTACCATGAGATCAAGGAGGCTAAACCCTAGAAGCTAGCCTATGGTATGATTGTTGTATGATGAAGTTGTCCTACGGACTAAAACCCTCCAGTTTATATAGACACCGGAGAGGGTTAGGGTTACACAAAGTCGGTTACAATGGTAGGAGATCTTGAATATCCGCATCGCCAAGCTTGCCTTCCACGCCAAGGAAAGTCCCATCCGGACACGGGACGAAGTCTTCAATCTTGTATCTTCATAGTCCTGGAGTCCGGCTGAAGGTATAGTCCGGCTACCCGAACACCCCCTAATCCAGGACTCCCTCAGTAGCCCCTGAACCAGGCTTCAATGACGACAAGTCCGGCGCGTAGATTGTCTTCAGCATTGCAAGGCGGGTTCCTCCTCCAAATTCTTCATAAAAGTTTGTAAACACCAAGAGTAGTGTCCGGCTCTGCAAAATAAGTTTCCATGTATTGCCACAGAGAGAATAATATTAACAAAAATCTAATCTGCTGACGTATTCCGCAGCGCGACATCACACTACAGCCAAGCCTTTATTCGAATCGTTTTCACTTTTCCACCTCAGCGTGTTTTGCGAGGCGGTTTCCTTGGCACGTCTTGTCAAAGCAAAGACGTGTCCCCCATTTACGGGATTCTCATCAATACGGACGTGGGTAACCCAACCGTGCCATTTATCACGGCGCTTGGGAGGCAAGCGAGTTTTACTAGGCTGGTGGGGAGCATAGTCGCATCCGCTCATATAAGGGGATAAGGATCCACCTTTTTACCTACGCCTTCTTCCTCCTTTGCCTACCCATCTTCTGCGCACCCGAGCTCCAGCGCCCAAGCCCGCACTTCCTACCTCAACCTTCTCCAACAATGTCCGGAGCGGTAGGCAAGTGGATGGTCTCCTCCGTCACGGAGGGCCATGTCAAAAGGCTAAGGAAGGACGGATACCTGTCCAAAGACATTGCGCACCGGCTTCCTGAGGAGGGGCAGCTTCTCCCCACCCCGAGGCCCCATGAGAGGGTAGTATTTCTTCCCCACTTCCTCCGCGGACTGGGTTTTCCTCTCCACCCATTTGTCCGCGGGCTCATGTTCTACTATGGCCTAGATTTCCACGATCTGGCCCCAAACTTCATCCTCAATATCTCGGCGTTTATCGTCGTGTGCGAGGCTTTCCTCTGCATCCGCCCCCATTTCGGCCTCTGGCTCAAGACCTTCAACGTCAAGCCAAAGGTGGTGCGCGGCAACCAGGCGGAGTGCGGAGGTGCCATGGTGGGCAAAATAGCCAACGTCCTATGGCTCGAGGGCTCCTTTGTGGAGACCTTGAAGGGGTGGTAGTCAGGATGGTTTTACATCACCGAGCCACGCGATCCGAAGTGGATCGCAGCCCCTGAATTCCGATCCGGACCCCTACGCGGCTCACGTCCTAGAAGGAGACGGGCTTGTCGTGGGGGGACGAAGAAGAGGTGACCGGACTACAAAAATGCATCCAGTCCCTGGTGAACAAGCAGCCCAAGCTTGTCAACGTAGTCCAGGTCATGCTCATCCGCCGGATCCTTCCATGTCAAGAACGGGACTTCAATTTGTGGGAGTTCAACCTGGCGCAACACCAAACTCTGAGCAGGCTCTTCGACACAACGTACGAAGATGTCTGGAAGGGGCTAACCAAAGGCGCCGAGGCTCCCAAATCCGCCTCCGAAGACCGCAGATTCAGCTCGCAGCGTCCTGCTGGCGAGGTAAAATATTTTCACCTTTTACAGGATGTTAAGTTTTCTTCATAGTTTGACTTTATGCGGGATCTAAACTCCCTCACCTTTGACAGGATTGGCAGGCGAAGTCCGGACTGATTAACTATCCGGCTCCCTTGCCGAAGACCCAGCCCCTGCTCTCCTAGTGAAGCTGCTGGTTCCGGCACCTTATGTGGTGCCGGAGAAGAAGGCCAAGAAGAAGAAGGCCACGGGGACTCGAAAGAGTTCCCGGCATATGGTGGTGTCGGACTCGTCGTCCGATGAGTCCGAGACGCACTCCTCCCGTGAAGATGAGGAGGAGGAAGAAGAAACCTCTCCCCTCCAGCGGGGGGAGGAAAGAAGAGGAAGGCCGCCCCAGTAGGGGAGGCCGACGGGTCCAAAAAGAGGAAAACCCCACCACCGGACTACGCCCCCGACGCCGACGAGGACGAAGAGGAGTGGCCGGACAGGGCCAAGCGTCCGGCGAAATCATAAGTGTTCGGATACCAGAGTAACTCATGATATTCCTTTTGTTGCACAGCTTTCCCTAATGTCGAATACAATCATGCAGCCCGCCCAAGGACAGGCTCGACGAGTCGTCGAGCGGCTCCCTGGATTCATCGGACGTGAATTTAGTTCCGCCCGCTGCCTCGCCCTGTGCTGCGGATGACGCCGAAGTGGCGTCGCGACAAGCTCCGGGGCAAGAGGAGGTGGTCCAGGAGGAGCCACGAGGCGACCTCCCGGACTCCAGGAGTAAAGGGGACAAGACCCCCCAGGGCTCCAAGTCCGGCTTTAAGCCAGACACCGCGCCGGAATCATCAACGGTTCCGGACCGCGGCAGGCGAACTCCTGCCAAGAGGAGCAAGCCTATTGAGCCGGCGCCCTCCATCCAACCGGAGGCGCCGGACAATCTGCTGGAGGTGCTTAAGGGCGCCTCCATCGACGACGAGCACCGTGTCATCATGAGTACGGTGGTCCAGAAGGTTCGGTCCGCCCAAAGCGGACTTACTGAAGCTTGTACTAGCCTTCTAACAGGCTTCGGGGTAAGTAGAAATATGTAAAAATATTACCGCATAGACAGTAGCCCCTGATGCTCTGTTTGGCCTTCGGAAAGAAAAGCCGAATAGAGGATCTATTAAATATTGCAGGAGTCTAACTAAAAAGGAGTCAATATACGTATGCAGGCTTCGCTGCTGGCCACCGCCGCACTGACTGCGGAGGTGGATGCCCTGAAGCAGGGCCTCGAGCGGACCGAGCAAGAGCTCGGTCTTGCCAAACGGCAGCTCGAGGAGAAAGAAGGTAAGAGATACCTTATAGAAAAAATGCCTATAAGAAGACGCAATTGCAAAAAATGACAGGAGTATACTGCTTATTGCAGGGGCCACAACTGAGGTGGCGACCCTCAAGCAGGCGCTGTCCGAGGCCAAGAAGAGAGCGGGCACGAAGCGCACCGAGCGGGAGAAATTTGAGGCGCAGGTCGGCGAGGTGCAGCAAGAGCTTCAGGCTCTCATGAAAAAACATGAGAGTTTGGAGCTCGACTTGAAGACACGAGCGTCCGAGCTTGCTGCGGCCCTTAAAACTGCCAAATCTGCCAAGGCCGAAGCCCAGAAGGCCCTCCAGGAATTGGATGCGGTGAAAAAGATAGCGGCGGGTAAGGCATTCTCTATGCAAAGCAGACATATAAAAGTAAACTACTTGTTACTTACCCGAATTCGGAGCTCTCCAGGGGCATTCGCAGATCTTCCCAGCAGCGTATCCAATGCGCCACATTCTATCGAGCCGAGGAAGGCAGCTTGACGGAGAAGGTGTTCTGGTCTCAGTACGCTGAGGCCGGACACCCTGTGCCCTTGAGCGACCAGCTGAAGCAGCTGGTCGAGCTCCACAAGGCGGCCGAACAGGCCCTGAAGGGCTTCATAGTTCGGTTGTGGCCTAGAGAGGCCTTGCCTGGGAGCTACTTCAGACTGGTGCGGCGGTTGGTGGAGGCTTGTCCAAGGCTCGAGGTCATCAAGCGCTCCGTCTGCATCGAAGGTGCCCGTAGGGCCCTTGCCCGTGCAAAGGTGCACTGGGGTAAGCTGGACGGTGAGAAGCTTGTGAGGGATGGGACGCCGCCGGGGAAGGAGCATGGCAAGCCCGAGAACTATTACAAGGATGTTCTAGCCGGTGCCCGCCTTATGACGGATGAATGCACCAAGGATGTAAGTTTTGAATGAACTCGCTCGTGTTATCCTGTGCGCTGAAAACTTGTTCATATGCGCTAAGCAATGCTTGAATCTAAAATATTACTTTATGTGCGGCCGTTTATCAAAAAATTGAGAGATGGCCAGTCGTCGGCTTCTTCCCCCATGCCACTAGTGTTGGGGTGTTCGGGATAATCCTGAGCGCTCTTTTTCCCATGATTGGGTCCGTCGAGGGAGGCGCTCAGCACAACGAACAAGGCAATCGGACTATAATGCTTGAACACTCTCACTTAGCCATAGAACTCTATAATTTTAAATTTCGGCGAAGCCCCTAGTATTCGGAAGACCGAGTTTGGGGCGCTATCCATGCCTTGGCCGGACAAATCCGGTTCCTCGCTCGAAGCGGCATAAGTCTTTAAGGACTCGAAAAACCTCTCGAATAGCGACCGGTCTCTCGCCTCATCATGATAGTCAGTTTTAGCTTTCTCTACTGAGGTGCTCAGCCCAGCTCAACTGGGGCACAATCGCAGTAGTTCTCCTAGTGCTACCTTAGCCGATATAGCGGAACGTAAGGCACCAAAACATAGGAGCCGGGCAAACCCAACTATTGACCCAAATCATGATTCGAAGCCGATGCATATAGTGCTATAAGTTCGGGGTGCCGCACTTGTGAAAGTGTACGGACTTCTCACGCCATATTGATGGGTACTGAAGCCCCTGGCGTATTTTTGCAATACCACAGTGTACGGATGCAACGTGTTATTGATACACACATATATCAAAAGAGGATAATGCAAAAAATAGACAAAAAGCTATGCATTGTTTATAGGAAGGCTGCTATGAAAGCGGAACGATACAAATAGTGCGATAAGCAAAAGAAATTAGACTATTTAACATGTCCTGGCCAGGGGCAGGCCGCGGAATTGTATTAAAAAATAGGTATACTGCTCGCAATAGAGACCACCTGGGAGTTCCATAATGCGGCGTGGCTTGTCTGCTTTCCTGGATCTTGCATCGTTTGTGCGGCAGTTGAATTGCCGAACGGGTCATCCGAAGTATGGAGTCCTGAGAGTAAGAGAAAAAAAAGAAAAAAAGGAATCCGGCAGCCCCTGGTGCGGTTTAAGCCGTATTTCGGGCGTGCCATGATACCCTTCCCCTATGCCCATGGTATTTCAAGAGCGTAGTTATGTACGCGAAGCACTGGTTTCGCGATATCGCGAGGGCTAGGGTTGGGGCCGCATTGCTACGCTAGCTCAGAACGTGCCAGGCGGTCTTGTTGTAGGGTACTCCGGGCGCGCTTGACAGTGTCCGGCTTTTTGAAGGCCGAACTGGAGAACTGCCTACAGAGGTTGCCTTGTACTTCTGCTGCGAGCGCTGCCGTGTGCTCCTCCGTTCGGAGGGAGCATTCAGTGTTCCCATTGACCATGATTACTCCTCTAGGGCCTGGCATCTTGAGCTTGAGGTATGCATAGTGCGGTACCACGTTGAATTTTGCAAATGCGGTTCGCCCGAGCAGTGCGTGATAGCCATTGCGGAACGGGACTATGTCGAAGATTAACTCCTCGCTTCGGAAGTTATCCGGAGATCCGAAGACCACTTCCAGTGTGACTGAGCCTGTACAGTTGGCTTCTACACCTGGTATGATGCCTTTAAAGGTCGTTTTGGTGGGCTTGATCCTCGAGGGATCTATGCCCATTTTTCGCATTGTATCCTAGTAAAGCAGGTTCAGGCTGCTGACGCCGTCCATGAGGACTCTTGTGAGATGAAATCCATCAATGATTGGGTCTAGAACCAATGCGGCGAAGCCGCCATGGCGGATGCTAGTGGGGTGGTCCCTTCGATCAAATGTGATCAGGCAGGAGGACCATGGGTTGAACTTTGGGGCGACTGGCTCTATCGCATATACGTCCCATAACGCACGCTTCCGCTCCCTCTTGGGGATGTGGGTTGCGTATATCATGTTCATCGTCCGCACTTGCGGGGGAAATCCCTTCTGTCCACTGTTGTTCGGTGGCCTGGGCTCCTCCTCGTCGTCGCTATGCAGCCCCTTGTCTTTGTTTTCGGCTCTTAACTTGCCTGCCTGCTTAAACACCCAACAGTCCCTGTTGGTGTGATTGGTTGGCTTTTCGGGGGTGCCATGTATCTGGCACAAGCGGTCGAGTATTCGTTCCAAACTGGACGGGCCTTGAGTATTTCTTTTGAATGGCTTTTTCCATTGACCGTATTTGTAGCCTCGAAATCCGGCATTAACTGCCGTATCCTCGTTGCTGTCGCTGTTAACGCGGCGCTTTTGTTTGTTCCGACGCGACCTGTCGCTTTTGTCCTTGGTATTCGAATTACCAGGGTTCTTGGTTAAATTGTTGCTGCGAGCTAGCCAGCTATCTTCTCCCGCGCAAAAGCGGGTCATGAGTGTCGTGAGGGCTGCCATAGATTTCGGCTTTTCCTGTCCCAGGTGCCGGGCAAGCCACTCGTCACGGATATTATGCTTGAAGGCCGCTAAGGCCTCTGCGTCCGGACAGTCGACTATCTGGTTTTTCTTTGTTAGGAACCATGTCCAAAATTGCCTGGCCGATTCCTCTGGCTGCTGAATTATGTGGCTTAGGTCATCGGCGTCCGGTGGTCGCACATAAGTGCCCTGGAAGTTGTCAAGGAATGCGGCTTCCAGGTCCTCCCAAGAACCGATTGAGTCTGCTGGCAAGCTGTTCAGCCAATGCCGGGCCAGTCCCTTAAGTTTGAGTGGGAGGTATTTGATGGCGTGTAGATCATCGCCGCGTGCCATGTGGATATGAAGGAGATAATCCTCGATCCATACCGCAGGATCTGCATCGTACGATTCGATGTTTACGGGTTTGAAGCCCTCAGGGATTTTATGATCCATTACTTCATCTGTGAAGCATAGTGGGTGTGCGGCGCCTCTGTATTGGGCTATATCATGACGCAGCTCGAAGGAGCTTTGTCTGTTGAGTTTGGCCCGGCCGGATTTATTGCAACCGGAGTGACGATCACCGTCACGTGCCGTGGGGCGCTTGCGCGATCCATAGATCGATCTTGTTTGCCTTGCCTTGTCCTCCAGTATGTCGCGTAGGTCGGGCGCATTTTCCCGTGCCTTAGTATGCTTGACGCGGCGTTGGGGCATGGCTTGAGCGGAGGGCCAAGAGGCCTCTCTGTCGCGGCCACGAGGTGGCCGGTCGGCCATGTCATGCGCTGGTGATGTAGGTGCTTCCTCCTCTAGTCGGGGTAGCAGCCTGCGCTTTGGGTAACTCTTGGAGGGGCGTTCGAGTTCATACTCTTCGGCCGCAAGGACTTCAGTCCATATGTCAGCTAGCAAATCCTGATCAGCTCTAAGCTGTTGCTGTTTTTTCTTGAGCCTGCTTGCCGTGGACATAAGCCTGCGTTTAAAACTCTCTTGTTCGGTGAGATCCTCTGGCACGATGAACTCGTCGTTGTCGAGGCTTGCCTCGTCTTCGGATGGAGGCGTATAATTATCGTCCTCAACCTCTTGGTCCGCCGCCCTCTCGTGAGGGCTGGCTTCTCTATCCTCCTGTGCTGAATCTTGCTGGAGGGGGTGTTCTTCGGCACTATCCGGAGTAGTATTATCTCCCGTGCCGGAATCACTGTTTTTGCTTTGGCGGGATTTAGAGCGGCGCCGCTGACGCCGGCGCTTGGGCTGTTTCTTAGAGGTATCGTCCCTCGCTGTTCCATCGCCATCTCCATCCTTTGGAGTGTCCACCATATATATGTCATATGACGAGGTGGCCTTCCAGCGCCCTACAGGTGCTGGTTCTTGTTTGTCTCCTGCATCGTCGTCCATGCCGTCGATGTCTTTGGAGTCGAAGTCAAGCATGTCGGTTAAGTCGTCGACAGTGGCTACCAAGTGGGTGGTGGGTGGGTTTTGAATTTCTTCATCGTCCGTATCCCAACCTTGCTGACCATAGTCCGGCCAGGGCTCTCCTGATAAAGAGAGAGACTTTAGAGAATTCAGGATGTCGCCGAAGGGCGAGTGCTGAAAGATGTCCGCGGCGGTGAACTCCATTATCGGCGCCCAATCGGATTCGATCAGCAGGGGCGGGGGGGGGGGCTCGGAGTTTGGAGAGGAATCCGGCTCCTCGGAGTCACGGGCCATGCGGAGTGTGGGGCTGGAGTTCGGCTCGATCGCCTCTGAGATCGCAGCCCCTGAGGTAGCATCCAACCGCTGATCCTCGATCGGCGTAGTAGGCTCCGAATCAATGCCCGGAACCGATGCGTGTGCGGCCTCCAAGGCGCTGTTCGGCGGCAGAGCTATATCATGCCCATCGAGACAGTGCAGCGCGCTTGGCTGTGGCTCGAATCTTTCGAAGATCAAGTCCCCACAGATGTCAGCCATGTAGTTTAGGCTTCCAAACCTGACCTGATGGCCAGGGGCGTAGCTTTCGATCTGCTCAAGGTGGCCAAGCGAATTGGCCCGCAGTGCGAAGCCACCAAAGACGAAGATCTGTCCGGGCAGAAAAGTCTCACCCTGGACTGCATTTCTGTTGATGATCGAAGGAGCCATCGGGCCTGAAAGCGACGACACAGAGGAACTCTCAATGAAAGCACCAATGTCGGTGTCAAAACCGGCGGATCTCGGGTAGGGGGTCCCGAACTGTGCGTCTAGGCCGGATGGTAACAGGAGGCAAGGAACACGATGTTTTACCCAGGTTCGGGCCCTCTTGATGGAGGTAAAACCCTATGTCCTGCTTGATTAATATTGATGATATGGGTAGTACAAGAGTAGATCTACCACGAGATCAAGGAGGCTAAACCCTAGAAGCTAGCCTATGGTATGATTGTTGTATGATAAAGTTGTCCTATGGACTAAAACCCTCCGGTTTATATAGACACCAGAGAGGGTTAGGGTTACACAAAGTCGGTTACAATGGTAGGAGATCTTGAATATCCGCGTCGCCAAGCTTGCCTTCCACGCCAAGGAAAGTCCCATCCGTACACGGGACAAAGTCTTCAATCTTGTATCTTCATAGTCCTAGAGTCCGGCTGAAGGTATAGTCCGGCTACCCGAACACCCCCTAATCCAGGACTCCCTCAATGACCAATAAGTATTTTTCTTGTGGGTTCCACCTTTAAGGGGTCCAACCATGTCAAGCCCCCAGACCACGAAGGGCCATGTAATGGGGATTGTTCGGAGGGCGGTGGGTGGCATATGGCTTTGATTTGCAAAGAGCTGGCAACCGGTGCAACGCTGGACTAAGTCCTGTGCGTCTACCCGGGCCGTTGGCCAATAGAACCCTGTACGGAAGGCCTTGCTCACTAGAGCCCAGGCTACGGCATGATGATCGCCGAGTCCGGCATGAATTTCTGCCAAAAGGTTCCGTCCTTCCTCTTCGGAGATGCACCGTTGAAGGACTCCGGTAGCGCTTTTTTTGTACAATTCTCCCTTGTGGACCCTGTAGGCCTTTGATCGCCGCACTATGCAGCGTGCCTCATTTTGGTCCTCCGGGAGTTCCTGTCTAGTTAGGTAGGCCAGGAGTGGTTCTGTCCACGGGGCAATAATGGCCATTATTTCGTGGGCTGATTGTGTTATTTCAGTGGCGGAGCCTCCGATTGTGTCAGAGAGTTCGGTATCGGGTATTTTGGCCGGGTCTGGACTGTTGTTACCGGTGTCCCCTTCCCATGCTACGGATGGCTTGAAAAGCCTTTCCAGAAAAATGTTGGGAGGGACGGCATCGCGTTTGGCACCAATGCGAGCGAGGATATCCGCCGCCTGATTGTTTTCCCGAGCCACATGGTGAAATTCGAGCCCCTCGAACCGAGCTGACATTTTTAGGACGACATTGCGATAAGCGGCCATTTTTGGATCCTTGGCATCAAAGTCTCCATTTATTTGGGATATCACGAGGTTTGAATCCCCGCACACCTCTAGGCGTTGAATGCCCATGGATACTGCCATTCGGAGACCATGTAGAAGGGCCTCATATTCGGCTGCGTTGTTGGAGTCTGTATACATTATCTGTAGTACGTATTGAATGGTGTCTCCTGTTGGGGATGTCAAAACAACGCCAGCCCCCAGACCAGCCAACATTTTGGAGTTGTCGAAGTGCATGATCCAGTTTGAATATGTGACGTACTCTTTAGGGAGTTCGGCTTCCGTCCATTCAGTGACGAAGTCAGCCAAAACTTGCAATTTAATAGCTCGCCGTGGCTTGTAAGTTATGTCGAACGGGAGGAGCTCAATGGCCCATTTGGCAATCCGGCCCGTCGCGTCGCGGTTGTTTATAATATCGTTAAGTGGTACTTTTGAGGCTACCGTTATCGAACACTCTTGAAAGTAGTGTCGCAGCTTCCGGGATGCCATGAATACCGCGTACGCTATCTTTTGATAATGCGGGTACCGTGATTTGCATGGAGTAAGGATAGTGGACACGTTGTAAACAAGCTTTTGAAGGGGAAATTTGTGTCCGTCCACTTCTTGCTCGACGACAAGCACTGCGCTTACTACTTGATGAGTTGCCGCAATGTATAATAGCATTGGTTTGCCAATGTTTGGCGCGGCCAGGACTGGGTTTGTTGCCAATATGGCCTTTATTTCGTTGAGTCCGGCCGTGGCGGCGTCCGTCCACTCGAAGTGTTCGGTGCGTCGGAGGAGGCGATAAAGGGGTAATGCCTTTTCTCCCAAGCGGGAGATAAAGCGTCTTAGAGTCGCCACACATCCAGTTAATTTTTGTATTTGTTTGAGGTCTGTTGGGGTAGCCAACTGTGACAATGCTCGAATTTTGGCCGGATTAGCTTCAATACCTCTACTGGAGACAATGAATCCCAGGAGCTTTCCTACTGGTACGCCGAAAACGCATTTTTCCGGATTGAGCTTGACGTCATATGTTCGGAGGTTGTCGAATGTGAGCCTCAAGTCGTCTACTAGAGTTTCGACATGCTTGGTTTTAACGACCACGTCATCCACATATGCCTCCACTGTTTTGCCGAT
Organism: Triticum urartu; assembly: GCF_056163025.1. Classification (NCBI taxonomy): domain Eukaryota; kingdom Viridiplantae; phylum Streptophyta; class Magnoliopsida; order Poales; family Poaceae; genus Triticum; species Triticum urartu. The sequence goes on from NC_141874.1 coordinate 544,840,723, forward strand.
CTGGTTTGCCAGGCATGTCTGAATCATGCGCTGATATGTTGCACCGGCGTTTTTTAGCCCGAAGGGCATTGTGTTGAAGTAGAATGGGCCGTATGGTGTGATGAATGCCGTTGCGGCTTGGTCTGGCTCTGCCATTTTTGATTTGATGGTAGCTGGAGTATGCGTCGAGGAAACACAATGAATCGTGTCCTGCAGTAGCATCGATGATTTGATCGATGCGGGGGAGGGGGAAGGGATCCTTTGGGCAGGCCTTGTTAAGGTCCTTAAAATCGACGCACAAGCGCCAGGATTTGTCCTTCTTTGGTACCATCACCAGGTTTGCTAGCCAGTCTAGATGTTTTATGTCTCTGATGAATCCGGCCTCCAATAGCTTGGCTAGTTCCTCTCCCATGGCTTGTCTTTTAGGCTCGGAGAAACGTCGAAGAGCCTGCTTGGCTGGCTTGAATCCTTTTAGGATATTTAGGCTGTGTTCAGCCAGCCTGCATGGGATTCCTGGCATGTCTGAAGGGTGCCAGGCAAAAATGTCCCAGTTTTCGCGTAGGAACTCTCGCGGTGCGGCATCGACATCAGGGTTTAACTGTGGCCCGATGGAAGCTGTTTTTGTAGGGTCCGTTGGATGGACTTGGAATTTGACTATTTCGTCCGCCAGCTTAAAGGAGGTGGACTTGGATCTTTTATCGAGTATCACGTCGTCCCTGTTCACCGTGGAGCGCAGCGCAGTTAGTTCTTCGGCCGCTAGGGCTTCGGATAGTGCCTCAAGGGCCAGTGCAGCTGTCTTATTTTCGGCGCGGAGTGCTATGTCCGGATCACTAACAAGAGTGATGATTCCGTTGGGCCTGGGCATTTTGAGCTTCATGTACCCGTAATGGGGTATGGCTTGGAAGATTGTAAACGCCTCCCGCCCTAATAGAGCGTGGTATCCACTGCTGAACGGGGCCACTTGGAATGTAATTTCTTCGGACCTGTAATTATCCGGCGTGCCGAATACCACGTCTAGTGTGATTTTTCCGGCGCAGCGTGCTTCCCGACTGGGGATGATTCCTCTAAAGTTGTGCTACTTTGCTTAATGCGGCTCCAGTCTATTTCCATCTTTTGAAGAGTTTCCTCATAGATGAGGTTTAATCCGCTGCCGCCGTCCATGAGTACCTTGGTGAGTTGAAAGCCGTCCACGATTGGACTGAGGACCAGTGCGGCTGGTACTCGGACTGTTCGGAATTTAGGTTCGTCACTGGCATTGAAGGTAATAGCCGTGTCACTCCAAGGATTTGTTTCTGCTATGTGGCAGATTTTGGATGTGCTGCGGAGTGTTCGCTTCCGTCTATTATTTGACATGAAGGTCTCGAAGACCGTTAAGACCGTATTGTTGTCCTCGAGGTGGTGCTCTGTGTTTTTTGGGAGGAGTAAATCCTCACCACTTTTGGCCACCTGCCGGAGTATCCAGCATGCTCTAAGGCTGTGCGTTGGTATCACATCCGCTGTACTATGAATTTTGCAGGGTCCGTTGAGCCATCCCTCCAGTACGGTTCCTTGCCCCGTAGAGGGCTTTTGCTTTTTGGTAGTTAACCCAGGTGTATTGTGATAATGCACCCTTTTATTTCGGACTGGGTTTGTATTCAGGGCCGGATTATCCCAAAATTTTATTTCGGTTTTCCAGGCGCTTTCCATCGCACAGTACTTTCGTACTATGGACACCAAGTCGGTAAAGCGTGTAATTTCGCGACGACTTATGGCGTTGAGGATTCCCTTATCCGTGCAATTATTGCAGAAGAGTAAAATTGCGTCTTCCTCGCGGCAGTCCTTTATCCCGTTCTTGACCAGGAGGAATCTAGCCCAGTAATGGTGTACTGTTTCTTCGGGCTCTTGCCTAATTTGGGATAGACCTCGTATGTTTGGGTGGGTGGGTGGAATTGAATCCGAATCCTCACCCAATCTGAGGCTCAGTGGCCAAGGAGTTTCTGAACTCGAAAGTTTGGATTCTTGGATGTTTTCCGGTAAATCTGGCCCGTTGCCTGATTCTGGGGTCAGGCTTTGAGTGACATCCTCCCCTCCGCGGGTATCCGGCTTGGAGGGATCGGGAATCCAGACGTAGCTAGTCCTTAAGACGGATGAAGGGTTGCCGCATTGTTCTTCCACCACTGCAACGTGATGGGTGACCTGGGGAGAGTTAATTTCTCTCAGATCGGGTTTAGGCCCAACCTGATCGTAGTTTCTAGCGACTGTTGGGTTTCGTAGTAATTTCAAAAAAAATCCTACGCACACGCAAGATCATGGTGATGCATAGCAACGAGAGGGGGAGAGTGTGATCTACGTACCCTTGTAGATCGACAACGGAAGCGTTAACTTGGATGATGTAGTCATACGTCTCCACGGCCCGACCGATCAAGCACCGAAACTACGGCACCTCCGAGTTCTAGCACACGTTCAGCTCGATGACGATCCCCAGACTCTGATCCAGCAAAGTGTCGGGGAAGAGTTCCGTCAGCACGATGGCGTGGTGACGATCTTGATGTACTACCGTCGCAGGGCTTCGCCTAAGCACCGCTACAAATATTATCGAGGACTATGGTGGAAGGGGGCACCGCACACGGCTAAGAATATGATCACGTGGATCAACTTGTGTCTCTAGGGGTGCCCCTTGCCTCCGTATATAAAGGCTCAAAGGGGGGGGGGCTGGCCGGCCAAGAGGTGGCGCGCCAGGAGGAGTCCTACTCCTTCTGGGAGTAGGACTCCCACCTTTCCTAGTTGGAATAGGACTCGCGGAGGGGGGAAAAGAGGAGAGAGAGGAGGAAGGGGGGCCGACCCCCTCTCATTGTCCTATTCGGACCAAAGGGGAGGAGGGGCACGCGGCCCATCTCTGGCCACCTCTCCTCTCTTCCACTAAGGCCCACTAAGGCCCATATACCTCCCGGGGGGTTCCGGTAACCTCCCGGTAATCCGGTAAAATCCCGATTTCACCCGGAACGCTTCCGATATCCAAATATAGGCTTCCAATATATCAAAATTTATGTCTCGACCATTTCGAGACTCCTCGTCATGTCCGTGATCACATCCGGGACTCCGAACAAACTTCGGTACATCAAAATGCATAAACTCATAATATAACTGTCATCGTAACCTTAAGCGTGCGGACCCTATGGGTTCGAGAACAATGTAGACATAACCGAGACACGTCTTCGGTCAATAACCAATAGCGGAACCTAGATGCTCATATTGGCTCCTACATATTCTACAAAGATCTTTTATCGGTCAGACCGCATAACAACATACGTTGTTCCCTTTGTCATCGGTATGTTATTTGCCCGAGATTCGATCGTCGGTATCCAATACCTAGTTCAATCTCGTTACCGGCAAGTCTCTTTACTCATTCCGTAATACATCATCCCACAACTAACTCATTAGTTGCAATGCTTGCAAGGCTTCAGTGATGTGCATTACCGAGAGGGCCCAGAGATACCTCTCCGACAATCGGAGTGACAAATCCTAATCTCGAAATACGCCAACCCAACATGTACCTTTGGAGACACCTGTAGAGCTCCTTTATAATCACCCAGTTACGTTGTGACGTTTGGTAGCACACAAAGTGTTCCTCCGGCAAACGGGAGTTGCATAATCTCATAGTCATAGGAACATGTATAAGTCATGAAGAAAGCAATAGCAACATACTAAACGATCGGGTGCTAAGCTAATGGAATGGGTCATGTCAATCAGATCATTCAACTAATGACGTGATCCCGTTAATCAAATGACAACTCTTTGTCCATGGTTAGGAAACATAACCATCTTTGATTAACGAGCTAGTCAAGTAGAGGCATACTAGTGACACTCTGTTTGTCTATGTATTCACACATGTATTATGTTTCCGGTTAATACAATTCTAGCATGAATAATAAACTTTTATCATGATATAAGGAAATAAATAATAACTTTATTATTGCCTCTAGGGCATATTTCCTTCAGTCTCCCACTTGCACTAGAGTCAATAATCTAGATTATACTGCAATGATTCTAACACCCATGGAGCCTTGGTGTTGATCATGTTTTGCTCGTGGAAGAGGCTTAGTCAACGGGTCTGCTACATTCAGATCCGTATGTATCTTGCAAATCTCTATGTCTCCCACCTGGACTAGATCCCGGATGGAATTGAAGCGTCTCTTGATGTGCTTGGCTCTCTTGTGAAATCCGGATTCCTTCGCCAAGGCAATTGCACCAGTATTGTCACAAAAGATTTTCATTGGACCCGAAGCACTAGGTATGACACCTAGATCGGATATGAACTCCTTCATCCAGACTCCTTCGTTTGCTGCTTCCGAAGCAGCTATGTACTCCGCTTCACATGTAGATCCCGCCACGACGCTTTGTTTAGAACTGCACCAACTGACAGCTCCACCGTTTAATGTAAACACGTATCCGGTTTGCGATTTAGAATCGTCCGGATCAGTGTCAAAGCTTGCATCCACGTAACCGTTTATGATGAGCTCTTTGCCACCTCCATATATGAGAAACATATCCTTAGTCCTTTTAAGGTATTTCAGGATGTTCTTGACCGCTGTCCAGTGATCCACTCCTGGATTACTTTGGTACCTCCCTGCTATACTTATAGCAAGGCACACATGAGGTCTGGTACACAGCATTGCATACATGATAGAGCCTATGGCTGAAGCATAGGGAACATCTTTCATTTTCTCTCTATCTTCTGCAGTGGTCGGGCATTGAGTCTGACTCAACTTCACACCTTGTAACACAGGCAAGAACCCTTTCTTTGCTTGATCCATTTTGAACTTCTTCAAAACTTTGTCAAGGTATGTGCTTTGTGAAAGTCCAATTAAGCGTCTTGATCTATCTCTAGAGATCTTAATACCTAATATGTAAGCAGCTTCACCAAGGTTTTCATTGAAAAACTCTTATTCAAGTATCCCTTTATGCTATCCAGAAATTCTATATCATTTCCAATCAGTAATATGTCATCCACATATAATATCAGAAATGCTACAGCTCCCACTCACTTTCTTGTAAATACAGGCTTCTCCGAAAGTCTGTATAAAACCAAATGCTTTGATCACACTATAAAAGCGTTTATTCCAACTCCGAGAGGCTTGCACCAGTCCATAAATGGATCGCTGGAGCTTGCACACTTTGTTAGGTCCCTTTGGATCGACAAAACCCTCTGGTTGCATCATATACAACTCTTCTTCCAGAAATCCATTCAGGAATGCAGTTTTGACATCCATCTGCCAAATTTCATAATCATAAAATGCGGCAATTGCTAACATGATTCGGACAGACTTAAGCATCGCTACGGGTGAGAAGGTCTCATCGTAGTCAATCCCTTGAACTTGCCGAAACCCTTTTGCGACAAGTCGAGCTTTGTAGACAGTAATATTACCGTCGGCGTCAGTCTTCTTCTTGAAGATCCATTTATTCTCAATTTCTTGCCGATCATTGGGCAAGTCAACCAAAGTCCACACTTTGTTCTCATACATGGATCCCATCTCAGATTTCATGGCTTCAAGCCATTTTGCGGAATCTGGGCTCACCATCGCTTCTTCATAGTTCGTAGGTTCATCATGATCTAGTAGCATGACTTCCAGAACAGGATTACCGTACCACTCTGGCGCGGATCTCACTCTGGTTGATCTATGAGGTTCAGTAGTGTCTTGTTATGAAGTTTCATGATCATTATCATTAGCTTCCTCACTAATTGGTGTAGGTGTCACAGAAATAGTTTTCTGTGATGCACTACTTTCCAATAAGGGAGCAGGTACAGTTACCTCGTCAAGTTCTACTTTCCTCCCACTCACTTCTTTCGAGAGAAACTCCTCCAGAAAGTTTCCGAACTTAGCAACAAAAGTCTTGCCTTCGGATCTGTGATAGAAGGTGTATCCAATAGTCTCCTTTGGATATCCTATGAAGACACATTTCTCCAATTTGGGTTCGAGCTTATCAGGTTGAAGCTTTTTCACATAAGCATCGCAGCCCCAAACTTTTAGAAACGACAACTTTGGTTTCTTGCCAAACCATAGTTCATAAGGCGTCGTCTCAACGGATTTTGATAGTGCCCTATTTAACGTGAATGCGGCCGTCTCCAAAGCATAACCCCAAAACGATAGCGGTAAATCAATAAGAGACATCATAGATCACACCATATCTAGTAAAGTACGATTACGACGCTCGGACACACCATTACGCTGTGGTGTTCCGGGTGGCGTGAGTTGCGAAACTATTCCACATTGTTTCAAATGTACACCAAACTCGTAACTCAAATATTCTCCTCCATGATCAGATCGTAGAAACTTTATTTTCTTGTTACGATGATTTTCAACTTCACTCTGAAATTCTTTGAACTTTTCAAACGTTTCAGACTTATGTTTCATTAAGTAGATATACCCATATCTGCTTAAGTCATCTGTGAAGGTGAGAAAATAACGATATCCGCCACGAGCCTCAATATTCATCAGACCACATACATCTGTATGTATGATTTCCAACAAATCTGTTGCTCTCTCCATAGTACCGGAGAACGGCATTTTAGTCATCTTGCCCATGAGGCACGGTTCGCAAGTACTAAGTGATTCATAATCAAGTGGTTCCAAAAGTCCATCAGTATGGAGTTTCTTCATGCGCTCTACACCGATATGACCTAAACGGCAGTGCCACAAATAAGTTGCACTATCATTATCAACTCTGCATCTTTTGGCTTCAACATTATGAATATGTGTGTCACTACTATCGAGATTCAATAAGAATAGACCATTCTTCAAGGGTGCATGACCATAAAAGATATTACTCATATAAATAGAACAACCATTATTCTCTGATTTAAATGAATAACTGTCTCGCATCAAACAAGATCCAGATATAATGTTCATGCTTAACGCTGGCACCAAATAACAATTATTTAGGTCTAATATTAATCCCGAAGGTAGATGTAGAGGTAGCGCGCCGACTGCGATCACATCGACTTTGGAACCGTTTCCCACGCGCATCGTCACCTCGTCCTTAGCCAATCTTCTCTTAATCCGTAGTCCCTGTTTCGAGTTGCAATATTAGCAACAGAACCAGTATCAAATACCCAGGTGCTACTGCGAGCATTAGTAAGATACACATCAATAACATGTATATCACATATACCTTTGTTCACCTTGCCATCCTTCTTATCCGCCAAATACTTGGGGCAGTTCCGCTTCCAGTGACCAGTCTGCTTGCAGTAGAAGCACTCAGTTTCAGGCTTAGGTCCAGACTTGGGTTTCTTCTCTTGAGCAGCAACTTGCTTGCTGTTCTTCTTGAAGTTCCCCTTCTTCTTCCCTTTGCCCTTTTTCTTGAAACTAGTGGTCTTGTTGACCATCAACACTTGATGCTCCTTCTTGATTTCTACCTCCGCAGCTTTCAGCATTGCGAAGAGCTCGGGAATAGTCTTATTCATCCCTTGCATATTATAGTTCATCACGAAGCTCTTGTAGCTTGGTGGAAGTGATTGGAGAATTCTGTCAATGACGCTATCATCCGGAAGATTAACTCCCAGTTGAATCAAGTGATTACAATACCCAGACATCTTGAGTATATGCTCACTGACAGAACTGTTCTCCTCCATCTTGCAGCTATAGAACTTATTGGAGACTTCATATCTCTCAATCCGGGCATTTGCTTGAAATATTAAATTCAACTCCTGGAACATCTCATATGCCCCATGACGTTCAAAACGTCGTTGAAGTCCCGGTTCTAAGCCATAAAGCATGGCACATTGAACTATCGAGTAGTCATCAGCTTTGCTCTGCCAGACGTTCATAACATCTGGTGTTGCTCCAGCAGCAGGCCTGGCACCCAGCGGTGCTTCCAGGACATAATTCTTCTGTGCAGCAATGAGGATAATCCTCAAGTTACGGACCCAGTCCGTGTAATTGCTACCATCATCTTTCAACTTTGCTTTCTCAAGGAACGCATTAAAATTCAACGGAACAACAGCACGGGCCATCTATCTACAATCAAACATACATAAGCAAGATACTATCAGGTACTAAGTTCATGATAAATTTCGGTTCAATTAATCATATTACTTAAAGAACTCCCACTTAGATAGACATCCCTCTAATCCTCTAAGTGATTACGTGATCCAAGTCAACTAAACCATGTCCGATCATCACGTGAGATGGAGTAGTTTCATTGGTGAACATCACTATGTTGATCATATCTACTATATGATTCACGCTCGACCTTTCGATCTCCGTGTTCCGAGGCCATATCTGTATATGCTTGGCTCGTCAAGTATAACCTGAGTATTCTGCGTGTGCAACTGTTTTGCACCCGTTGTATTTGAACGTAGAGCCTATCACACCCGATCATCACGTGGTGTCTCAGCACGAAGAACTTTCGCAATGGTGCATACTCAGGGAGAACACTTCTTGATAATTAGTGAGAGATCATCTTATAATGCTACCGTCAATCAAAGCAAGATAAGATGCATAAAAGATAAACATCACATGCAATCAATATAAGTGATATGATATGGCCATCATCATCTTATGCTTGTGATCTCCATCCTCGAAGCACCGTCGTGATCACCATCGTCACCGGTGCGACACCTTGATCTCCATCGTAGCATCGTTGTCGTCTCGCCAATCTCATGCTTCCACGACTATCGCTACCGCTTAGTGATAAAGTAAAGCATTACAGCGCGATTGCATTGCATACAATAAAGCGACAACCATATGGCTCATGCCAGTTGCCGATAACTCGGTTACAAAACATGATCATCTCATACAATAAAATTTAGCATCATGTCTTGACCATATCACATCACAACATGCCCTACAAAAACAAGTTAGACGTCCTCTACTTTGTTGTTGCAAGTTTTACGTGGCTGCTACGGGCTTAAGCAAGAACCAATCTTACCTACGCATCAAAACCACAACGATAGTTTGTCAAGTTGGTGTTGTTTTAACCTTCACAAGGACCGGGCGTAGCCACACTCGGTTCAACTAAGTTGGAGAAACTGTCACCCGCTAGCCACCTTTATGCAAATCACGTCGGGAGAACCGGTCTCGCGTAAGCATACGCGTAATGTCGGTCCGGGCCGCTTCGTCCAACAATACCGCCGAACCAAAGTATGACATGCTGGTAAGTAGTATGACTTATATCGCCCACAACTCACTTGTGTTCTACTCGTGCATATAACATCAACACATAAAACCTAGTCTCGGATGCCACTGTTGGGTTTCGTAGTAATTTCAAAAAAATTCCTACGCACACGCAAGATCATGGTGATGCATAGCAACGAGAGGGGGAGAGTGTGATCTACGTACCCTTGTAGATCGACAACGGAAGCGTTAACTTGGTTGATGTAGTCGTACGTCTCCACGGCCCGACCGATCAAGCACCGAAACTACGGCACCTTCGAGTTCTAGCACACGTTCAGCTCGATGACGATCCCCGGACTCCGATCCAGCAAAGTGTCGGGGAAGAGTTCCGTCAGCACGACGGCGTGGTGACGATCTTGATGTACTACCGTCGCAGGGCTTCGCCTAAGCACCGCTACAATATTATCGAGGACTATGGTGGAAGGGGGCACCACACACGGCTAAGAATATGATCACGTGGATCAACTTGTGTCTCTAGGGGTGCCCCATGCCTCCGTATATAAAGGCTCAAAGGGGGGGCTGGCTGGCCAAGAGGTGGCGCGCCAGGAGGAGTCCTACTCCTTCCGGGAGTAGGACTCCCCCCTTTCCTAGTTGGAATAGGATTCGCGGAGGGGGAAAAGAGGAGAGAGAGGAGGAAGGGGGGGTGGGCCCCCTCTCCTTGTCCTATTCGGACCAAAGGGGGGCAGGGGCGCGCGGCCCATCTCTGGCCACCTCTCCTCTCTTCCACTAAGGCCCACTAAGGCCCATATACCTCCCGGGGGGTTCCGGTAACCTCCCGGTAATCCGGTAAAATCCCGATTTCACCCGGAACGCTTCCGATATCCAAATATAGGCTTCCAATATATCAAACTTTATGTCTTGACCATTTCGAGACTCCTCATCATGTCCTGATCACATCCGGGACTCCGAACAAACTTCGGTACATCAAAATGCATAAACTCATAATATAACTTTCATCGTAACCTTAAGCGTGCGGACCCTACGGGTTCGAGAACAATGTAGACATGATCGAGACACGTCTCCGGTCAATAACCAATAGCGGAACCTAGATGCTCATATTGGCTCCTACATATTCTACGAAGATCTTTTATCGGTCAGACCGCATAACAACATACGTTGTTCCCTTTGTCATCGGTATGTTACTTGCCCGAGATTCGATCGTCGGTATCCAATACCTAGTTCAATCTCGTTACCGGCAAGTCTCTTTACTCATTCTGTAATACATCATCCCGCAACTAACTCATTAGTTGCAATGCTTGCAAGGCTTCAGTGATGTGCATTACCGAGAGGGCCCAGAGATACCTCTCCGACAATCGGAGTGACAAATCCTAATCTCGAAATACGCCAACCCAACATGTACCTTTGGAGACACCTGTAGAGCTCCTTTATAATCACCCAGTTACGTTGTGACGTTTGGTAGCACACAAAGTGTTCCTCCGGCAAACGGGAGTTGCATAATCTCATAGTCATAGGAACATGTATAAGTCATGAAGAAAGCAATAGCAACATACTAAACGATCGGGTGCTAAGCTAATGGAATGGGTCATGTTAGTCAGATCATTCAACTAATGATGTGATCCCGTTAATCAAATGACAACTCTTTGTCCATGGTTAGGAAACATAACCATCTGTGATTAACGAGCTAGTCAAGTAGAGGCATACTAGTGACACTCTGTTTGTCTATGTATTCACACATGTATTATGTTTCCGGTTAATACAATTCTAGCATGAATAATAAACTTTTATCATGATATAAGGAAATAAATAATAACTTTATTATTGCCTCTAGGGCATATTTCCTTCAGCGACTCCCAGGGCGGCGATGCGATCCAAGAGCTCGTTCAGGGAAGAGAGCTCCATTGGATCTAACTGCTCGGTGAGTTCCGAGTTGACATGAAGATTGCTTTTGATGACCTGAGAAGTCATCGTCGGCGCAGCGGCCGAACAGGCGTTCATAATAAAGCCACCTAGCCGGAGAGTTTGGCCGATAGCCAGAGCTCCCTCAGTGATAGTGCCGTCTTTAAAGACGGGATGATACATCCTTCCTTGTGGCGACGACACAGCGAAACTCTCAATGAAAGCACCAATGTCGGTGTCAAAACCGGCGGATCTTGGGTAGGGGGTCCCGAACTGTGCGTCTAGGCCGGATGGTAACAGGCGGCAAGGGACACGAAGTTTTACCCAGGTTCGGACCCTCTTGATGGAGGTAAAACCCTACGTCCTGCTTGATTAATATTGATGATATGGGTGTTACAAGAGTAGATCTACCACGAGATCAGAGAGGCTAAACCCTAGAAGCTAGCCTATGGTATGATTGTATGTTGTGATTATTGTCCTACGGACTAAAACCCTTCGGTTTATATAGACACTGGAGAAGGTTAGGGTTACACAAGGTCGGTTACAAAGGAGGAGATATCCATATACGTATTACCTAGCTTGACTTCCACGCCAAGTAGAATCCCATCCAGACACGAGACGAAGTCTTCAATCTTGTATCTTCATAGTCTAACAGTCCGGCTATCCGGAGACCCCCTAATCCAGGACTCCCTCAGCCGGGCCTCCGCCCTCCTCCACTCATTTATATACGGGGGAGGGGGCACCCCATAGACACACAAGTTGATCATTGTCTTAGCCGTGTGCGGTGCCCCCCTCCACCATAATCCACCTCGGTCATATCGTCATAGTGCTTAGGCGAAACCCTGTGCCGGTAGCATCATCATCACCACCATCACGCCGTCGTGCCGATGAAGCTCTCCCTCGACACTCAGCTAGATCGAGAGTTCGTGGGACGTCACCGAGCTGAACATGTGCAGATCGCGGAGGTGCCATACTTTTGGTTCTAGGATCGGTCGGATCGTGAAGACGTACGACTACATCAACCGCGTTGTCATAACGCTTCCGCTTACAGTCTACAAGGGTACGTAGACAACACTCTCCCCTCCCATTGCTATGCATCACCTAGATAGATCTTGCGTGTGCGTAGGATTTTTTTTGAAATTACTGCGTTCCTCAACATGTCCAGCCTCTCCAATCCAGAGTAACTCCCTTATGGTGCTACAACGGAGAAGACGACGCGTCCCGTTACAGACATAATGGTCCGGATACCCTAGCCGAACTAGACACAATCTTGGCTGATCTGTATAAGGGCGAGAAAGAAGATTTTCTCCGGTTAAACTGCCGGGAGGGTTATTCCATGTACAACCCAATTGAATGGGTAAGATTTTGATCGTTTGTGTTTATTTTATTGTGTTGCAGACACTAATCAAACTTGCCCTTTGTTGCCACAAACAGTCATGGAGGAAGATGACCAAGGACGTCCATTGTCCCGCTCCCCGGGTAGAGGATCATAACCGTGATAAAGACCCCGACTTTTGCGAGGATCCGGACATATATATAGAGTTCAATGATGGGGTATTTTATCAGGCGAGCCTTGACGGCTCGGAAGTGGCTATCACCGCCGACTACCCCCGCCTCTATCCCTTCTGCATCATGAGTATTCGGAGGGTTCTTAAAAGGAAATCCTTATTTGTATTTTTTTCCTGTTGTACTGATCGGGATTTTAATAGGATCGGTGCTCTAGGGATCGTATCTCCTCAAGGGTGGCCCCCACACAAGGTCGTCGTTCAAAATGAAAAGGGACCGGGAGTGCTACCGAAACCTCACCGTCTTCCAAGAGGTATGTTTGCTTAATACATGCCTAGGCATGAGTATGGATTGTTGAAAGTCTCCTTTTTATCCTTTTTATCCGAAGTGGAGAGCATGATGAATCATCGTCGATTAAAAGAGGCTACACGCACTCCGACCTTTTCCGAGCAGGAGTTTACCGCACTGAGCTTGGTGGATGCATATATCCAAGCCGCTCGAGACGGACTTGCCGGAGTCATTCAGCTGTTCTTGAAGGACATACAGGTAAAAGTTTATGCAATTTTTGATAGCCATGTGCCAGTAGCCCCTGAGACTTGAAGCGATGAGGTAAACTGATTTAAGGATCGATATGGCCCGCACGTTCTCAAGGAGAAAAATGTCGCGCTATCCCAGGAGCTAGAAGTGAATCAGACGCAGCTGAATGCTGTCACCGCCGAATTGGCGGAAATGAAAAAGGCCACAATGAGTGCATTCGGAAAGAATGAACATGAGGTTGAAAAAGACAAACAATCCAAAGAGATAGAGAGCTTAAAGGCTCAGTTATCGACCGCTCGGAAGGAAAATGAGAAGCTGAAGGGTGGCATGTTTGGTATGTCTTCCTCGCTTATTTAGAACCACCCTAGGTGCTCATGTTTAGTCCATAATTCGGAATGTCATGACTCAGTTGCTGCAGGCCTATTGATTGGTTGACCGGAGGAAGAAGTGTCCAGATTTCAAGGTGATGTGCTGAAGGAACTGCCCGTGGTACATGCTCGGGCCCGAAAAGCCATGGAGAGTATGGTGGAGGCATTATGGCCATCAGATACCCCTCCAGAAAGTATGGAGGGATTGGCCAACCTATTCAAAGGTGCCCGATGCCTGTTCGAGCTATGGAAGACATCCACCTGCCATGAGGGTGCACGAGAAGCTGCACGTGGTACATGCTCGGGCTCGGAAAGCCATGGAGAGTATGGTGAACGGAAAGCCATGGAGAGTATGGTGAAGGCATTATGGCCATCAGATACCCCTCCGAAAAGTATGGAGGGCTTGGCCAACCTATTCAAAGGTGCCCGATGCTGGTTCGAGCTATGGAAGACACGCTTCACCAAACTGGATCCGAATCATATGGCCCGAGTGGGACCACAGGGATCAGACGGGAAAGAAATTCCAGTGAATTTGGTGTATGACCAAGTAATGATAGCTGCGAAATATTCGTAGGAAGACTGTAGGTTAGATAGTCTTATAGATGGAATGGATAAGGAATAGGTTCTTTGATGTAATGTATTAATGTACATTGATGATCAGCCTGTATCTTTATCCGAACATGTGAAAAGGTTTTGTCATCGTAGGCTTTCGGCCTTAACCTCCGAACCAGAATGGTGGAGTGTTTCCGGATACTATGAAAAGAAGTATTTACTATGTCCGGAAACCAGGCAACCCAGTCATTGTGCTCGAACAGACAAAAAATTGAGTTCAGGATGTATGTTATATTACATATGTAAGAAACATCTTCCAAGGAAAATAGTTCCCTTAAGGGTTCCTTTCCTTAGGTTGGCATGCTATTAAGCGTGCCGCGGCATTGGTCCGCAATATGGAAAAAAGTGTTCCGCGGTGTTAGAGTGGTTACAGTAATGTCACAATATGTCGTTTGATTGCCAACCACTTATTCTCTTAAGAACGCTAGCTTTTGGCTTCACCCGTCTGAGGTACATGCCCAGATGACCCAGTTGTAACAATCGCAGAGGTGCTCCCTTTACGCCCTAGCCGAACAATCGGGGACGTAAGACATAAACACAGGAGCGTGGCAACCCAGCTTGGCAAAAACTTAAGTCATAGCGTTCCATGGATTTGGCTCGAGGCAATTATCCGATGCATTACGAAGGCGGTAGGCTCCTCCTGTGAGAACTTCATCGATAATGAAGGGACCCTCCCATTTTGGTTTGAGCTTGTCCTTTTTCTTCTCCGGGAGGCGTAAGATGAGTTCACCGACGTTATAAGTCTTGGCTCGCACTTCTCTGCTTTGGTATCTCCGAGCCTGTTGTTGATAGAATGCGGAACGGGCTTTTGCAACATCGCAATCCTCCTCCAGGCCATCTAGGTCGTCCTACTGATCAAGCTCAGCTTCTCTCTCTCTTCATACACGCGCACTCGAGGTGAGTCATGAATAATGTCACAAGGCAAGACATCCTCTGCGCCGTACACCATGAAGAAGGGTGTGTATCCGGTCGTGCGATTAGGCATTGTCCGCGGTCCCTAGAGTACGGAATCTAGTTCATTGACCCAATGTTTATCTGACTCCCATAGGGATCGCACTAGTCTGGGTTTAATGCCGCTCATATCAGGCCATTAGCCCATTCGACCTGACCGTTTGTTTGAGGATGATATACATAGGCATAATCGAGCTTAATGCCCAGATTAGCACACCAGTTTTTCACCTCATCGGCTGTAAAGTTAGAGCCATTGTCAGTGATGATGTTGTCTGGGACACCATAATGGTGTACGATGCTGGATATAAAGTCGACCACCGGCCCAGCTTCCGTTTTTTACTGGTTTGGCCTCTATCCACTTAGTGAATTTATCCACCATAACTAGCTAATATTTCTTCTTGTGGCTACCCCCTTTAAGGGGTCCGACCATATCTAGCCCCCAGACCGCGAAAGGCCAAGTAATGGGGATTGTTTTTAGGGTAGTGGGCGGCATATGACTTTGATTGGCGAACAGCTGGCACCCGACATAGCGTTGTACAAGGGCCTATGCATCTGCTCGGGCCGTGGGCCAAAAGAAACCTGCACAGAAGGCCTTACTTATGAGGGCCCGAGCTGCGACATGGTGGCCACTGAGACCAACATGTATTTCGGCTAAGAGCTGTCGTCCCTCCTCTTCGGAGATACATCTTTGAAGAACTCCAGTAGTACTTTTCTTGTAGAGTTCTCCTTCGTGAACTTTGTAGGCTTTCGAGCGTCGGACTATGCGACGGGCCTCATTCTGGTCATCAGGGAGCTCCCGCCTATTAAGGTAGGCCAGGAAGGGTTCGGTCCATGGATCAATGACAACCATGATTACATGCGCGGAAGGTGTCCTTTCGGTGTCCGAGCCCCCGATGATATCAGAATTGTGTTCGGTATCATAGGGTATGATCGGCTCCGGACTGGTATTGCCGCTCTCGTCCTACAATAACACGGATGGCTTGAAGAGCCTTTCCACAAAGGTGTTAGGTGGGACGGGGTCGCGTTGAGCGCCCATTTGAGCAAGGATGTCCGTTGTCTGGTTAATGGCTCGAGCAACATGATGAAACTCGACCCCTCAAACCGAGCTGATATTTTGGGTACGGCATTGCGGTATGCCGCCATCTTTGGATCTTTTGCATCAAAATCTCCATTTATTTGGGATACTGCGAGGTTCGAGTCCCCACACACCTCGAGGCGTTGTATACCCATAGAAACAGCCATTCGGAGACCATGCAATAGCGCCTCATATTCGCCTGCATTGTTGGAGTCTGTATACATGATTTGTAACACGTAACGGACTGTGTCCCCTGTAGGGGATGTTAGGATGACATCGGCCCCCAATCCGGCTAACATTTTAGAGCCATCGAAGTACATTACCCAGTTGGAGTATGTGTTGTACTCTTTGGGGAGCTCGACTTCTGTCCATTCGGTGGCAAAGTCGGCCAACACCTGAGATCTAATAGCTCGGCATGGCTTGTATGTTATTTCAAATGGTAAGAGCTCTATGGCCCATTTGGCAATGCGGTCGGTGGCATCCCGATAGTTTATGATGTCATTGAGTGGTACTTCAGAAGCCACCATTGTTGGCGTCCTGGGAACGGGGGTGCCCAGACTTGCCTGCCTGCGGCCCAGGGCGTGGCTCATCTAGCGGCCTGGTGCGGCCCATCTTCATTAGCAACCATTCAAGACCCTCGGGAGGGGGACGACGCAAGACCTCCTCAGGGGAAGCCTCCCTAGGCTGGCTCCCGAGGGGCGGAGATATCTATGCAAGGGGCACCACGCGAGGAGCACGTGACGTAAGCCATGATGACCAAGGCCAGGTGGGCAACAGCGGGCGCAGAATACTCGTTGCCTCTTTGGTGCTAAAGGGGCAAGCGCAAACGAGGAGTCCCGAGGCATCAGGCAAAGGTTTCCATATCGGTACAACGAGACCAAGACCAGCAGGACGGCAGGATGGAGGTCAACGCGGAGCCCACGATGGCGTCACCACCAGAGCCTTTGGCAGGCGAAGACCACCTTTTGTCAGGATAACTTGTACTAGTTGTATCCCTTCGATGTCTACTACGCAACCTTCTTCTTGTAGACGTTGTTGGGCCTCCAAGTGCAGAGGTTTGTAGGACAGTAGCATATTTTCCCTCAAGTGGATGACCTAAGGTTTATCAATCCGTAGGAGGCGTAGGATGAAGATGGTCTCTCTCAAACAACCCTGCAACCAAATAACAAAGAGTCTCTTGTGTCCCCAACTCACCCAATACAATGTTAAATTGTATAGGTGCACTAGTTCGACGAAGAGATGGTGATACAAGTGGTATATGGATAGTAGATAATGGTTTTTGTAATCTGAAAATATAAAAACAGCAAGGTAACTAATGATAAAAGTGAGCAGAAACGGTATTGCAATGCATTGAAACAAGGCCTAGGCTTCATACTTTCACTAGTGCAAGTTCTCTCAACAATAATAACATAACTGGATCATATAACTATCCCTCAACATGCAACAAAGAGTCACTCCAAAGTCACTAATAGCGGAGAACAAACGAAGAGATTATGGTTGGGTACGAAACCACCTCAAAGTTATTCTTTCCAATCAATCCATTGGGATATTCCTATAAGTGTCACAAACAGCCCTAGAGTTCGTACTAGAATAACACCTTAAGACACAAATCAACCAAAACCCTAATGTCACCTAGATACTCCAATGTCACCTCAAGTATCCGTGGGTACGATTATACGATATGCATCACACAATCTCAGATTCATCTATTCAACCAACACATAGAACCTCAAAGAGTGCCCCAAAGTTTCTACCGGAGAGTGAAGACGAAAACGTGTGCCAACCCCTATGCATAAGTTCACGAGGTCACAGAACTCGCAAGTTGATCACCAAAACATACATCAAGTGGATCACATGATATCCCATTGTCACCATAGATAAGCACGTGCAAGACATACATCAAGTGTTCTCAAATCCTTAAAGACTCAATCCGATAAGATAACTTCAAAGGGAAAAATCAATCCATTACAAGAGAGTAGAGGGGGAGAAACATCATAAGATCCAACTATAATAGCAAAGCTCGCGATACATCAAGATCGTATCACCTCAAAAACACGAGAGAGAGAGAGAGAGATCAAACACATAGCTACTGGTACATACCCTCAGCCCCGAGGGAGAACTACTCCCTCCTCATCATGGAGAGCACCGGGATGATGAAGATGGCCACGGGAGAGGGATTTCCCCCTCTGGCAGGGTGCCAGAATGGTTCTAGATTGGTTTTCGGTGGCTACGGAGGCTTCTGGTGGCAGAACTCCCGATCTATTGTGTTCCTCGAAGTTTTTAGAGTATATGGGTATATATGGGAGGAAGAAGTACGTCGGTGGACCTCCAGGCTGTCCACGAGGCAGGGGGCGCGCCCCCACCCTCGTGGGCAGCCCGGGACTCTCCTGGTCCAACTCCGATACTCCGTGGGCTTCCTCT
Organism: Triticum urartu; assembly: GCF_056163025.1. Taxonomy (NCBI): domain Eukaryota; kingdom Viridiplantae; phylum Streptophyta; class Magnoliopsida; order Poales; family Poaceae; genus Triticum; species Triticum urartu. The sequence continues at coordinate 544,859,181 of NC_141874.1, forward strand.
GGTCCAAAAATAAGTTCCGTGAAGTTTCAGGTCAATTGGACTCCGTTTGATTTTCCTTTTCCGCAATACTCTAAAACAAGGAAAAACGAAAACTAGAACTGGGCTCTAGGTTAATAGGTTAGTCCCAGAAATAATATAAAAGTGTTTAATAAAGCCCATAAATATCCAAAACAGATAATATAATAGCATGGAACAATCAAAAATTATAGATACGTTGGAGACGTATCACCCTTGAAATTGGCCGTTGTGGGATCCCTTCCCGCCTAATATTTGGGAAGAGGACCAGGGCCTCTATAAAAAGGACTAGCCACCACCATAGAGGAGGGAGAATCGAGACCATCCACACACACACACACACATAAGCTCATCGAGCTCAAGAACACCTCTCCTCAGGAGGCTGTTCATCCCTTGTACTTGTTCATCCTCAACCTACAAAGCAATCCACCACACCACACTGGAGTAGGGTATTACACCACAATAGTGGCTCGAACCAGTATAAATCTTTGTGTCCCTTGTTCTTCGGGTTCAGCGAGCTAGGCTTAGAGATCTTTGCGAGAGTGGGCTCGCGGGGGAGAGAGATCTTCGTGCACACCCCAGTGTTCGAACCTCAAGGGTTTGCCGGAACCCGTAATCCGACAACCGTGATCGAACACTCTTGAAAGTAGTGCCACAGCTTCCGGGATGCCATGAAGACCGCATAGGCTATCTTTTGGTAGTGTGGGTATCAAGATTTGTATGGTGTTAGAACCGCCGATACATAGTACACTGGTTTCTGGAGAGGGAATTTATGTCCCTCCTCCTGTCGTTCGACGACGAGGACCGCACTCACTAACTGGTGAGTCGCAGATATGTAAAGCAACATAGGTTCGCCAACACTAGGTGCGACAAGGATTGGGTTTCTTGCTAACAAAGTTTTTATTTCTTCCAATCCGGTTGTAGCCGCGTCCGTCCACTCGAAGTGGTCGGTTTGTTGGAGCAGTTGATAAAGCGGTAGCACCTTCTCTCCTAGTCCGGAGATAAAGCGGCTCAAGGCTACCACGCACCCCGCTAGTTTTTGGACTTGCTTTAATTCTGTTGGCGTTGCCAATTGTGACAAGGCTCTGATTTTGCTGGGTTCGCTTCAATTCCTCTATTAGAAACGATGAACTCGAGTAGTTTTCCGGCTAGGACGCCGAAGACACATTTTTCCGGATTGAGCCGTATGTCGTATGTTCGGAGGTTGTCAAATGTGAGTCGTAGATCGTGCACCAACGATTCGACATGTTTAGTCTTGATGACGACATCGTCTACGTATGCCTCCACTGTTTTGCCAATTTGCTTTTCCAGACATGTTTGAATCATGCGTTGGTAAGTGGCACCAGCATTTTTGAGCCCAAAAGGCATAGTGTTGAAGCAGAAAGGCCCATAGGGGGTAATGAATGTTGTTGCGGCCTAGTCGGACTCCTTCATCTTAATTTGATGGTATCCGGAGTATGCGTCGAGGAAACACAGTGAGTCATGTCTTGTGGTTGCGTCAATGATTTGGTCAATGCGGGGCAGTGGGAAGGGGTCCTTAGGGTAAGCCTTGTTAAGGTCCTTCAAATCGACACAAAGGCGCTAGGATTTATCCTTCTTTGGCACCATGAACAGGTTTGCCAACCAGTCCGGGTGTTTGATTTCTCTAATGAACCCGGCTTCAAGTAGCTTGGCTAGCTCCTCCGCCATAGCTTGTCGTTTGGGCTCGGAAAATCGTCGCAGCGTTTGCTTGACTAGTTTGAACCCATTTATTATGTTGAGGCTGTGTTCGGCCAGTCTGTGTGGGATTCCTGGCATATCCGAAGGATGCCAAGCAAAGATGTCCCAATTTGCACGCAGGAACGCTCGCAAGGTTACGTCGACCGTCGGGTCCAGCTGTGCTCCGATGGAGGCTGTCTTGTTAGGATCCGTCGGGTGCACTTGAAATTTAACTATTTTGTCTGCTGGTTTGATAGAAGTGGACTTGGGCCTCTTATCGAGGATTACATCGCCCTTGCCCATTGTGGTCCGCAGAGTAGTTAACTCCTTGGCCGCGAGGGCCTTGGATAGTGCCTCGAGGGCCAAGGATGCAGTTTTGCTTTCGGCGCGGAGTGCTATATTCGGATCACTGGTGATGGTGATAGCTCCGTTAGGCCCTGGCATTGTGAGCTTCATGTACCCGTAATGGGGTATTGCTTGAAAGCGTGTGAAGGCGTCTCGCCCCAACAGGGCGTGATATCTGTTGTTGAAAGGTGCCATGTGGAAGAGTAACTCTTCGGACCTGTAGTTCTCCGATGTGCCGAATACTACATCAAGTTTAATTTTCCCCGAGCATCATGCTTCTCGACTGGGGATAATGCCTCAAAAGGTGGTGCTGCTTTGCTCGATGCGACTCTTGTCCATTTGCATTTTATTGGGCGTGTCCTTGTAGATGAGGTTTAGTCCGCTGCCATCGTCCATGAGCACCTTAGTGAGCCTAAAGCCATCCACAATTGGATTTAAGACCAGGGCGGTAGGTGCTCGGACCGATCTGACCCTTGGTTCATCGTCGGCAGTGAAAGTTATTGCCATATCGTTCCAAGGATTTATTGCGGTTACTTGGTTGACTTCGGCGATGTCGCAGAGCACCCTTTTGCACCCGTAATCCGACATTTGGCGCGCTAGCACTACAAAAAAAATACACTTCCGTGATGATACGTGTTTGTCACAGTAGGTCGCTTTTTTGTCATGCATGTACATCCATGACAAATTTATGACAGAATCAAGATAGTCATACCTGTGCTGTCGTAGAAGTGTTCCATGACATTACCAAAATTATCATCACGGAAGTGTCCACTTCCATGACGATAAATCGCGCGTCACAGAAATGCTTTCGTCAAGGGTGACTGACACGTGGCATCCACCATAACGGAACGCCGTTAAGCTATCGGGTCGGGTTTGGGATCCGATAACCCGTTAACAGCCCCGACCAATGCGGATTTTCCACGTGTAAAATCATCATTGGCTGGAGGAAACACGTGTCGGCTCATCGTTGGGACAGATGTCAACCACTCATTGGACGGAAGGCACCTATGATACGTCGACACGTGGCACGGCCCAACAGAGGCCCATTCCTGTGAAAAGGCCGGCCCGTTTGACTTGGTCAAAAGCTGGCAGGCCGGCCCATGGAAAGCCTGTTAACGGCCTGTTCGAATATAGCCCATTTACAGCCCGCTAACCCAAGGCCCGTTACGCCCTATCCGAATTAGGCCCAGTAGCGTCATCTGGGCCATCCAATATGATCCAGCCCGTTTTCACTTCTGGCCCATGTATGGCCCATGACGTCTTTCGGCCCATATGAGGCCCTATGTAACTCTTGGCCTACTAACGGCCCGTGGTGAAACTGGCCCGTAGTGAACAGTGTATCACTTTACACCCATTAACGGCCCGTGGTGAAACTCGCCCGTAATGAACAGTGTATCACTTTATACCCATTAACGGCCCGTTATTCCGTTGGGCCGTTTCCAGCCCATGTTATCTTTCGGCCTTCTCAGAGCCCATTTATTCTTGGGCTCATTTCCAGCATTCGTTTACTTACGGCCCGTTACTGTCATTGTCTACTTGTGGGCCAAATTCAGCCCATGGTTACAGTCGGCCCGTTTGTGGTCCGTTAATACGTTGGGCCGTTTTCATAGCGTCATCAAATACGGCCTATTAACGATGGCCCGTTATGGTCGGCCCATGAACGGACGATTCCATCTCTAGCCCGTTTACAGCCATAATGCGGCCTGTTATTGGCCCATGTTTGGCCATCGATCATACTGCCCGTATAAGGCCCATTGATGATACGGCCCGTAGAAGGCCAATTGTTTCTATGGCCCGTAGAAGGCCCATTGTTTCTACGGCCAGTAGGAGGCCCAGTGTCACTACAGTAAATATTAGCCCATGGTTATTGTGGCCTAGTTTTAAAAAATAGGTTATTGTAGCCACTAGCAAACCGTAGAAAAAGAACTGCAACGACTAGAAGCAAACAAATAAACAAGACAACAAGGAAATAAATAAGCAAGCAACATACGCTAGGCTATCACGGCTATCACACATATTACATCCATTGGGCATCAAAGTTTGCCACCAGTGCAAATAAATGCGCCGACAAAAGAATATACAAAACTGAGAGCACTTCAGAAGGCACTAGGCCTGGCCAGGTCGGGCCCCCCCAAACAGCTGAAGAAGCTGAGTAGACCTCAGTTGTGTCAACGATAGATCCATCAACACTAGATTTAAGGCATGATGGTGTGCACGGCAGTCCTCTGACATCTTCATTGCATCTTTGACTTCAAGTCGGAGCTGAGCTGAAGCAAGCCTTTCCGCTTTAAGTCGAGACTGAAGAAGTCGAACTGATTGAGGCAGCGACTGCACAGAGGTTGTCTCACACCTGCTGGTGAGTAGCTTCAACTCACTGTCTTCATCAAGACAGGACCTTGGGGTCATCTCGTTGTCCACAAGATGGTTTGGCTCACTATCTTCCCTAAAGTTCTGCCTGGTGTAAGAGATAGGAGTCTGAAAGAGAAACAAGGAGACACGTAACAGGTTTCACAATTATATAAGCAAATAAATGGATCTGTTCTGCAAAAGGAACATGTTTTTACAACTACAATTTGAAACTGGTAGTTGTTGCAAACATCCAATCAGATGTAAACAGCAAAGCAAACAACAGTGGAGGAAATGATGCCTACCTAAATCTATACTAGAACAAAGTTTGAAGGCTTGAGAAGGATGAACTTACATTACATGTTAACACGGGCTGGACAAAGCCCTTCTCCATGTTGATGGAAGGATAATTCAATAAATTTCCCAAAGAAAATTCTTTATAAGCGTTGCCATTATTCTACATTTTGCAAAGAGTAAATATAGATCAAATAATATTGAAAGAAACAGAGGATAATGAAGCTCAGGTGCAGACTGATGATACATAATCAAATAGCAATTAATTAAGTACATCGTTACAAGGCAAAAGGGAGAGAGGTACTGACAAGAGCAATGCAGAGCCCATTATTGTTTTGAGATCGTATGATTCTTTGAGCAAGGAGATTCATCTGAAATTAGTTTTCATACAAGAGAGAAGGTAAGGCACAAGCAGAAATTTAGGAGTTCAAATTTTGAATTGATATCATAGACAGTACCTGATGCTGGGCTCCCAGCAGTTCTAATAGGGGTTTGGCCACTGGAGTAGGGGTAAAGTGTGGTCCAGTTGGCCTGTGTTTTCTGTGGCTGCTGATCTATCTGATTTAACAGGTATCACTACCTTTTCCAAATACCTAGTTTGTACTCCTTGACACTTTTCAAGATATCTTCCGATATGCCGATAAATCGGCTGATTTATCGCTTACCGTTGTCTGACCGATAAGATAAATCATCCGATAAATCAGCCGATATGGCGATAAATCGGCCGATATGCCGATAAACTGGCCGATTTACCCCTTATCATGGGTCGACCAATAAGTTCCCGATAAGCGATATCCCCAACATTGCTCCTTGACGACCTGCACTCACCCTCTTCCTTTTGGACACCTATTACGAAAGAACAACATTTGACTGGAAAAACATAGTGTGATGACACATGGAATAGGTACAGAAAATGGATAGGTATGGCATATACTCATATATGATGCTTAAACTAAGCAGATGGTGTAACAATGTAGAAGTAATGCAAGAGGTCAGAAGCAAAATATGTGCGACCAATACAACTTTGCAAAGTTAGAGCAAGCACCTTGATGGGTGAATAAGATAGGCCATCCTCCACCATGCCAAGTTTGTTAGGCAGTGGATCATTCCGCAATATTCCTCTCGTGCACCCATTCTCATATTCATTTTTGATAATGTTCAATATCTGACATGCATGAAAACATAAAAACAAGTGAGATTTTCTTTGTAATGCAGAAGAGATTCTAATCCAATACTTCCTCCCTGTAAACCCCTTTGTGCTATCTCTGCAATTCTTTTAAAAGATGTCATGCATGCTGTAATTTGTTGTGTGCATTAATATAATGCGGCCTAATACTCAAAATATGAGAGCTCCAAAAGTGATGACACTTCGCAGATGATAGCTTCAACATATAGTAAAGAAGAACAAATCGACCTGACCTGACAGATTCAAAATATACAAGGGAGAACAACTCGACCTGACCAGTCGACCGCAAGAGAAGAGTCTCATCTTAAAGAAGAGTAGAAGATCAAGCAGATTGAAGATATTACAAGTCTTTTAATACAATGTCGGTTGGCCACCCATGATGAACCAGAGCGCACAGAGAAATACTATTCTTTCCGGTCTCTCCATATGTGGCTCACATGCATTTCGAAACTAAAGTAGGAACATTTAGCTAACCAATTAAACATCTCTCAGTTTTACTAATATCAGCAATAATATCATATATGAATTTGTACAACTAAGCTTGTTTAGCTCGATGGGTGGAGCAGTGCTATTACGACACGAACTACGTAGGCTGATTGTGGTCATCATAAAATGGGGAAAACATAAGCATGCTGAGTACAGTGTTGACCGTGGCAGTGGGATGGCAGATCTAAAGCTGCAAACCATGCAAAGGGTAGTTAGCAACCGATGTTTTCTTTGAAATAAGAACTAAGATTTGGTATGGACAAGAAAGTACGGTCAACAAGTGACAAAGAAATGCAATTATGATGTCTCTCTATATGTCAAGACATGCATTTGGAAACTCAAGTGGGACCTTTAGCTAACCAATTAAATGTGTCGGTTAACTAATATCAGTATCATATCACAATCATATTTGAACAACTAAGCTTTCGAATTCTGAGTGTTGTGTTGTTTAGCTTGAAGGGTGGAGTAATGCTAGTACGACAGAAAGCACCTACGCAGATCATAGTAGAGTAGATAAAAGGGGAAAACCCTAAGCATCAAGAGAAAAATCAGGAAAGTGGAACAAGCTGGACCAGTGGGTGGCGCACATGCTTTTCGAAACGAATATAGGAACATTAGGTGACCAATTAAACATTCTCTATTTTAGTGATATGAGCATCATATCAGATTCATATTTCAACACGTAAGGTTTGGGTTGAGGTCTTGAGGAGCAGTGCTAGCACGACACGAAGCACCTACGATGATGGTAGTGAATATAAAGGGGGGAAACCATAAGCTTTACGAGTATAGTGCCCATGCCATGGCGGATCTGAAGGTGCAAACCGGACAAAGCTACTTCGCAACCAATGTTTGCTTTCAACTAGCCACTACGATTTGGTACGGACAAGAAAAGTACAGCAAACAAATTACGATCTATTTTCCAGGTGAGATCAATAACTTAAGCACATATGGAAGAGTACCACCTCTCTTGCGACGCCGTGTAGGCCTATGCTGATACGTTGAGGGTGCTACGAGTGCGATGGTTGTTGGTGGCGGGGAAGAAGACTTTAGACGGCAGACGGCCGGGTCGGGGGATATATCCTGTTGCCGTGGACGAGGCGGTCGTAGGAGCGGCAACGGCAAGGTGGACGACGGCGCCAATGAAGCGAGAGGAGGCGATGAAAGGATGTTGGTCCAGCGCCGTGGATGAGAGACGTTCATCTCTTGCAGTGGACGACGGAGTAGGGGTAGCGGCTCCGGCAAGGTGGAGGATGGGGTGGCGGACGGAGGAGGCTGGCCGCAGTGCGGAGGTTGTCGTGCCGCCGACGGTGCATGAATGGGGAAATGGAGGGGAGGGGGATCTCAAACTTTGGGACGCGCTTCTCTGAAATGGGGGAAAGTTACGAACTTATAACCGTTTAAGATTTCGGGCATCACATCGGTTGGGGATAGGACGGTAATCTCGCATCTCCCAAATATTTGCCGGTAACTATTTCGGGCGAGGAGAGGGTGTTTTGCCGCCCACGGTTGGCGCCCACGGTGTATGAACGGGGCTGACAGGTAGGGCGGTTGTGTCACGTCTAATGGAAGTTACACATCTGCCCCTATTTAAAATATAAGCCTACATCGATTTCGGACGAGGAGAGTTTGTTTTTCTGCCCACCGTGTATGAATGGGGAAATGGAGGAAGAGACACATGTTTCAGACGAGCTTGAATCAAATGTGTTTTGCCGCCCATGTTTGGCGCCCACCGTGTCTGAATGGGCTCAGAGGCCGTCGTGTCACGTCTGATTGAAGTTACTAGTCTACCCCTATCGACAGTAGTGTAAATCCTGTCGATAAGGATGTCAAGTGTCAGGGGTAGACAGTAATTTCCATCTCGCAAACACTTGCTTCGAGCAGCCCACAAATTATAGTGGGTGTTTAGCCGCTTCGTTCAAAACTTGGGAGAATTAGCATTCACGTTTGCCCTGGGACCTGGCAAACTAAATTCAAATCCAATTTGTATTCGATTACAAATATCCACAAATAATTATACGTTTTGTTATTTATTTCTTCAAAACCACAACAAAGATTTATTCCACCTTTATATATGATTATGATTTAGAAATGTCATGATCTTTGAATTCACTAGGTTGGCTACACTCTGAGTCAAACAGTTATTTCATCCAATACAATATGCTCACATGACAAACAGTTCACCTTATGTCAATCATACAAGTTCTGAGGATTACCTTGCCTAAAAAATTCGGATCATTACAACACATGGACAACATAGAATGTCTTGCAACATAATCCATTCAGATACATGACACAACATGCAAGTACAATAATCTAATGAAAATTTGAACTGGTATCTAAAGAAGAACCGGGATTATCTTGGGCTTCAGATAGCAGAAACAGCAGGACCTCCACCGTCTTCAAATGCAACATTTTTACTTCCTCCAATTCTTGGGTTGCTTGCATAATGTGTGCCGCTAATTCCGTAATTTCCAGCCTCAAGATAAATATTACCTCATTCATGGCAGCCACACCATCTCTTTCTGCCTCTAGTAGAGCCTCAAGCACTATAATAGCTGTGCTCAGACTGCTCTCCGACGGTGTTGCCTCTGAACTGCTACCATCTGGTAACATGGATGGCACACTGCTTCCACAAATAGATTCTGGGGTTGTACATTGTGTCCTAGTGTGAACGGCATCCTGAAAGGTTTCCACTGGACATCAGTAATAGATAGTTATCGTATGATCCAGGCAGTAAGCTTACATGGTAAACGATGGACAAATTATTGCCGAGCATGGCAAACTATATTTAAATGGTTCGAAGCAGCATCAGCCGAAAAGAAATTAACATGGTAAGATGAAACTAGGGATGTAAGTGGCAAATAAACGAAATCCGCCAGTCCCATCTAGTTAGTTTTTGCTACCTCCCTAGTTCATTTTCCTCAAAAAAACAAAAACTCTTTTGAACTATCATACCACTAGTGGACTTTAATCGGGATTAAACCGGACCCAATTGACATCCCTAGTTGAAAGGGAGTGTACAACCGCTATATTTAAGTTGCCAAGGCATCTAAGCAGTTGAAATAATCTGAGAAAGCACTTAATAGTGTGGCCTCATATAAACTACGAAGACAGTCATGTGATGAAGTTGAGAGGAAAAGTTAAGGACTCAAATGAAATAGGCATGCATTTCTTTACGATAGTACAGCAGGCATTGCTGACATATTGGCCAACTCAGGTATAGCGTAACAGCAAATAAGCATTCAAATCAAGCAATACAACAAAGCAGACAACTGAACTATTTGTAATTCGGTAGGATTACACGTTGAGGGCACAAGCCAAGAAAGCATCCCACTCGCATTACATTTCACATGTACTAAAACACACTGGCTTACCATATGTTGCTGTGAAGCCTAGCTGCTGTTGCAATGTTCTTTGAAGATATCGTCAGCATCCCGTGGTTGCAAATCTAGTTGTTGTAGTTTAGTCTACACCATCTATTTAGGTAAAATTAATTTTAATCGCATGCACTGGTCCGAATTGATCATCAATGGTTCATCTAAAATAATGAAAGAAGGGTGTGTGCATACACGACAATACTCCCTCTGATTCTTTTTACTTTGCGTATAACTTTTTCTCAGTTTTCTCGTATTAGTCTGCGCGTTGCCGATTCCTAGCGCTGGTTTCCTTTTGTGCCCCGCCCCATCCGCCTCTCCCCTAATTAATTGGCAAATTAGTCCAGAAAATTAAACCAGTGCCCTCCTTGGTATGCGGGTCAAGAGTTATGGGCAGAGTAAATAGAATCGGAGGGAGTATATCTGCTTCCCTCTATTTTTATGCTTGTTCGAGGTGCCAGCCCCAAAAGAACAAATTTTTTGCTTGATGGGGTTGGCAGCTCCATAATTAATAGAAGCATCAAATTAGTCATGCAACTTGGGAAGATCAAGAACACACAAACAAGTAATGAACAGAGGCTCGGAGTAGTGATGTAATAGCTAGCATCAGAAAATGTAGGGTAAAACGAACAAAAAGCAGCGGAACCACATGCTAGTTTGCTGATGTGTAATTAAGCATAGAGAACATTAAGCAGTCTGATGGAACCAACAGGTGGCATTAGAACAAAACTAAAGCATATTAACTATCTGTGCACTGGTATGTAATTTAGCACATGTAACATGTTCACTGCCAGAAGTATGACCCTACAGGTGCAAGCAGAATAACGCATCTCATGAAAAACTGAATGATGCCCTGAAGAAATTCAAAGGTGCGGTGCTTATGCTAGGAAAGTGAACGTAGGCGCCGGCCGTTGGATAATAGTACCTGATTCTCGGTGGCGTATGGGTATCGTTGTCATACTTGATAGCTAAGGATCGTCGATGGTGCTCGTGTTGCGATTGAGTTTGGGCCGGCTGTCGACGTCGCTGAAGCGGCTGCGGTGCTACGGTTGCGGCGCCTGTCGACATACAAGAAAGCTCATATGTGGTAAGTGAACAGTTGCACGATAAAGATAAAAACCGAAGGAGTACAAATCGAAATAACCCAATGAGGCTGCGGCGTCGGTAAAGCAGGGCCGGTGGAGTTGAATATGGCGTCCGTGGAGCGGGTCCGGTGTAGTGGATGAAGGCTTCGGCGGGCGCGTTGTACAGTGCTTTCGGTGAGGCGGATCTGTTGCGGCGGATGAGGGCTTGTATGGAGGGTCAGCGAAGGGGCGGACGAGGGAGTTAGTGAAGGGCCTACGCTATGGTGGACGAGGGCGCCGGTTAAGAAGATCTGGTGCGGTGGACCATGATGGCGGTCAAGGAGATTTGGAGCAGTGGACAAGCCAGTCGCTGAAGCGGCTCCGGTGAAGTGGTGAGTTGGCAGTTGGGGGTTCCAAGGTGCGGAAGGTAGATCCGGCGGGGTGTGAGGTCCACCGCTGCGGTGGAGGACTAGATTCGGCGGCTTGCCGTGGTTGGGGGGGTCGGGGAGGGGAAGGGCAGGGGCTCTGGGGAAGAATGTTGGGGGAAAAGAGGGGAAAACAATGGAGTTACCAAAGCAGCCCTTTTCCGTTCATGTGGCAGGGGTAAAACAGGAATATCGCAGGGCTAAAATTTTGGGCGCATGATATTTCGATGTGAGCGGGAAGTTTGAAAGCTTTTGGCACCTAAAATTATAAGTATTCTGCTCTCGTACGGTCGACTATGATATCATGGCCGACAATTTGTTTGTTTTGCACGCAAAAAAAGTGCAAGTTCTGAAAATCAATGTCTCCAACTCGAAACTTAGATTGTCCATTCAATTCAAATATGGATCATTGAGCTAATACAAGCAAATACCATCATGCGGTCCAATTCAAATGAAATTCCAAATGTGTTTATCCTAAATATGATGACAAAAGCAAAATTGTGTATGTGTATGAATAAAGTGGATGATTATAAAGTTTGAACATGCCTGTATGTGTATATCTCTAGGTTTGATATATGAATTTGAAATCACGAAATCCCGGCTTAAAAAATGTACCTCCGTTTAAATGAATTACAAAAGCTAATGATGGAGTCGAATTCCAAAATTCCAATCTTAGGTTTGTAATTCTGGTACATCAAGGTATATCACGCATGTTCAAAAGTATCGTTATCTTGTAGTACAAACTGTGAAACAAATTGATTAACCATGAGTGCATAATATCTCAATTACGCTAAAGTCCCTTAAATATAGACACCTCACTCTTTATCTGATGTCAACCCCCCCCCACCACACACACACACAGAGAGAGAGAAGTCGTTATCTCCCCCAAACACCAACACACGAGCACATTAACACCCCTCTCTCTTGTAAAGTCCGGACCCAACATAGGTCTCTATCACTTTGTCTCTCGAGCATGCACACATCTCTTCCCTCACTCTCTAGGTCTCCCGCTATCCCTCTTACCCAAGCACACGCACTATGTAGAGCGTATATTTCCCATACACACAAAACGTCGCCCCCAAACGTCTATCTCCCTAGTTATGTGGTTCTCGCGCACTCACCTCACACACCACCCCCACTGCAAACAAGCACACTTTGTCTCCTTGTGCACCACTCTCCTCTTTCTATCTCTCCCACATGCGAACCCGCCCCAGCTCCTTCCCTGTATACATATATGTCGTGACTCTTTGCATAGCTCCCTAATGTATAATCGTTCTCGATTTCTCACATTGTTCTCTACACCATCTATTCTAGCTCTCTCATGAAGTCCCTATCACACACACGATGACTCGCTTCCCTTGCGTCTCCGTTCATAGGCCAATTTCGGACAACGTCAACATTGTCTCCCTATCTATACGCCATTTATGGACACAAACGACCCCTCTCGCCCCCTCTCTTCCTCTCTCTCTCTCTCTCTCTCTCTCCCGGCGCTAGCTCTCTCTTTCTCTTTCTCTCACTCTCACACCCCTCTCCCCCACACACACTCGATGTCTCTTCCAAATAGTCTGCTCCCCCCGCTCGCACCCGTGCTATCTCGCTACTACACATGTCACACCATTCCCCCTTCCCTTATACTAGGTTTACATCATCAGTGGTCTCTCTACTCCACATACACTCGCTCCCTCTCACACACAAACGCGTGCACAAACACACACAGACATGCACAAACACCCATTTACCTGGATCCTCATCTCTCCTCATGTCTGCATGTGTATCTCACACACTCACTCTCTAATTATGTATATGTGTCTCCACGTTACACAAGACAAAGCCCCATGTACATGTCTCTCTCTATCCTCCACACACATAGACACAAAGAATCGGTTATCATTGCCTCAGTCTCTAACATATCACACACGCACACACTCTCTCTCTCTCTCGCAAACACGCTCAACAAGGGTTTCCCCGTGAATAACTTACCGTCTATTCATGAACAGTCATGGCAGTACGGCGAACACGAGACATGAAAAAGAATAAATCTACACGTGCTTAAACCACCTAGTATGACTACTAGGACTAGAGCAAGCCAAAAAGCACGCTGCCGTCACCCCCTCCTTGTCAGCGACGGGAAAATCTTTGCTTTACACAGTCGAGAAGTCATTGTGCTAAGGGCCCACATGCCGAGGCGTTGAATAGAATGTAGATGCTAGTTTGCGGAAGCAAGTATCGATAATACGTTTGTATCTCCATACTTATATTTCTTCTCTTATAAAAAACCGAGTTGGTGATGATGGTACGCGTGCCATCTTGCAATATAGGCCGTCTGATCTATATATGACGGATGGAAATTAAACTAAAAGATACCCGCACCCCTCTCCACATTCGCAGACAAGGCCTTCCCTCGTTCATCCTTATCTCCAACAAACCTCATTGTTGAGCAATTAAGAAAGGAAGCCTCTCGAACAAACTGGCCTGGTGGCCGCTGCCGGCGTCGTCAATCCCCATGCCTCCGCTCAGTTCGACCACCACACCCCACTCCTCTTCACCTTATCTCATATTTCTCGAGATATCATTAGTTTTTACACATGGGATTACTCCCGCAAGGGTTAATCACAACAAGTGTTTTATAAAAGAATGGATCTTGATGTTCCGTGCAATGCACAGATCTTGCTAGTATTCCTACACAAGACTAAGTTGGTGATGCTGGTGTGTCTGCCATCCGTCATTTCTGACCATTAGAGCTACATCTAACGATTGTGAGGTAAGTTGTTGCCTTTTCTCACCAACATCCCACTTGTCTACCAATTTGCAGAAAAACTCATAATTAGTATCTTAAAACCAACCACATCCCTCCCTGACCTCACCAAAACAGCCCAAGGAATATATTCTAATTGAAACATAATATATCTCTAGTGACATATGTATATGAAAATTAGAGTGTTTTGTACCAAGTTTGTGAATAAGTATTATTCTAATTATGATTCGTTGCAACGGACATGAACATTTCTAGTATTTCCAACCATGCATTTCTTTTCCTAGTATTCCATAGTTTCGAGTTTTCCATCAAGATATTAGTCACTCATGGTTGATATTTACTTTCAATCATGTACACATATGCACTATCTAACTAGCCTTTCACTCCTACTTACAATATGTAGAGTATTTAACAAAAAACTACCACTTTCAACCAGCCCTAGGAGGAATCTATTGTATAAAAAATAGCAAAAACATACCCAAAATTTCTTAATCCACGCCAAAAACTACCTAGTACTCCTACCAATTAGGTTCGTTTAAACCCATTTATGACAGGGTTGGCCCACATGTCCGTGCTGACGAGGCAGCTTAAACCAACACATTTTGTTTGACCGTTGACACAAGGGACCCACATCTGACCTTCTATCCTGTTATTCCCCCTCAAATCATTATTTTTCCTGAACATTACTTCAAACAGTACTGATGCGTGTTCGTCGGTGGCGCCGGTGATGAGCGAGTTGGCCGCCGCTCCGCCGGACGGGCCGGACGCCGTGCTGGCCTCCGCACGGGTTGGCAGGCTGGCCCGAGCGTGACTCACGAGCGAGCAAGCCGCCCCGTTGGCCTTCACTCGAGCCAGATGGCTGGCCTTAGCGCGGCGCACGCGAGCAAGCCACAGCGCTGCCTTGCCAATCTAGCTAGCAAACCTGGCAGACAAGCAGCTGGACGGAGCTATCTTGGCTAGCTAGTGGCCGCGAGCGCCGGACGGAGCTGGCATCCGGGCTGCCGCAACATGGGCTCCGCACCGCCGGCGGTTTTGACCTCGCCTTCTGCCGGCGGCAGTAGCTGCGTCCCATGGCCGAGGATGACTAGGTGGACGGGCCGGAGGTAGGAGGTCACTCGAGGATTTTTGTTGGTAAGAGCATGTACAATGGTTGATAAGGTAGTCTTATCTTAAGTCTGCCACGTATGCAAGTGGTAGTAGTTTCTTGCATTATTAGAGCAAGTACAATAGAGCTGAGTCAGCGGGCTATAAGAAATAAACTACTACTACATGTTGGCTATAAGATGGGCTGTAGATGACATGGCACTGGCTTATAGCCAGCAGCTGGCTATACTATTAACCATGCTCTTAGGGGTTTCTTGTAAGGAACAATGTACGTACTACTAGCGACAAAAGGCGATTCTGGTTGCATTGTACTCCAACGAGTACTACTAGTGGTCGCGAGAGTATACCTCGTTTTGTGGGTTCGATCCCGGCCGAACGCACGGAGGCCTTTTAAAAAAAATAGTACTACTACACTTCGCTGCGAGCCAATATTTTACATGGGTAGTTTGAGTTTTGAAGTCAAACGGACGTGCGGCCCCACAATCTGGGTGCACTGGACAGCCTAGCCACGTGAACGGGTTTTCCTTCCCAGCATCCCGTGGCTCGCGTGCTCGCCCTAGCCGCACCTCGCTTGCAGCTTCCAGCTAGTAGCATATTTAAACTAGCGCCTCCCAATTAAGCTCGAGGAGCAGGAAAAGCCCGGCGGGGCATTGGGAACTGTGCAATATGGCTCTGTACGTAAAGTGCTCTACTACTACTCTGTAGCTTGTGGCGTTGCATGCATGGACTTCACTCCATTATCGGCTCTACTATAAAAGAAATTCCTCTTGTCGTGTTTTTTTTTGAAACGGAGGCAAAAGCTTTGCTTCATCTCATTCATAAAGAAGGAACTACTAACAAAGTTCGACGAGATCCATTACACCTCCACAAATGGAAGCGAAAAGCCTAGTCTCGCTGTATCAAATAACTCAAATGTTCTGCCCCCGCAGTAACCGTCGCTGATAAACAGGCTGCTAGTGTGTGCGTGAGAGGAGCGGCTGAGTAGGCCATCTACGTCAGAGGAGCGGCTGAATAGAGCACCGAGAGTACCCACTAGGCCACTACGCAGGTGTACTTCCCCTGCATTGATAGTGCAGCGATGGTTCTAGAGAACAGTAGTACCCTCCACTTCCAACTGTAGCTCCTTGGCCCTGAGATTCAAGAGTTCAAAACTGGTGCACTATACTAGACTAGACTAGAAGTACAGTACATCGCACTACTAGTTGAGAAAAGTAGTACTAGTACTGCTACAGTACAAGTACGTACTCCTCCGTCACATAATGTAAGACGTTTTTTGACACTAGTTGGCCTGTACAAAAAATGGCAAAAACATGCCCAAAATTTCTTAATCCACGCCAAAAACTACTACCTAGTGCCAAAAATTTCTTACTAGTGCTATTATTTACAGTATAATGCAATCCCATAACGTTCCATAATCCCTTTCTTTCAAAAAAATCACTTCTAGAGAGAAGATTGCTATCTCCACGCGAGCTTCTCATAGGCCAGCGCCACTGCATGCAGCCATGTGAGAGAGAGGGAGACATCCATGTAGCATGCAGAGAGAGGAGAACGCGAGCGGACAGCCAATGGGCTGCATGGGGCATTTATAGCTGCTAACTCCTCCCATCCATGCGCCAGGGGTATTTCCGTCCAGAAAGCATGCAGCGAGCCCCTGCCTTGGTATCCAGGTCTGCTCTTATGCGCAGAGTAAAAAGAATCGAAGGGAGTAGTAGTAAATAATAGCCTCACCCCTTCGCTGAGGAACGATCTACAGTTGGAAGGGACGAGGCCCTGCGGTTACTACGCTCTTATCTCCTCCTCGCCAGTTCCCCTCCCCCCGAAGAGAAAGCAGTTCGTTGTTGCTCCCATGGATTCGCCAGGCGGTTCTCCTCCTCGTTGGGGCTGGGAGACCTTGGGCGACGATCCTGTGGGAGAAATCGCACGCCGCTCTGACGTCCTCACCGCCGCAAGACTCGGTGCTTCCTGCACCAACTTTTTCAAGACGCTGCTTAAACAGGCCATGCTTGTTGGTCTTCCATGCATCCTCGAGGAGAAGGTTCTTCTATGGGACAATCCTTTGAACAGTCCACTGCTCCCTGGCCATGGTTGCACGTTGACTCCGCTAGAGTTGCCGACGTTGAGAGGTAGTCGGATTTTGTCCGATGAGCAGGTCAGTAATGGAGTTTGATCATGTAGTACATAGTTATTCCATTTCCATCCCATAATTTCTCCGCTGCTCACCGTCTTATATATAGGTCTGGGTCGGTGCCAAGGAATATTGGCTTGCATACCTCCGGCCGGATACCACCATCATTTTTCACAAGATCCACAGCAGTGCGGCCGTTCCGGTAGACCCCTTCTCCACCATTGGGATCGGCCTTCCGGACTGGCTGGGCAGGAATACGTATGATGATGCCTACATGAGATTGAAGAAGATAGCAATTGCAGACCCGCCGACAAAGCACGTGGCTATGACGATTACTATCTCATCGCGGTGTTCGACATAAGCATTGCCATCAATGCAGGAGGCAGTAACGGCAGAGGCTGGCGCATGTTGGCGGCGGCAGATTTGTACCCCTACACGTTCGAAGATGCCGTGCGCCATCTAGGCCGCATCTTCGCGGTGACAAGCCAGGGGACTTATTTCATCTGGTTGACATCCTACGGTACGGGAGATTACAAACGGAATGCACAAACCATCATTTGCATCCCTAACGGTACTCCATTATTTTGCATGGACCAGTCATCCCCCGGTCAAAATAAGATCGCCGATCCTGGATGTGCATTTGCATCCGCGATTCGGTCTAACCTGGAACCTTGTAGCTGACTTTGGCATATTGGGATCAACTATCTTAGCAGTCGTTGCCCATGGTACCACTGATGTGCAACATGGTCACATAATCTACCACGATCGGACCGTCACCATCTACCCAGGTATTCCATTTTTTAACCCTCTCACCTTCTCTTTCATTATTGTACTAGTAGTATACTTTGTAGTACTAGTAGGAGTACTTTTTACCTTGGAGGACGCGTATAGCTAGCTAGGCCCTTGAAGACTTGAACCCACTAGCTGCCACCATTTTTGTTTTTCCATGTCTTACTATCTCATCCATGTAGCCAAGAGTGGCTATATATAATAAGCCGGTTATTTTACTTCCTCTATACCGGAGTAGTACTATTTGCTGCACAGTATTACTGACCGCCACATTTGAGCACAACATTATTATGCATGGACCTTGACTATATACGTCACCATGTGTCCAGATCTAGGATGCCGCGTGTACCAGATGAACGGCACCGAGTTCGACCCCCGTGATGCTACGTGGGTGCCGAGGAACACTCTTGGAGAGTACTCGCTTTTCATCGGGGACAGCTACCCCATTGTGAAGCGGATGCCACCTTCCATGCATGACACGGAAGGCCTGCCATTCATGAAGCATGGTTGTGTCTTTAGTGCGCACCGCCAGATGAACGACATGCTGGGACACACTATCCCTGATTTATGCCGCTTCAGCTTGGATGAGTCTCCATCATGTGGAACCGGACTAGAAAGTTGCGACAATGATTCCCGTTGCCCACAGCTATGGATCGTGCCATCCATGAAGAACACCTAGGACTAGAACCTGGAGGAGGACATGTAGCCCATCTATAATGTGTATGTGGAGTACGGTAATTGTGGACGGTAGCGCTGTGAATATATGTAGACTAGTCGTGCACAAATTTATCACATGAGTTGGAGATGAACTTGTGTGGCATACTGGCATTTTTCCTTTAGAATTTATTACTAGTAAATGTGTTATGTGTACATGCAACTTGTGTGGTTGTTGCACGGGCTCCAACATGCTCTTTGAGAAAAAAGGTGGCACAGCTTTGGATATACGTGACGTGGCGGCATCATACAGTAGCATCGTTCGCTATAGTTGTACTAGTACACTCCTACTAGGACGACAACTCCTATAAAACCTTGCGCTTGGCTCTTTGCCTCTTCGGGAGGTTCAATAGTTCATACTCGTGTGAACCTTGCACTTGGCTCTTCGCCTCTTCGGAAGGTCCAACAATAATGATACTACAGTACAATATGCTTCTGGCAGTCTGACACCGATTGAACTGCTGCACGTCCACCGCGAGGGCGAGGGCGAGGGAGAGGGAGAGGGCGCTGTAGTCAAAACCCTC
Source organism: Triticum urartu (assembly GCF_056163025.1). Classification (NCBI taxonomy): domain Eukaryota; kingdom Viridiplantae; phylum Streptophyta; class Magnoliopsida; order Poales; family Poaceae; genus Triticum; species Triticum urartu. The sequence goes on from NC_141874.1 coordinate 544,878,425, forward strand.
TCCTCGTCCTACGAACCACCACGCGCGTGGGCGAGGGAGAGGCTTAGTAAGCAAGCTTCTCCTCGTTCGGCGAGTTGACGGGACACATCAAAGCAGTACTAGTACTAGTAGTAATAGTCCATACTGCATCCTTTCCGACTAATATGGCTTAATTTGAAACGAGAAAAATACACTGGCGGTCAACGTATGTAACAGTACGCTCTTTATGGTCACTATATATAGTTTTGCGGCGATTATGCGATCACTAGCTCATCGTAGAGCACCGTATTGCACCCTACTGACCGGCCACATAGTCGACATGGCACTTTGTTGACTGGTTAAATTGTCACCTGGTTTCTAGGTCCCACCTGTCAGTTGGCAGAGCAAAGAAATCAGTTAAACAAAACTTTACGCAGGCGCGACACGAGTCCAACCCTTGCACGCGAACCGCCCTGGCTGTGTATGTGAGTGCATGCACGTGTCCTCCCTCGGTCTTCCAACAGAGAGTGTACTACATGATGTACATCTACACTTCCAATGTGTTTAGCCTTTAATCTAAATCGATATTGATTGACTAATGCACCAACTTGTGCTGTAGGTATAGGCTACATGTCTATCCTTAATTACAGCATGCAACGGCCTTCATTTAATCTTCTCATCTCAATGGTCGCATGCACACATAAGTCTGCTACTTTTGGGCGTTAATTATGCCCTGGTCAATGTGTAAATCTCTAAATGTACAGTCTTTCACGGACGTAGGGAGTAGGTTGAGCACTTGAGCATGAGCGTGTGTGTTGCGTCGTGTGCTGTGTGGCGCATGGGTGCGTGAGTGTTGTGTGCGTCCATGTGTACGTGTGAGTGTTGCATGTTGCATGCATGCATGGGGCTTACTCCCTCCCATTTACATGTCCATTTGGCTATAGATTTCAACAAGTGACTAGGTACGGAGCAAAATGAGTGAAGTGAGCGTAGAGGCATAGGGATACTGTAGAAAGGAAGTCCTCGCGATCCATTTATTCCCCATCTCGGTCAGAGAGAACTATTCAACTAGTCTTCGTAGTGAAGTGACAATACACACTGCAGCAGATGGGACACGTAATTAATAAGCTGAACCAGCGTGTTGGTGTTACTAAATCAGTCGGTTATGTTTGGTAGTCTCAAGTCATTGAAAGCATGCACAGCCCACATATCTTATTGGTTGATATGCCACAAAACAAAAAACGAGAAGGGAGTTAATGTACGGTGCCTAAGTGTTTTGGGACTATTTGGTTTTTGTAACGTGACTTACACACCTAGACGGAGGGAGTAGTAGAATTGAGATTCAATGCACTTTCTTCCCCGTCTTCAACTCTTCTTCCTCCTCTCTTCTTCTTCCTCCTCTCTTCCCCATCGTCGGCCGCACACCATTTACCCCCGCTCACTGCTCGCCCGCCCGCGCCATCTTCCTTGGTAGCTCGCACATACCATATCCCCCCGCTCACTGCTCGGCCACACGAGGAGAAGCTTCTTCGCTCGCCCGCCCGAATCCACCTCCCCGCTGGCTCGCAGACACCGAAAACCCCAATGGCAGAACCGACTGACACGCAGAGCCGCGATTGGAATTCCCTCCCCGATGTTCTCTTGGAGCAGATCTGTAGTCATATGGACCTACTCAGCATCGTCCGTCTGGTCGCATGCTCGGTGTCTTTGTACCGTCTACTCATCTGCAACCGGCCGGCTCTTTTCAAGACACCCTGCTTGCTGATGCCCGATCCTCGTAGGTGGCCCAGACACCGACTTGACGATCCTACGGAGGTTGCCGTGGTGCCCCTCGACATGCTACCACTACCCGTCCACATGTCCTTCATGCGCGGCCACTACTGGGCGGGCATGAAGGCCAACTGGATCATCCTCATCCACCACACCGGTAGTCCGTGGCGTCTCGTGGATATCTACACCCAGCGAGAGATCACCCTTCCATCGTTGGATACGCAGCCATCGAGCCTCGCAGCCTGCTGGACCCTCCTGCCTACTACGCACGAGATGCGTCAAGCTTTTGGCTCGACCTCTATTTGCAGAAAGTTGTAATATGTGAAGTGCCCACACCATCAGAAGACTACATGGATTACAAGCTCATTGCCTTGTTCAACAAGGGATTAGTCTATCTGGAATCCGGTCGCCATACATGGTTATGGCTCATCATCAATCCTGTTGAGGAAACATTTATGTCTGATGCTATAGTGCACGATGGCATCGTTTACGCGGTCGACGCACAGATTGGCTACCTATATATGTGGAATCTATCGTCGTGTAATTGTTCTATCTCATGTCATCTTTACCTTATGAATACGACTGCCTGTTCATTTGTTACAAATTTAGAATGCATAGCATGTCTATAACCACATCATTGCTATATGTTCCTCTCATTTCCTAGATTTTTATGACCACACATGTTATTGTTAGAGTTGATATGAGAACAATTGGCATCTAATGATTGTTAGAATACATATTATGACCATAACATCATGATTGCTATATGTTACTCTCGTTTACAAGATTTTTATAACAACGCATGTTATTGCTTAGAGTTGATATGAGAACAGTAGTAGTAAGTGCTATGGTAGAATATGAGTAGGCGCTGTCATAGCTGTTTTCCTCTCATTGTTACATGATGTTTGAACCATGACATATTACTAGAAATATGAAAGCCATTGGCTTATTTTTTTTAACTTGGGGTATGATTATGACCACGGCATTGCAATTCTCTATCTATGATATGTGTCACTGTTATAATAATCTTAATTCCACACATACTCTGAACATGATTGTTTATTTTTGTCCTTTTGGTCTCCAATTTAAATTGTTGCAGCAGACGCAAATGCACTGGCCTTCATGATTCCAAGACCTGGAATCATACCAGCCGATGGGTGGTGGTTTATCGCTTGTTCAGCTGACGGCGGTCATTTGATGCTCATTCGCACGTACCAAATTGACCAAACCATTACATCAAACCACATGCAGTACAATGCGTGGGGCGTTCGTGACATTGATGGCTATGGCTGCTTCGTGTTCGAGAAAGATCCCAGCTCCGTTGGGCCAGGCATATTCAACTGGAGGCGGGTTTACAGCCTCGGCAACCACTCCTTGTTCCTCGGGCTCAATTATCCGATCATCCAACCAATCATCGATCATATCACCGGCGATGATTACTATGCTATATCACCGGCGAACTTCCATTCGCGAGGGGGGGCTGTGTTTACACATCATACCATGGGTTTCATGAATCACCATATCCAGAGATTCGTCGACACAGCTTGTTGCCAGATAATCTTTAGTGTGTGAAAGGAATCAAGCTTCCATGCGATGGATGGCTTTTGCAAACCCGACATGCGGCTATGTGGTTCATGCCAACAGCAAATATGCACAACTTGATTCGTGCTGATATCTAGACTAAGCCATGTATTCTGCTGCTGTAGCATGACCCTCTTTTGTTGGATATTATGTACTGTTGTTAGTTTGAAGCACTCCTCTGGTTTGAAGGATAGATACCTTCCTGGGATCAAGTGCATCCTAAGTCACCTGCATAGGATGTACTGATAATGATGATGGAGATGCTGTGCAGGAGCCATATATATATCAGTTAGGCTTCAAGTGCGTACTTGTTAGTTAAACCTATGTATAAATCGTGACACTAAATACGACTAGTAAGTAGTACAGTAGCAGTACTAGTATACGTCGGTCAAATTATTCATCGTGTCCACACATTGAATTGACGTGACAACACGCTGCACGTGAGGTGACACAAGAATCCCGGCGGCGTGTTCGGGTATTCTGGACTTCAGATTTGGAGTACCACTTATCTGTCGAAATCTTCCATCATTCACTTAAAATAGTCGATTGATCATACATTGAGTACCATATAACTGGAGTTACAGATGCAAGTCGAAGAAGGATTGGCCCGTGCTGCCGGCTGGCATCAAGTTCGATCCCATGGATCAGGAGCTAATCGAGCACCTTGAGCCAAAGTGAGTGCTGACAGCGCGAGATTTCAGTCTCTCATCGATTTGTTCATACCAACCATCGACAGCGAGCACGGCATATGTTACACCCAACCTGAGAAACTTCCAGGTAAGACACCGATCGGTCGTCTACTTGCACAAACATATTCCTTTGTTTATAGCTCTATTTTCCTTTTTAGACACAGACCTGGTGAAGCAATTACAATTTGACAGTTAATAAAAAGTGAAACAAGTGACTGCAACATGCCAAAGATGTTATGAAAATGCCAACTAGGTACACTAAAACCTGTATTCCACAATACTGCAGGTATTACACTGAGTGGCCTAAGGAAGCATTTCTTCCAACGCAATTCCAGGGCGTTCAAAAGGGGCGCGTGGACGCGTCGCAAGATACAGTCGGAGTGCGGCATGCACGCGATGTGGCACAAGACCGGCAATACCTTGCCGGTGATGGTCAACGGCCGGCAGACGGGCAACAAAAAAGGTTCTGGTGCTGCACACCAACAAGAACTTTGACTAGAAGAGGACCAACTGGGTGATGCACCAGTACCACCTCGGGGACCTGGAGCAAGAGAAGGAGCGGGAGCTGGTCCTCTGCAAGATTTTCTACCAGACGAACACTAGGGCCAAGAGTAAAAAGATTATAAGTTAGTTTGGTATTGGTAGTTGTACTACCTTGTCGTCCGCAAGTTGGTATTGTTGTTAATGATCTTTTGGTATGAACTTGCATTTGCTTCCAACTATCATGTCGAGGGTCGACGTGGATATAAAGCTGAATCATTTGTTTCGGAACGAATTTTCAGGCACCTGATTTTTATTTGATGGGTAGCATAAGCACCCGCCGTTCGAATTCCTAGTTCTCCATTTTTTTCGAAACAAGTGCATGCACTTATTATCACGATAAAAAACAATATCCGTGCTGCATCCCAGTTATCAGTCTGTACTTGCAGAATTCTCTCGTTTATTGAGCACGTATATTGTTTTTTCAGGTTGAGCAAGTTTCAACTGGCTGTAGATTGCCCAGGGTTGTTTTGTTTTTAACAGGCCCAGCCCATGACGACAACGGGGCACAAAGATCCAGCAGGTATCTACTGGCCTCTGGCCCGCCAGCGTTAGTTATATTTTGTCTTACAACATCCGCAGGCAGTTTTTTTACTGAATCAAACACACAGCCCAGTTCTATTTTCCTCTTGAAACGCATGTCCTACATCCGTTTTCTAATCTCTACCTATAGTTTTACTAGTTCATATACACATATCATTATATTGAAAACACATAAAATTCCCTTTTCATATTTACATCCTTATTTTTGTTGTTTTTTCCCACCCAGCGCTGATTTTTTTACCACTGGTTTTCCCTTAAACCAACTAAATTGTCCCACGTCTTATTTGCTTACAAAAACAAACGATTTTTTTGGCAAATCAATAAGTTCTTAAAAATGTTTATCATTTTAGGATTACAACAGTTCGGACTCCACCGAAATATGCAAAATAAGGTTGGACTTTTTGACCATGGTCCTGGGCAGAAAATGGGCTGTAATAAATTACTTAAGAATTAGCAAATGGGCTGCAAATTATAAAAATAGCAAACGGGCTTTATGTTGTCTGCCATAGATTTGGAGGCTGACTTGTGGGCCTACTAAGTTCATGCGTACACAAGGTTTCTCAAAAAAGAAACTTAGTCAACAATCGACTCTACCAGCATCAGACCGTTAGATGTCAATCTAACGGCAATCGTGCTTCTTCAGTCTATGATCTTCCTGCCCCAGCCGCCCAAACTAGCGCTATCGGAACCACCTGCTCCCGCCTCCCGTGGCCGGCAGTGCTACTGGGAAGGCCTCACGGCCCCATCATACTCGCATCCCTGGCTTGTCTATCCCTCTACTCTCCCACACCTCCTGTTATTTTCCAGCGACGGCAGCCGAACCAGTCAACCCTCGTACTCTCCACCGTGTGGGCAGCCACTACCGTGTCTTCCCTGGCTCCGTGTCGTTCCCTTCGTAGGCCTCGCCGTCATCCACCGCCCTGGTGCTCTCGGCGCGGCGTGGTCAACGATGTCCATCCAACGGTCGTAATGCTTCTTCAACCTCTGGTCTTCTTGCCCCAGCCGCCCAAAGCAACGCCGGTCGTGCCGCATGCTCCTGACTCCCGTGGCCGGCTGTGCTGCCGCGGAGGCCTCACCGTCCCCATACTACTCCCACCGCTGGCCAGGCCATCCCTCCACTCACCCACTCCCCCTGTTATTCTGCGGCGACGGCAGCCTCACACCGCAGCCGAACCAGTGAACCCTCGTACTCCTCTCCGCGTGGGCATCCACTGCCACGCCTTCCCCGGCTCCGCGTCGTCCCCTTCCTAGGCCTCGCCGTCGTCCACCGCCATGGTGCTCCCGGCGCGGCGTGGTCAATGTGATCAACGACCGACTTCCATCGGAAGAGTACTGTACGTGGAGAGGCTGACAGCTGGGTCCACGACAGCCGCAAGGAAGTGCCTCCTTATTACGCGCAAAATAATTATTCCTCCACATGACAGCAGGGACCCACCGGACGGGCCACCAGTATTTCACGGAAAAAATGTTCCCCCTGACTGCTGGGACCCACCGAACGGGCCACCGTATTTCACGAAAAAAAGGTTTGCCCCTGACTGCTGGGACCCACCGGACGGACCACAATATTTCGCGAAAAAAACGTTCCCCCCCACTGTCAGCTCGGACCCACCGGAAGTGCCTCCTTATTACGCACAGAAAAATGAATACTCCCCCTGCTAGCTGGGACCCAACCTGGTGGGAGGCTGACTTGTGGGCCTACTAAGTTGACGAGGATGGAGGGCTTTGTCAACTTAGTCAATATGAACGATTCTAGCTCTAGTGACCATACGATGTCCATCCAACGACCGTAGTGCTTCTTCAACCTCTAGTCTTCTTGCTCCAGCCGCCCAAAGCTGCGCCGGTCGTGCCGCGTGCTCCTGCTTCTCGTGGCCGGCTATGATGCCGCGGAGGCCTCACCGCCCCCTACTACTCCCACCGCTGGCCCATGCTATCCCTCTACTCACCCACACCCCCTGTTATTCTGCGACGACGGCAGGCCGCAGCCGAACCAGTGAACCCTCGTACTCCTCTCCACGTGGGCATCCACTGTCGCGTCTTCCCTGGCTCCGCGTCGTCCCCTTCCTAGGCCTCGCCGTCGTCCACCTCCTTGGTGGTCTCGGCGCGGCGTGGTCAATGTGGTCAACGACCGACTTCCATCGGAAGAGTACTGTACGTGGAGAGGCTGACAGCTGGGTCCACGGCCACAGCCCAGTTTTTTTGTGATTTGCCAAGTAAGTCGCTTTCTCAGGCCTGTTGGGCTGCAAATCTTTCAAGATGAGGAGAGCTTCATTCGGCTGGCCGAGAAAATGGCCCGTCAGTAATGAGAAATTGGTTGTACATTTTTAAAACACATCAAACCGGCAATTAGTTTAAAATATTTTTTTTTTCATTTCGAGATTTTAAATTACATTAATTTTTATGCATGGAGAATTTGTTGGATTTTATATTGATATACATTTATTTTTAAAATCAGTTTGAATGTGAGTCGAAATTTCGGGATTAAAAACAGTTTGGACCGCACCGAAATATGCAAAATTTCGTTAATTTTTTAACCGTGGCCACAATATGGGCTGTAATGCTAACAAAAAGAATATGGGCTCCAAAAAAACTTAAGAATTAGCAAATGGGCTGTAAATTATTAGAAATAATGGCAGATGGGCTGTATGCTGTTTTCCACAGATTTGAGGCTTTCCTAAAAAAAGGTTGATGCACAAGCACTGACTATTGGATGTCCATCCAACGGCCGTCGTGCTTCTTCAATCTCTGCTCTTCCTGCTCCAGCCGCTCAAACAAGCGTCGGCGGGACAGCCTGCTCCCTCCTCCTCGCGGCTGGCTGTGCTGCCGCGCAGGCCTCACCGCCCGACCGTACTCCCATCGCTAGCCTAGCCATCCCTCTACTCACCCACACCTGCTATTATTCTCCGGCGATGGCAGATGATCTAGTAAACCCTCATACAGTCGTACTCCCCTCCGCATGGGAAACAACTGCCGAGTCTTCCCTGCCTCCGTGTCGTCCCCTTCCTAGGCCTCGCCATCGTCCACCGCCCTGGTGCTCTCGACGCGGTGTGGTCAACATGGTCAACGACCGACATGCATCTGAAGTGGACTGTACGTGGAGAGGCCGACAGCTGGGTCCACGGCCGCACGCAAGGAAATGCCTCCTTATTACGCGCAAAATAATGATTCCTCCCCTGACATCAGGGACCCACCGAAAGGGCTTCTGTATTTCGCGAAAAAAACTTTACCGCAGCTGACAGCTCGGACCCACCAGCTATATCTTCGGACGCAAGGAAGTGCCTCCTTATTACGCTAAAAAAATGAATACCCCCTGCTAGCTGGGACCCACCTTGGTGGGAGGCTGACTTGTGGGCCTACTAAGTTGATGGGGATGAAGGGATTTGTCAACTTAGTCAATATGCACGATTCTAGCTCCAGCGACTGTACGATGTCCATCCAACGGCCGTAGTGCTTCTTCAACCTCTGGTCTTCTTGCTCCAGCCGCCCAAACCAGTGCCGGTCGTGCCTCGTGCTCCTGCCTCCCGTGGCCGGCTGCGATGCGGCGGAGGCCTCACCGCCCCCTACTACTCCCACCGCTGGCCAGGCCATCCCTCTACTCACCCACACCCCCTATTATTCTGCGGCGATGGCAGCCTCACACCGCAACGAACTAGTGAACCCTCGTACTCCTCTACATGTGGGCATCCACTGTCGCGTCTTCCCCGGCTCCACGTCGTCCCCTTCCTAGGCCTCGTCATCGTCCACCGCCCTGGTGCTCTCGGCGCGGTGTGGTCAACGTGGTCAAGGAATGGCTTCCATCGGACGTGGACTGTACGTGGAGAGGCTGACAGCTGGGTCCACGGCCGTAGCAAGGAGGTGCCTCCTTATTACGTGCAAAATAATTATTCCTCCACCTGACAGCGGGACCCACCGGACGGGCCACTGTATTTCATGAAAAAAACGTTTCCCCCTGACTGCTGGGACCCACCAGCTACATCTTCGCAGGCAAGGAAGTGCCTGACAGTCGGGACCCACCTGGTTGAAGCGTACGTAGCGTTGTCATTCTAGTCGCGAACGTGTATGTACATACAGGTCGATGTAGAGGTGTGCACGTGTCGTAGTAGAGGCGCACACATGTCGTAGTAGAGGCGCGCACGTAGCATTTACACGTATGTACAGCGGCCAGGGTGCAAGAAAGAAAATACGGCCACGTATGTGTACATACGGGCGGGGTCTCGAACGCCTACTCGCGCATACGTACGGCTAGGGCTCGTGTACATGGCTGGGTCGGAACGGAGAAACAGCGTTGTCGTCGTGTTCATGGGGAGGCAACGGAATGTGTCGTGTTCATCGGGAGGGGTTGGATGGAACAGGCGATGGAAACGAGGCCTGGCGTACCGCAGAACGGAGGAAACGGCCTTGTGTTCGACCGGCCACGTTCGAAACGGGATCCTGTTCATCGGGAGGGGTCTGGCGTACCGCAAAACGGAGGAAACGGACCTCCTACGGTCGAAACGGGGGTCCTGTTGATCGGGAGGGGTGTGGCGTACCGCAAAACGGAGGAAACAGACTTGTGTTGGAGCGCTACGGTCGAAACGGGGGTCCTGTTCATCGGGAGGGGTGTGGCGTACCGCAAAACGGGACTCCACGGGATACTGTTCATCTACACCGTCGACCCCCTCTAGCCTCCACGAGCTACTGTTCATCCACCGTCGACCTCCTCCAGCCTCCACCTGCGACTGTTCATCCACGGGCTCCTATTCATCCAGCCTCCACCGCGCGCTACTCCACCGGCTACTGTTCAACCACCCCTCCACCATCTACTTTTCATCCAGCCCTCCACACCATGGGGTCCTGTTCAACCACCCCTCCAAGGGCACCCCTCCACCGTCTACTGTTCATCCAGCCCTCCACACCACGGGGTCATGTTCAACCACCCCTCCACCGTCTACTGTTCATCCAGCCCTCCACACCACGGGGTCCTGTTCATCCACCCCTCCACGGGCACCCCTCCACCGTCTACTGTTCATCCAGCCCTCCACCACACCACGGGGTCCTGTTCATCCAGAGGCAACGCCACCGCTCACTGTTCATCCACCCCCCCAACGCTCACTGTGCATCCCATCGATCGGCTTCAGTTAGCAGCAGTAGCGAAGGAATCGCTCGATCGGGTTCAGTTAACAACCATCGATCGATCGCTCGGGTTCAGTAATGCGTAGCCTGCAGTGCAATCGCTCAGGTTCAGTTAGAGCCCAATGCCTCGCTCGGGTTCAGTTAGAGCCAACGCCTCGCACACACGCACGTACGTGTACGAGAGAAACGCGCATCGCTCGGCCCCCGACCTCCCACCATAACCGGGAACTCCCTGAAATTTTCCTCCCCCTCGCTTCTACCACGGTTTTTTCCGTCATGGACGGCCCAAAGAATGTCATGCAGCTGCGTCTCCGGCCCGCCCAGGACGAAAAGCCCATTTTCTGTCATGGTTTTTTGTCATAGAAGTAGGAGCCCACCACATCTATGATGATACCGGGTTTTGTCACAATTATCGTCATAGAAGTGTCATATGTATGACAGAAAAAAAATTCGTTCGGCCCAAAATGTCACGGATGTGTCTTTTTTTTGTAGTGTAGGTAGGGGTGCACTGAAGCCTTTTCTTCTGTCGATCCGCGTTCCACTACTCCGTCGCCGAGCCCGTGCAGAGCGCCGCGCCGCCCTCGCCGCCTGCGTCGCTTAGACGGCTCCCGTTGGCGGACCTCCCCGCCATTCTGCATCACCCGCTGCCAACGCTGCCACTGGCCCGGCAGCAAACGAGCAACAGGCCTCATCGTTGCACCCCTCCGTGCGGCGGGACGGATGCACCGCCAACCCGTCACTGACTCCGGCCGGCTCATCGTCCCACGCTCGTCGCGCGCCCATGGACGCGCAGGCCGCGCTGCTCATGGTGCGTGAGCTCCTGTGCTACCGCCCGACTGACAACCTCTATGACGACTGGCTCGAGCGCATCGCCGAGCTCGTCAGTGCTGCTGGAGGATCTCCTACACCGTCTCTCTCACTGCCTCGCCCTCCTCCAGCTGCGGACGACGTCGCCCACGGAGCGCCTCCACCACCTCCGCACCAAGACAACGCCATCGCACCAAGACGCGCGGTCCCACGGCGCGACCCGCCACGCTGGGTGCCCGCGCACAAAGAAGGAAGCTGCCAAGAAGTCCCGGGGCCGCAAGGAAACGCTCTTGTGCTCCCGGCACCGCTGTGCCAAGACCGCACGCCACCTGCGCCGGTGGCGCGTGGATACCAAGGTCAGGCCCCACCTCCACGACGGGCTCCGGTGACCACAGCAGGCTACCGCGCCTTCACTCCCGAGCTGCACAGCGCTGTCTAGCCCGGCAAGTTCAAGCCGTACCTGCCTCCGTGCTACGACGGCACCCCCGACCCGACGGAGTTCCTGCAGCTCTATGAGCTAAGCATCGAGGCGGCCAATGGCGATGAGAAGGTCATGGCGAATTGGTTCCCTATGGCCCTCAAAGATGGCGCCCGCTCATGGCTCCTGAACCTGCCCGTGGGATCGGTCTCCTCCTGGGGCGAGATGCGCGAGCGTTTCGTCGCCAACTTCCAGGGCACTCGCTACTGCCCGCCGGCCACGGGCGACCTACGATGCATCAAGCAACGACCGGGGGAGACCTTGCATAAGTACATCCAGCGCTTCAACAGCATTTGCCTCAATATCCCCAAGGTGACGGAAGAAGCGGCCATCTCCGCGTTCTCCGATGGTGTCCGCGACGTTAAGATGAAAGAGGAGCTCGCCATGCATGATGACCCAAACTCTTAAAGATTATGGGATATCTATGAAACATGTTCCATTACTTTGTGACAATGAAAGTGCTATTAATATTGCTCACAATCCCGTGCAACATTCTCGAACTAAGCATATTGAAGTTCGTCATCATTTCATTCGAGATCATGTTGCCAAAGGGGACATTAATCTTAAGCATGTTCGCACCGAAAAGCAATTGGCTGATATATTCACGAAACCACTTGATGAGAAAGTGTTTTGCAGATTAAGAGGTGAATTGAACATCATTGATGCTTCAAACTTGGAGCAGGAACTCCATTTGATACATTCAAGGCATGAGCCTATGACTAATCCTTGATATTTCTCTTATGTTGACTATCTTATGTCTTGGATATATTTGCACCTTGCATGTTATCTAACCCGTGTAGGTACTTGGATGAATCTAAATCTATGAGATTGAAACTCACTCACATCTTGAGCAATTTCTATATCACCAAGTCTCTACACAATGGTGGATGAAGACAAGGAAGCACGCAACCATTCAAACATATCCTTTGACAAATTCTTTGTTGAATTTCATGATTGTCATTTTGGATACACAAGTGCTCTTCCTTGCAAAAACTAACCCATGTAGGTAGATGAACTCAAACTCCAAGTGGTGCTCCCAACTCTTGATGAGCTACGTCAACCTTGAGCAACCCACACAAGTTCAACTACATGATCATGATCAACACCACCACCCAAGGTATGTTATTCCATCTTAGAGAAGCTTTACTCCAAGTCATGAGTCAAAGCAACTCGACAAGATGTGAATACATCAAAAAGCTTAAACAAAAAATGGTAACCCCATTTTGAGCTTAAACGATGAGTATGACCTATGATCAAGTGATCTCACTTGACTCCTAAGTCAATATACTCTAACATAGGTGACTTTGTCGCCGACCAATTCTAGATGAAGTTCTCTTGTGTTCTTTTCTGTGCTCTTGCATTTTTCTCATGCATATTTGTTTCCAACTTCATCTAGACTCCTTTTTAGTTTCTTCTCTTTTCTGCATTCCTTGCATCCAATTCATTGCAAATCTTTCAGTTAATTCCTTGCAAATCCTTGTGAGCTCTTACTTGTCTAGTGAGCTGAGGTGACAAGTGTTTTCTCTATGATGAACTCGATCTCACCGGTCTGATGCTTTCAGTCCAACTGAATCCTCTCGGTACAACCAAACCATACAACTCGGTGTCACCGATTTCACTACAGGAAAGACAGCTTGCCACTTGTTTCTGCATTCTTTTTGATCCAGCTCCACTCATTGAATCTTGTCCTCGTTCAGCATCCCATTCAACTTGCTGCTTTGTTCTGTGACTCAAGGACCAAACCCATCAGGACAAAAATCCAGAAGAACCCTTCTTGGAAATTGATGTCAAAGGGGGAGAGAGATCACATCAAAGCTTAATCATATCTATAGGGGGAGAGAATACTCAAGGGAAGAAGAGAAATCATCAAGGACCCCAGATGCTTGGTGTTCAAGAGGAGAGAAGTCACATGTCTTCAAGAGGGGAAAGACATGTTCATATTTGCTCGTTTGCATTAGCTCTGTTTATTTCCTTTGAGCTCTGATTTTGCTCTGATTTCTTGTTCCCTATCTTCTCCCAGTATCCCATGCTAGATTTAGGGGGGGCAAGACATCTAAGGGAAGGAAATCCTTGAATTTATTGCACATCTTTACCTTTGGGGACATGTCTATATCCAATGTGGTACTTAGTACTCACTCTACATGTCATCCCAGTCTTGGTACTCTTGTGGTTTCTTTTGTTTGCTCTGGCCAGTAGGTGTATCTGTGTTATCTAACCTTGTTTACGCAGGTTCATCCCATCCTAAGCTAACTTAAGACCACAAGGTAAGTATATGCATCATAGTCATGTGTATGAGAAATTCTTGCTGATGTACATACTGTTTGCAAGGAGGACTCATGAGCATGAAGGTACAGTTCTCATATTCACATCATTTGCTCTGATGCATATAGCCAAGATACATGTACACATTGCTTACTCTGTCATGTTTATGCATTCACATGCTCCTATATTCCATATTCACATGATTGCATACATGTAGGGGGAGCCTGTGCATGTTACATGTCTTTCCAAAGCTTTACTTACTATTCTCTATATCTTTATCTAAAGCTTTGATGTACTCCCTCCTTTCAGGTTTATAAGGCTCAATTCAAAAATCTCATCAACCAAAGTAGATGATGAGTGGTGGAATATTTTTTGTAGTTTGCAAAAGCACCCAATTAATGCTCTTGTTTTCCTCAAAAAATTATGTTTATGAATGCATTAATTGCAATGCATGCATGCATAAAGTGCATGCATTGGTCAGTTTTCTCTCAATACTTGCATGCAATGATTTAATGCACCTTGAAGTATGAACATGTGATGGGGAACAACCAAATTGAGCCTCATAAAATGGAAAAAACTAAAATTTTGATATAAGCCCTATAAACCGGAAAGGAGGGAGTATGTTGTCATCAATTACCAAAAAGGGGGAGATTGAAAGCACAAGTGCTCCCTAGGTGGTTTTGGTAATTAATATCAACATATCTCTTGTTGGACTAACACTTTTACCTAGTATGTTTCAGATAAGTTCAACAATGAAGTGGCATGGACTAGAGGATGTGGAACCCCTTCAAGATGCTAAGGACAAAAGGATTGGCTCAAGCTCCAAGCTCAAGACTCTACATTTTCTATTTTAGTGATCCAGGATCACATTGAGTCTATAGGAAAAGCCAATACTATCAAAGAGGGATGAGGTGTTGCTTAATGAGGCTCTTTCTCAAAGTGCTTAGTAATATGCTCCAAAGCCCTCAACTACTTTCTCACATCCACATATGACCTAAACCAAAAGTCAAACTCGGCCCCACCGATTCTTTCTATCCGGCGCCACCGAGTTCAGATGTCATAGCCACTGCCACAAACCCTAGGCAAATCGGTCTCACTGATAGGGATCTCGGTCTCACCGAGATGGGATTGCAATCTCTCTATATGGATCTATTACCAAAATCAGTCTCACCGTGTTTGCGTAATCGGTCCTACCGATATTGCAATGTAAACTCTCTGTTTCCTTTTCGTAACATTTCGGTCTCACCGAAATGAGCGAATCGGTCCCACCGAGTTTACCTGACCAACTCTCTGGTTAGCTTATTACCAAAATCGGTCTCACCGAGTTTGTGTAATCGGTCTCACCGAGATTACGTTATGCCCTAACCCTAACCATATCGGTCCTACCGAGTTGCGTGTCGGTCCCACCGAAAATCCTAACGGTCACTAGATTTGCTAAATCGGTCCAACCGAGTTTATCAATTAGGTCCCACCGAGATTGGCAAGTTGTGTGTAACGGTTAGATTTTGTGTGGAGGCTATATATACCCGTCCACCTCCTCTTTTCATTCATGGAGAGAGCCATCAGAACGAACCTACACTTCCAACATACATTTTCTGAGAGAGAACCACCTACACTTGTGTTGAGGCCAAGATATTCCATTCCTACCATATGAATCTTGATCTCTAGCCTACCCCAAGTTGCTTTCCACTCAAATTTTCTTTCCACAAAATCCATATCCTGTGAGAGAGAGTTGAGTATTGGGGAGACTATCATTTGAATCACAAGAGCAAGGAGTTCATCATCAACACACCATTTGTTACTTCTTGGAGAGTGGTGTCTCCTAGATTGGCTAGGTGTCACTTGGGAGCCTCCGACAAGATTGTGGAGTTGAACCAAGGAGTTTGTAAGGGCAAGGAGATCGCGTACTTCGTGAAGATCTACCACTAGTGAGGCAAGTCCTTCGTGGGCGACGGCCATGGTGGGATAGACAAGGTTGCTTCTTCGTGGACCCTTCGTGGGTGGAGCCCTCCGTGGACTCGCGCGGCCGTTACCCTTCGTGGGTTGAAGTCGCCATCAACGTGGATGTACCATAGCACCACCTATCGGAACCACGTCTCAAAAATCTCCGTGTCTCCAAATTGTGTTTGCACACTCCAATCCCATCCTTTTAAATTCTTGCAAGTTGCATGCTTTACTTTCCGCTACTCATATACTCTTTACATGCTTGCTTGATATGTATTGTGCTTGTTAAACTTGTGCCAAAACTCCACTTCAACTTAAAGAAATTAAAATCTGCAACTTTTGGTCCTTAGTGTCTAATCACTCCCCCCCCCTCTAGACACCTCTTCTCGATCCTTTCAATTGGTATCAGAGCATTGGTCTCCATTGCTTTGGTTTAAACACCATTGGAGGAAGATGGATGAGTCTACTTTGGGGAGTCTTAAACATAGAGTGCCTATACTTGATGGAGAGTATTTTCATGAGTGAAAAAATGAGATGCTTGTGATTTTCAATGTATCATTTGAACAAGTATATTGCTAGCCCTTGTGCACCTCATGTTGATCCCATGCATCCTACCCTTGATGAGTCAATTGACATGATTCGCAATCTTAGAACTGTTAATCTTATCACTAGAGGCTTGCCTAGAAACTTGATTGAATGTTTGCCTACTCTTAAGTGTGCCTACACCATATGGAAATTTCTTAAGGAACGCTTTCCAAATTATTCCTTGAAAAATCTGGATGAAATTCTCCATAAGTCTATTAACTTGAGTAAGATGAATTCCAATGATCCTATGTTTGGTGATTGTCTATTTGAGCTTACAAACCTTATGCGTGCCAAAGGAGATGTTGGAATTATTAGTGATATTATTTCCGAATCTATTAAAATTCATAAAGAAGATCATTGTCAAACTCACTCTAATGAATCACCCTCTCTAGGATTTGATCCACCACATGACGATGTTGAACATGGATACTATGACGAGGATGATGATAGTTATTTTGATCTTGATGATGCAATGAGACACTTTGGTCTTATGACAAATCTTCGAGGATATATGGCAGGAGGAAAGGAATGGGTTCTTGATAGTGGATGTACCGATCACATGACCGGAGATAAAGACATGTTTCGTGAGCTTGCTGAAAACGGTGGTCCTCGAAAGTATGTCTGAGGGAGTCCTGGATTAGGGGGTGTCCGGACGGCCGGACTATACCTTCAGCCGGACTCCTTGACTATGAAGATACAAGATTGAAGACTCCGTCCCGTGTCCGGAAGGGATTTTCCTTGGCGTGGAAGGCAAGCTTGGTGATACGGATGTTCAGATCTCCTACTATTGTAACCGACTCTATGTAACCCTAACCCTATCCGGTGTCTATATAAACCGGAGGATTTTAGTCCATAGGACGACATACACATCAACAATCATACCATAGGCTAGCTTCTAGGGTTTAGCCTCTCTGATCTCGTGGTAGATCAACTCTTGTATTACCCATATCATCAATATTAATCAAGTAGGATGTAGGGTTTTACCTCCATCAAGAGGGCCCGAACCTAGGTAAAACTTCATGTCCCCTGCCTCATGTTACCATCCGGCCTAGACGCATAGTTCGGGACCCCCTACCCGAGATCCGCCGGTTTTGACACCGACATTGGTGCTTTCATTGAGATTTCCTCTGTGCCATCGCCGTCAGGCCCGATGGCTCCTACGATCATCAATGGCGATGCAGTCCAGGGTGAGACCTTCCTCCTCGGAAAGATCTTCGTCTTTGGCGGCTTCGCACTGCGGGCCGATTCACTTGGCCATCTAGAGCAGATCGAAAGCTACGCCCCTGGCCGTCAGGTCAGATTCGGAAGTTTAAACTACACGGCCGACATCTGCGGGGACTTGATCTTCGACGGATTCGAACCACTGCTGAGCGTGCCGCACTGTCACAACAAGCATGATCTATCCCTGCCGCCGAACAGTGCCCTGGAGGACGCACCCGCATCGGCTCCGACCCCCGGTTCGGAGCCGACCGCGCCGATCGAGGATGGGCGGTTGGACGCTGCCTTAGGGGCTGCGATCCCAACGGCGGTTGAGCCGAATACCAGCCCCGTACTCTGCAAGACTCATGGCCCCATGGAGCCGGATTCTTCGCTGGACTCCGAACTCTCCGCGCCCCTGCTGAGCGAATCCGATTGGGCGCCGATCATGGAGTTCACGGCCGCAGACGTCTTTCAGCACTCGCCTTTCGGCGATATCCTGAAGTCTCTGAAGTCTCTCTCTTTATCAGGAGAACCTGGCCGGACTACGGTCAGCAAGGTTGGGATTCGGACGATGAAGAAATTCAAAGCCCACCCACCACCCACTTGGTAGCCACTGTCGACAATTTAACCGACATGCTCGACTTCAACTCTGATGACATTGATGGTATGGACGCCGATGAAGGAGACGATGAAGAATCAGCGCCTATCGAGGCCTGGGACGCCACCTCGTCATATGACGTATACATGGTGGACGCACCCAAAGATGGCGGCGAGGAGCGGAAGGACGCACCGAAGGATTGTTCCCTCGAAAAGCAGTCAAAGCAGCGACGCAAGGCCGCCCCAAATCCCGCCTCGACAGAAATAGCGATCACACTGATCCAGCGCTGGAGCAGGGCGAACCGCTGCCAGACAACGGCAATCCGGATAATCAAACCGAACAAACAAATCCTATCAATGATAATGGTCCGGACGACATAACGCCGGACAGGCACTAGGAGCAGCAGAGTGCCCGTAAAAGGCTCGTTGCCACCGCAAGGAGCCTCAAAAAGCAGAAGCGGAGGCTCAAGGCCGCGCAAAACATGCTCCAATTCAGATGGAGCAAAATACTCAACACTGTAGCAAGGTACGGCGACAATCACCCCTCCAAGAGCTACCCAAAGCGGAAGCTTCTACCTGAATTCAACGAGGAGGCCTTAGACCCCCCACAACCAAATATCAAAGCAGCCACCTGGTCGGATAGACAACCCCTCTACCACCACAGAACGGCATTGAACGCCGCTCACAATACAACACGCGACCCATGCGAGGGCTCGCACCCAAAGGACGGTGCAACAAGATCCATCTATGGACCACGCAAGCGCGCCCCAGCATACAATGCAACACAACAAACATCCGAACAACGCGGCACACCCAGCTACAGGGGTGCCGCACACCCCCTATGTTTCACCGATGAGGTGCTAGACCATGAATTTCCAGAGGGATTCAAGCCCGTAAACATAGAGGCATACGACGGAACAACAGACCCTGGGGTCTGGATTGAGGACTATATCCTTCATATACATATGGCTTGAGAGGATGATCTCCACGCTATCAAGTACTTACCTCTCAAACTCAAAGGTCCAGCTCGTCACTGGCTCAAAGGCCTCCCCGAAAGCTCCATTGGAAGTTGGCAAGAGCTCAAAGACGCCTTTCGGGCAAACTTTCAAGGGACTTATGTCCGACCTCCGGATGCGGACGACCTGAGCCACATAACTCAACAGCCCGGAGAGTCAGCCCGAAAGCTTTGGAATAGGTTTCTTACTAAAAAGAACCAGATTGTCGACTGTCCGGACGTCGAAGCCTTAGCGGCTTTCAAGCACAGCGTCCGCGACGAATGGCTCGTCAGACACCTCGACCAAGACAAGCCGAGAACGATGGCCGCATTAACAAACCTCATGACCCACTTTTGCATGGGTGAGGACAGCTGGCTACCCAGATACAGCACCAGTGACCCCAGTACATCTGAAGTTAGAGATGGAAACGGGAAATCACGGCACAACAGCAATAACAAACGCCGGAATAAACAAGAAAGCACGAAGGGCACAGCAGTAAATGCCGGATTCAAAGTCCCTCGGCCAAACCAAAAGCCGCCCTCCAAAGGCACCAGGGATGAACTGTCCATCCTCAACAAAATTCTGGACCAAGTATGTCAGATCCATAGTACCCCTAGCAAACCTGCTAATCATACCCACAGAGAATGTTGGGTCTTCAATCAGTCCGGCAAGCTTAACGCCATACACAAGGGGGAAGATACACCAAGTGAAGACGAGGACGAGCCTCCCAAGCAAGACAAGGGGGGACAAAAGAAATTTCCACCCGAAGTCAAAATAGTAAACGTGTTACACATGATCAAGAGAAAAAACAATGCGGCACTCCCTGAAAAATATACCCAAGTGCCCGTCACCGCGAAGTCCCGCCACTGGTCGTCTCAACCGATCACCTTCGACCATCGTGATTACGCATCAAGTATCCGGCACGCAGGATGGGCTGCACTGGTATTAGACCCAGTAATTGGCGGATACCACTTCACACGAGTCTTGATGGATGGCGGCAGTAGCCTAAACCTAATATATCAGGATACAATCCGCGGGATGGGGCTAGACCCAACACAAATTCGCCATAGCAATACTACCTTTAAAGGAGTAACGCCAGGCCCAGGGGCTCGTTGTACGGGCTCCCTCCTACTACAAGTTACATTCGGCTCCCCTGATAACTTCTGTCGCGAGCATTTAACTTTCCACATCACTCCGTTTAAAAGTGGCTATCAAGCACTACTCAGACGGGAAGCTTTCGCTCGCTTTAATGCAATACCACACTACGCCTCCCTAACACTCAAGATACCCGGTCCACATGGCATCATTTCAGTGCACGGAAGTATCAAGCGATCTCTGCGCGCCGAAGAGAGTGAGGCTGCCTTGGCAGCCGCACACTAAAGGCGTCAGGACCAGCAAAAGCATCCAATAGGTCGTCAAGACCTCAGACACAACTAACCAAGTCCGGCGCCGCTACTCATATCAAATAAACGGTCACACCCCTATCTTTCAAAAGTACAAGGGGCCCAATGCACGCAGACGAGTGGCGATTTCTTCTTATCTTGAATTATACATGGTTTCTTTAGAAAACTATCCTTTTGCACGACAACCTTTTTACCTAAATTCCTCTCTTTTACAGATGATCATCGCGCTACACCCGTCCAGGATACGGCACAACGGAGACACAGGCGCAGACGTGCACCAGGGACCCGACCCAACGATTCTTTTTAGATTAAGACCTTGCATAAACCTTTTTTACTATCTCTTGTTGATACATATCCACCATTGAGAGGGATGCTGACGTCTTGGCAAGTGGCCACGCCAGAACAATGCACGTACTTGGACACAAGGGGCTTCTTACAAAGGCCATTCTTCAGGCCCGGTTTATACCACAAAGACCGAATACCCTAGGGAGTGTTCGGCGTCGCGAGTTTGGCCCTATATGCATCAGCTCCGAATCATTGTCTTTGGTCAAATGTTGGGTTTGCCCGGCTCCTGTGTTTTGGTGCCTTACGTTCCGCTTTACCGGCTAAGGTAGCACCAAGAGAACTACTGCGATTGTGCCCTGGTTCATCCACACAAGCACCTCAGTAGAGAAAGCCGAAACCTGACTGTCATGATCTAGCGTGAGACTGGTCAACCACTCGATGACCCATGGGAATGTTAGAATTCCTTCGCCTTAACGAAGGGCCGCTTTCCGGCCAGGCATATACACAACCCGGGATCGGGAGAGTGCGGAGCCACCGGGGGCTATCTAGTAGCCCCACTGTCAAACTCCTATGGCTAAGTGAAAGTGTTAAAGCATTATAGTCCGGTTGCCTCACTCGCTCCGCTATCACCTCCTTAATAGGACCAAGACGTTGGGTTAAGTGTGAACGCATGTTTCTGCGAACACCTCCGCATTATATGCGTGGGGGTTGAAGCCGGCGACTGCAATCTTTCAGGTTATACACATGTATACATAAACGGCCACCCAGGAGGCATCACATTCCTTTCAGGCAAAAGTATAAAAGTAGCCTCATAAAAATTTAAAAAGCATTTCGCTTACAATGAGATTACATGTCATTCAAACATAATATTTTTGAGCACTGGGTCTCTATCAAACGAGCACCCTCAAGAACTTCCTCAAAGTAGTGCTCAGCAGCCCTTCGACCCATGGCCGAATCCTGCGCTGCAACAGTGGTAGCATCCATCTCTGCCCAGTATGCTTTAGCACGGGCAAAGGCCATCCGTGCGCCTTCTATGCACGCCGACCTCTTCATCGCATTGATGCGCGGCACCACATCAAGGACCCGCTGCACCAAGCTGAAATAGCTGCTCGGTTTTGACCTTCCGGGCCATAGTTGATCCACAACAGACCTCATGGAGAGTCCGGATAACCTATTTAGTTCAGCCCATTCAGCTAATTGGTCCGTCAACGAAAGCGGACGCTCGGGAGAAAGGAATTGCTTCCAAAACAGCTGGTCTACTTCACGGTTTGTCTGACTCTGGAAGTACTTGGCCGCATCAGCAGCGCTCGCCGCCAAATCCATGTACGCATCCTCCGAACTCCACAACCGATCCAGAGGGGCATACCGTGGATCTCCGTACTTCCTCTGCAGCAAAAAGGACTTCCCGGCTACAATATCACCGGCTTCCCGCAGTTCCTCCTTCTTTGCCCTCACAGCAGAGCGGAGGTCTTTTCCCGTTACAGCAGCCTTCTCAAGGTCCGATGCCTTCGCCTGGTTTTCCTTTTCAAGAGCCCGGCAACGGTCTACGGCGGCTTTTAATTCTACGGCCATATTGGCTATCTTCTTCCGGCTCTCGCCATGTGCGGCCTTCTCGACCCACAACTCTTCGGCCGCCTTCAAAGCAGCCGCATTACCCAATCTTGCTTGTTCCTTGGCTCGGGCAAGTTCCGCCCGCAAGGCTTCAACAGTGGCAGCTCCATCTGCAGTCATAACATGTTAAAAACACTGGCATCAGACTCTTCCTATGTGGCGTTTACCAGACAAGGATACTTACCCTGCGCCTCCTCAAGCCTTCTGTTAACAAGCTCGATGTCGGCATCTGCCGCATCCAACTCCCGTTCTAAACGGGCAAACTGGATAGTCCGGCTGGCCACCGGAGCTTCCATCTCCTGCACATAAAGGCAGTATGGTTATTACCTGGGTATATGATCCTCCATTCGTCATCGTTTTCGATGACAACCAGAGTCTCAGGGGCTATTATCTACACAGGGCACACCTAACATGTGCAGGACTATTACACATTCCTTTTTATGTACCTCAAAGCCTGTCAGTAGACTCATAAAAGCTTCATGCAATCCGCTTTCGGCGGACGATATCCTCTCCATCACCATATTCATCAGCACACGGTGATCATCTGAGATGGCCGCTCGCCCCACCAACTCCCTCAGAACGTCCGATCGCACACTAGACGGCGCCGGACTCTTTTGTCTATTCTCTTTGGGAGCCGGACACTGGGAGCCTCGGGGATCAACTGGGTCACCTTCTGGCCTTTCCGCACTCGGCGAGGCCCCCCGCGATGACACTTTAGGGTCGCCCGCTTCCGGAGTGGAGGAGATGTCTCGCTCTCCATCATCTCTGGAAGAAGATCCCCCGAAGACGAGCTCATTTGAGAGGGGCTAAGGCCCGAACTGCACAAATATATGCGGTGGTTATTTTCTCAGAAGAAAAAGATGGCATATCTGTACTATTAAAGTTTGCGGGTCACTTAAGACTCCCGGGAGAATTGATCCCCCCGCGGACTTTGTGCGGCAGCAGCGCCCCCCAAGGTAGGGCCCCCGGTGGAAGATTTCTTCTACCGTTTGGAAGCTTCGGCTTCCGAATTCCCGGGCGCAGTCCTTTTCCTCTTCCGGTCGTCTTCCTTCACGGAGACGCTCGCTCCCTTGGTTAGAATAGGCAACGTTGGGGGCCCGCGTCCGCCCGCATTACCCTCCATAGTATCTTCCTTCAAGGGATCCGGGCAAGGTGCGGTCTGGAGCATCTTTTCCAATACCGGATTCTCCAAACCCTCAGGGAGGGGGCCGAACACCGAATCAATTTCGCCTTTGTTAGCCAGTCCTGGTCAAAAAAGCAAACTCTCAGAAATAACTTCGTAACGACGGAAAGATAATATGTTCAGCCGGAAGATTCTTTTACCTGTTCGGCGGCGTGGTTACTGCTCAGGCCCACGTCCTCGGTGATTTCCAGACACTCTACTTGAGGTCCGAAGAATGACTTATACATATCCTCGTGCGTCAGGCCGAGAAAATTTTGAATGGCACGCGGACCCTCGGGATTGAACTCCCACAAGCGAAGGGGCCGACATTTGCAAGGCTGGACTTGACGAACCAGCATAACTTGTATTACCGCAACCAAACTGAGATCTCCGTTGAAGAGATCTCGAATGCGGCTTTGCAGTAAAGGCATGTCCTTGGCTGGACCCCAGCTCAGTCCTCTGTTGATCCATGACATCAGTCGTGGTGGAGGGCCCGAGCAAAAAACGGGGGCGGCCGCCCACTTGGCACTTCTAGGAGTCGTGATGTAGAACCACTCCTGTTGCCACAATGCAGACACCTCTGGGATGGAACCTTTGGGCCACGGAGCTCCCATCATCTTGCGTATTGAGGCGCCTCCACACTCTGCATGTTGCCCTTCAATCATCGTCAGCTTTACTTCAAAGGTCTTGAGCCATAAGCCAAAGTGGGGGGTAACCCGGAGGAAGGCCTCGCATACGACAACAAAAGTTGTGATATGCAGGAAGGAGTCCGGAGCTAGATCATGGAAATCTAGCCCGTAATAAAACATCAAGCCCCTGACGAAAGGATCCAGTGCAAAACCTAGACCCCGGAAGAAGTGGGGGACGAACACAACGCTCTCGTTGGGTTTGGGAGAGGGGACGGCCTGCCCCCGGGGAGGCAGCCGATGCGATATTTCGGCGGTCGGATACCTGGCCTCCCTCAATTTTTTGATGTCTTCTTCCATGACGGAGGAGGGCATCCATCGGCCTTGAAGGCTGGATCCGGACATGACTGAAGGTTCGGCGCACCTGACCTGAGCTTTGGGCGTTTGAGCTTGAGGCGGGGGAAGGATTCGATTGAGCACGGGAGGGAAAAGTAAAAGCTTTGCCCCTCTATAAAGAGGGTGGATATCAAGCGTCCTCCCCGTGTCCGTTTGGACTTACCTATGATCTAGGAGTCCTAGAAGCGGTTGGGTTACCCACGCCCGTATTGATGAGAATCCCATAATAAGGGGACACGATCTCTGCTTTAACAAGACGTGTCAGGGAAACCACCTCGCATAACACGCTGAGGTGGGTAATTAAGCGACTCGGATAAAGGCTTGGCCGTGGCGTGTCGCACCATGGAATACGTCAGCAGATTAGATTTGTATAAATATTATTCTCTATATGGCGGTATGTGGAAGCTTATTTTTCAGAGCCGGACACTATCTTTGTGTTCAAAATCTTCTGTGAAGTACTTGGAGGAGGAACCCGCCTTGCAATGCCGAAGACAATTAGCGCGCCGGACTCGTCGTCATTGAAGCCTGGTTCAGGGGCTACTGAGGGAGTCCTGGATTAGGGGGTGTCTGGATGGCCGGACTATACCTTCAGCCGGACTCCTTGACTATGAAGATACAAGATTGAAGACTCCGTCCCGTGTCCGGAAGGGATTTTCCTTGGCGTGGAAGGCAAGCTTGGCGATACGGATGTTCAGATCTCCTACTATTGTAACCGACTCTATGTAACCCTAACCCTATCCGGTGTCTATATAAACCGGAGGATTTTAGTCCGTAGGACGACATACACATCAACAATCATACCATAGGCTAGCTTCTAGGGTTTAGCCTCTCTGATCTCGTGGTAGATCAACTCTTGTATTACCCATATCATCAATATTAATCAAGCAGGACGTAGGGTTTTACCTCCATCGAGAGGGCCCGAACCTGGGTAAAACTTCGTGTCCCCTGCCTCCTGTTACCATCCGGCCTAGACGCACAGTTCGGGACCCCCTACCCGAGATCCGCCGATTTTGACACCGACAATGTCACTTTCGGTGACAACTCAAAGGGTAAGGTGGTTGGCCTCGGTAAGGTGGCCATATCACATGATAGCTCCATACAAAATGTCATGCTCGTTGAATCTCTTGGCTACAATTTACTTTTAGTATCTAGACTTGCTGATTTCGGTTTCAATGTCCTATTTATTGAAGTAGATTGCCAAGTGTTTCATAGAGATAATCATAAAATAGTCTTTACCAGTATATGCAGAGGTGATCTTTACATTGTTGATTTCACTAAAAAGGCTCAACCTAGAACTTGCTTAATTGCTAAATCCTCCAAAGGTTGGCTATGGCATAGACAATTAGGTCTTGTTGGTATGCGAAACCTTGACAAGCTTATTAAAGGAAATCATATCATTGGCGTTAACGATGTCATATTTAATAAGGATAGACTTTACAGCGCTTGTCAAGCAGGTAAACAGGTCGGAGGAAGGCATCCCGTGAAGAACATCATGACCACAAGGAGGCCACTCGAGCTACTTCACATGGATCTTTTTGGTCCTAACGCTTACAAAAGTCTTGGTGGAAATTCTTTTGGTCTAGTTATAGTTGATGATTTTTCAAGATTTACGTGGGTGTTCTTTCTCGATGATAAATCGCAGGTCCAAAAGATTTTCAAAAACTTTGCTAGGAAGGCCCAAAATCAATTTGAAGTGAAAATCAAGAAGGTTCGCAGCAACAACAGAACGGAGTTCAAAAACGCAAATGTGGACACCTTTCTTGACGAAGAAGGGATTTCACATGAGTTCTCGGCTACGTACACACCTCAACAAAATGGAGTTGTTGAGAGTAAGAACCGGACACTCATCGAAATGGCGAGAACGATGCTTGATGAGTACAAGACGCCAAAGCACTTTTGGACGGAAGCGGTTGAGACAGCTTGTCATGCAACAAATTGCTTGTATCTTCACAAGCTACTCGACAAGACGGCATACGAGCTCCTCACCGGTAATAAACCACAAGTTGGATACTTTCGAGTATTCGGCTCAAAGTGCTACTTTCTTGATAAGCATCGTCATTCTAAATTTTCTCCTAAGTCTCATGAAGGTTTCCTACTTGGTTATGGCTCAAACTCTCACACATACCGTGTCTACAATAATTTCACCCGAAAGGTTGAAGAGACGGTAGATGTGAAGTTTGATGAATCTAACGGCTCGCAAGTAGAGCAATTGCCAATTGATGTAGGAGACAAAGACCCTTCGGAAGCAATCCAAGACTTGTCTATTGGCAAGATTCGTCTAACGGAGGTGAAGGAGAGTACCTCGTCCATCCAAGTGGAAGCTTCTACCTCATGACAAGGTGAACCAAGAGTTGATACGGAAGCATCCACAAGTGGGACACACCAAGATGAAGAAAACGAGGAAGTGCACCAAGATGAACGCCAACAACCTCCTTCTCCACCATGACAAGAGAACGACAACGTCAACAACGAAGAAGTCCAAGAAGAAGAACAAGATGAAGAAGATGTTCAACCAAGATCCAAGCAAAAGCTTTCATGAGTTCAAGCAAGAATTGCTAAAGACCATCCCGTCGAGCAAATCTACAATGATATCCAAACCGGGAGAATCACTCGCTCAAAAACTCGTTTAGCTAAATTTTGTGAACACTATTCATTCATCTCTAGCATTGAACCTATGAAGGTTGAAGAAGCTTTGGAAGATCCAGATTGGATAAATGCCATGCATGAAGAGCTACACAACTTTGAGAGAAATCAAGTTTGGACATTAGTTGAGAAGCCCGACAACAACCACAACATCATCGGTACCAAATGGGTGTTTCGCAACCAGCAAGATGAAGATGGACAAGTAGTTCGCAACAAAGCACGTCTCGTCGCCCAAGGCTACACTCAAGTCGAAGGTATGGACTATGGTGAGACATATGCCCCCGTTGCTAGACTTGAGTCCATTCGCATCTTACTTGCCTATGCTAATCATCATGATATCACCTTGTACCAAATGGACATTAAAAGTGCTTTTCTAAATGGTGAAATAGAGGAGGAAGTTTATGTTAAGCAACCTCCCGGATTTGTCAATCCTAAGAAACCTAATCATGTTTACAAACTTCACAAAGCTCTTTATGGTCTTAAACAAGCTCCTGGAGCATGGTATAAATGCTTGACCAAGTTCCTTATTGAAAAAGGCTTTGAAATTGGAAAAATAGATTCTATTCTTTTTACTAAAAGGGTTAATGGAGAACTATTTGTGTGCCAAATTTATGTCGATGATATTATATTTGGATCAACTAACCCTCATTTTAGTGAAAAGTTTGGAAAGCTAATGTCGGACAAGTTTGAGATGTCGATGATGAGTGAACTCAAATTCTTTCTTGGTTTGCAAATCAAGCAAACTAAGGAAGGTACCTTTGTGTCTCAAACGAAGTACACCAAGGACTTATTCAAGAAGTTCAATATGCAAGAATGCAAAGGTATGACTACACCCATGCCTACCAGTGGACATATGGATTTAACCAAAGATGGTGAATCGGTATCCTAAAGAATGTCATCTTAAGGCCATGAAAAGGATAGTGAGATACTTAATCCATACACCAAATTTTGGCATTTGGTATCCAAAGAGGGCCTCCTTTAATCTTGTTGGCTACTCCGACTCGAGGTTGATAGAAAGTCCACTTCGGGTACTTGTCAGTTTCTTGGTAGATCTCTTGTGTCTTGGTCTTCCAAGAAACAAAACTCGGTATCCTTATCTACTGCTGAAGCGGAATACATTGCCGCTGGATCATGTTGTGCTCAATTACTTTGGATGACCCAAACTCTTAAAGATTATGGGATATCTGTGAAACATGTTCCATTACTTTGTGACAATGAAAGTGCTATCAAGATTGCTCACAATCCCGTGCAACATTCTCGAACTAAGCATATTGAAGTTCGTCATCATTTCATTGGAGGTCATGTTGCCAAAGGGGACATTAATCTTAAGCATGTTCGCACCGAAAAGCAGTTAGCTGATATATTCACGAAACCACTTGGTGAGAAAGTGTTTTGCAGGTTAAGAGGTGAATTGAACATCATTTATGCTTCAAAATTGGAGTAGGAACTCCATTTGATACATGCAAGGCATGAGCCTATGACTAATCCTGGATATTTCTCTTATGTTGACTATCTTCTGTCTTAGATATATTTGCACCTTGCATGTTATCTAACCCGTGTAGGTACTTGGATGAATCTAAATCTATGAGATTGAAACTCACTCACATCTTGAGCAATTTCTATATCACCAAGTCTCTACACAATGGTGGATGAAGACAAGGAAGCACGCAACCATTCAAACATATCCTTTGACAAATTCTATGTTGAATTTCATGATTGTCATTTTGGATACACAAGTGCTCTTCCTTGCAAAAACTAACCCATGTAGGTAGATGAACTCAAACTCCAAGTGGTGCTCCCAACTCTTGATGAGCTACATCAACCTTGAGCAACCCACACAAGTTCAACTACATGATCATGATCAACACCACCACCCAAGGTATGTTATTCCATCCTAGAGAAGCTTTACTCCAAGTCATGAGTCAAAGCAACTCGACAAGATGTGAATACATCAAAAAGCTTAAACGAAAAATGGTAACCCCATTTTGAGCTTAAACGATGAGTATGACCTATGATCAAGTGATCTCACTTGACTCCTAAGTCAATATACTCTAACATAGGTGACTTTGTCGCCGACCAATTCTAGATGAAGTTCTCTTGTGTTCTTTTCTGCGCTCTTGCATTTGTCTCATGCATATTTGTTTCCAACTTCATCTAGACTCATTTTTAGTTTCTTCTCTTTTCTGCATTCCTTGCATCCAATTCATTGCAAATCTTTCAGTTAATTCCTTGCAAATCCTTGTGAGATCTTACTTGTCTAGTGAGCTGAGGTGACAAGTGTTTTCTCTGCGATGAACTCGGTCTCACCGGTCTGATGCTTTCGGTCCAACCGAATCCTCTCGGTACAACCGAACCATACAACTCGATGTCACCGATTTCACTACAGGAAAGACATCTTGCCACTTGTTTCTGCATTCTTTTTGATCCAGCTCCACTCAATGAATCTTGTCCTCGACCAGCATCCCATTCAACTTGCTGCTTTGTTCTGTGACTCAAGGACCAAACCCATCAGGACAAAAATCCAGAAGAACCCTTCTTGGAAATTGATGTCAAAGGGGGAGAGAGATCACATCAAAGCTTAATCATATCTATAGGGGGAGAGAATACTCAAGGGAAGAAAAAGTAATCATCAAGGACCCCAGATGCTTGGTGTTCAAGAGGAGAGAAGTCACATGTCTTCAAGAGGGGAAAGACATGTTCATATTTGCTCATTTGCATTAGCTCTATTTATTTCCTTTCAGCTCTGATTTTGCTCTGATTTTCTGTTCCCTATCTTCTCCCAGTATCCCATGCTAGATTCAGGGGGAGCAAGACATCTAAGGGAAGGAAATCCTTGAATTTATTGCACATCTTTACCTTTGGGGACATGTCTATATCCAATGTGGTACTTAGTACTCACTCTACATGTCATCCCAGTCTTGGTACTCTTGTGGTTTCTTTTGTTTGCTCTGGCCAGTAGGTGTATCTGTGTTATCTAAGCTTGTTTACGCAGGTTCATCCCATCCTAAGCCAACTCAAGACCACAAGGTAAGTATATGCATCACAGTAATGTGTATGAGAAATTCTTGCTGATGTACATATTGTTTGCAAGAAGGACTCATGAGCATGAAGGTACATTTCTCATATTCACATCATTTGCTCTGATGCATATAGCCAAGATACATGTAACACATTGTTTACTCTGTCATGTTTATGCATTCACATGCTCCTATATTCCATATTCACATGATTGCATACATATAGGGGGAGCCTATGCATGTTACATGTCTTTCCAAAGCTTTACTTACTATTCTCTATATCTTTATCTAAAGCTTTGATGTATGTTGTCATCAATTACCAAAAAGGGGGAGATTGAAAGCACAAGTGCTCCCTAGGTGGTTTTGGTAATTAATGTCAACATATCTCTTGTTGGACTAACACTTTTACCTAGTATGTTTCAGATAAGTTCAACAATGAAGTGGCATGGGCTAGAGGATGTGGAACCCCTTCAAGATGCTAAGGACAAAAGGATTGGCTCAAGCTAAAAGCTCAAGACTCTACATTTTCTATTTTAGTGATCTAGGATCACATTGACTCTTTAGGAAAAGCCAATACTATCAAGGAGGGATGAGGTGTTGCTTAATGAGGCTCTTGCTCAAAGTGCTTAGTAATATGCTCCAAAGCCCTCAACTACTTTCTCACATCCACATATGACCTAAACCAAAAGTCAAACTCGGCCCCACCGATTCTTTCTATCCAGCGCCACCGAGTTCAGATGTCATAGCCGATATTGCAATGTAAACTCTCTGTTTCCTTTTTGTAACATTTTGATCTCACCGAAATTAGCGAATCGGTCCCACCAAGTTTACCTGACCAACTCTCTGGTTAGCTTATTACCAAAATCGGTCTCACCGAGTTTGTGTAATCGGTCTCACCGAGATTATGTTATGCCCTAACCCTAACCATATCGGTCCTACCGAGTTGCATGTCGGTCCCACCGAAAATCCTAACGGTCACTAGATTTGCTAAATCGGTCCAACCGAGTTTATCAATTTGGTCCCACCGAGATTGAAAAGTTGTGTGTAATGGTTAGATTTTGTGTGGAGGCTATATATACCCCTCCACCTCCTCTTCATTCATGGAGAGAGCCATCAGAACGAACCTACACTTCCAACATACATTTTCTAAGAGAGAACCACCTACACTTGTGTTGAGGCCAAGATATTCCATTCCTACCATATGAATCTTGATCTCTAGCCTTCCCCAAGTTGCTTTCCACGCAAATCTTCTCTCCACAAAATCCATATCCTGTGAGAGAGAGTTGAGTGTTGGGGAGACTATCATTTGAAGCACAAGAGAAAGGAGTTCATCATCAACACACCATTTGTTACTTCTTGGAGAGTGGTGTCTCCTAGATTGGTTAGGTGTCACTTGGGAGCCTCCGATAAGATTGTGGAGTTGAACCAAGGAGTTTGTAAGGGTAAGGAGATCACCTACTTCATGAAGATCTACCGCTAGTGAGGCAAGTCCTTCGTGGGCGACGGCCATGGTGGGATAGACAAGGTTGCTTCTTCGTGGACCCTTCATGGGTGGCGCCCTCCATGGACTCGCGCAGCCATTACCCTTCGTGGGTTGAAGTCTCCATCAACGTGGATGTACGATAGCACGTGATGACCCACAAGTATAGGGAATCTATCGTAGTCCTTTCGATAAGTAAGAGTGTTGAACCCAACGAGGAGCAGAAGGAAATGATAAACGGTTTTCAGCAAGGTATTCTCTGCAAGTACTGAAATAAGTGGCAACAGATAGTTTTGTGATGAGATAATTTGTAACGAGCAACAAGTAACAAAAGTAAATAAAGTGCAGCAAGGTGGCCCAATCCTTTTTGTAGAAAAGTACAAGCCTAGACAAACTCTTATATAAGGAAAAGCGCTCCCGAGGACACATGGGAATATCGTCTAGCTAGTTTTCATCACTCTCATATGATTCGCGTTCGGTACTTTGATAATTTCATATGTGGGTGGACCGGTGCTTGGGTTCTGTTCTTACTTGAACAAGCATCCCACTTATGATTAACCTCTATTGCAAGCATCCGCAACTACAACAAAAGTATTAAGGTAAACCTAACCATAGCATGAAACATATGGATCCAAATCAGCCCCTTACGAAGCAACGCATAAAATAGGGTTTAAGCTTCTGTCACTCTAGCAACCCATCATCTACTTATTACTTCCCAATGCCTTCCTCTAGACCCAAATAATGGTGAAGTGTTATGTAGTCGACGTTCACATAACACCACTAGAGGCTAGACAACATACATCTCATCAAAATATCGAACGAATGCCAAATTCACATGACTACTAATAGCAAGACTTCTCCCTTGTCCTCGGGAACAAACGTAACTACTCACAAAGCATAAACATGTTCATAATCAGAGGGGTATTAATATGCATAAAGGATCTGAACATATGATCTTCCACCAATTAAACCAACTAGCATCAACTACAAGGAGTAATTAACACTACTAGCAACCTACTAGCACCAATCCTGGACTTGAAGACAAGAATCGGATACAAGAGATGAACTAGGGTTTTGAGATGAGATGGTGCTGATGAAGATGTTGATGGAGATTGCCCTCTCCCGATGAGAGGAGCGTTGGTGATGATGATGGCGATGATTTCCCCCTCCAGGAGGGAAGTTTCCCCGGCAGAACAGCTCTGCCGGAGCTCTAGATTGGATCCGCCAAGGTTCCGCCTCGTGGCGGCGGAGTTCCGTCCCGAAAGGTTGCTTCTTTTTTTTCTCGACGAAAGACTTCATATAGGAGAAGATGGTCATCGGAGAGCCACCAGGGGGCCCATGAGGTAGGGGGCGCGCCCTAGGGGGGGCGCCCCCCACCCTCATGAGAAGGGTGTGGGCCCCCTGGTCTTCATCTTTGGCGAGGATTTTTCATTATTTATTATAAGGTGTTCCATGGAGTTTTAGGACTTTTGGAGTTGTGCAGAATAGGTCTCTAATATTTGCTCCTTTTCTAGCCCAAAATTCCAGCTGCCGGCATTCTCCCTCCTTATGTAAACCTTGTAAAATAAGAGAGAATAGCCATAAGTATTGTGACATAATGTGAAATAACAACCCATAATGCAATAAATATTGATATAAAAGCATGATGCAAAATGGACATATCAACTCCCCCAAGCTTAGACCTCGCTTGTCCTCAAGCGAAAAGCCGAAATCGAAAAATATGTCCACATGTTTAGAGATGAAGGTGTCGATAAAAATAAAATACGGACATGAGGGCATCATGATCATTCTTATAACAGCAACTTATATAATTTTTGTCATATGATCTCTAATGCTAGAGTAATAATTCAATCACAATATCAAGTATGAATCGTAAACTTCATTGAAAACTAACAAACTACAATCTCGGTCATTGAAGCAATTGCAATTTATCATAACATAGGAAAGAGTCAATGTATAAGAGCTTTTCAGCAAGTCCACATACTCAACTATCATATAATCTTTCACAATTGCTGACACTCGCACAATACTTATGGGTATGGAGTTTTATTCGGACATAGAGAAAGATAGGGGCTTATAGTTTTGCCTCCCAATGTTTTACCTCAAGGGTAATGTCAACAATAATAGTTCATGAAAACTCACACCCAATTAGCCATATATACCAGGATCTTTCCAACATACTGTGCTTGCCAAAGGATAAAATGAAAAAGGGAGAGGTGAAGATCACCATGACACTTGCATAAGGTAGAAGATAATAATAAAAGATAGGCCCTTCGCAGAGGGAAGCAGAGGTTGCCATGCGCTTTTATGGTTGGATGCACAAAATCTTAATGCGAAAGAACGTCACTTTATATTGCCCCTTGTGATATGAACCTTTATTATGCAGTCCGTCGCTTTTATTACTTCCACATCACAAGATCGTATAAAGCTTATTTCTCCCACACCAATCAATCATACATATTTAGAGAGCAATTTTTATTGCTTTGCACAGATGACAACTTACTTGAAGGGTCATATTCAATCCATAGGTAGATATGGTGGACTCTCATGGCAAAACTGGTTTAAGGGTATTTGGAAGCACAAGTAGTATCTCTACTTGGTGCTGAGAATTTGGCTAGCATGAGGGGGAAAGGCAAGCTCAACATGTTGGAGGATCCAAGACAATATAATTTATCTCAGATGTAAGAAAACATAACCCATTACGTTGTCTTCCTTGTCCAATGTCAACTCTTTAGCATGTCATATTTTAATGAGTGCTCACAATCATAAAAGATGTCCAAGATAGTATATCTATATGTGAAGACCTCTCTTTCTTTATTACTTCCTATTAATTGCAACGATGACCAAAACTATGCTTGTCAACTCTCAACAACTTTTATTCATCATACTTTTTCTATGTGAGCTCATTACTCTCCATGAGATCCATATGATCTCTTTGTTTCTTTTTATTTCTTTCTCCTTTCTTTTATTCACTTAGGATCATGGAAAAATAATCAAGCCCTTGACTCAACACTAATCTTTATTATATAGCTCACGGAATTGATTACGTAGAAGGATAATAAAGCAAAACTCACAACTAGATCATGCCATAAACTTTATTCTACTAGATCAAAATACTACTAATAAGATCGAACTAAGGAAAACGGTAAAGATAAAAGTGATGGTGATACGATACCGGGGCACTCCCCCAAGCTTGGCAGTTGCCAAGTGGAGTGCCCATACCCAGATACTCAATTCTTCTTTGTTGGAGGAGACGGTGGAGGTGTTGTTGATGATGCGGGCTTGTCATCCATCTTCCAAGGCATAGGTTCACCATCATAGAAAGATGATCGAGTGTCCGGAATCCTCGAATCTGCAGCCAAACTCATTCTTTTGAATCTATATTCATACTCATAGTTTTGGTTTTGCAGGTCATAGATTTGGGCTTGGAGGTGCTCGATCTTCTCATGTAGCTTGAAGATGGCCTCCTCGGTGTTCTTGGCATCCGGCTTGTAGTTGTTAGTGAACTCCGCGAGCATCATGTGGCTAGTGTTGATTCCACCCTCCACCTTCCCTTGGAACTTTAAAACTTGTTGATCCATTGCTTCGAGCCTCGTCTCCACGCTTCCGATTCCCTTTGGTCCCTCAGCATCGCGGATGTGCAGCAACCCATCACGCATCTCAATGGTTTAAGGGTGTCGCAGCACCTCCGCGAGGTAAGGGTTGATGACCTTCTCGAAGAACTTGTCCTTGGAAGCACTTGGGGACGTCATGATAATCTAGATCTGTCAGAAAAACAGCTCGAAACAAAAACAGGAGATTTTTGCGAGATACGGGAGTCCAAACCCCCGGGAGATTATATAATGAATTTTTACCGACGAAAATACGTATCGTGCAAGAAAACTGAGACCGGAAGGCACACGAGGTGCTCACGAGGTAGGGGGCGTGCCCTCCACCCTCGTGAGGCCCTCGTGTCCTTCCCGGACTGCTACTTAATTTTCTATTTTTCTAAATATTCCAAAATAGAGAAATATTGCCTTAAAAATTGTTTTGGAGTCGGTTTACTTACCGTACCACATACCTATTCCTTTTCGGAGTCTGAAACGTTCTGGAAAGTGTCCCTTATGTATTCCTTCGGGGTTACGGTTTCGATGATATTGGTTTCAACATTTATGGGATTACCTGAGATATAGTGTTTGACTCTTTGACCGTTTACCACCTTCGGATTTGTACCTTCGAAGTTGTTGATTTTTATGGCACCAGGACGATAGACCTCCTCGATAACATAGGGGCCTTCCCATTTAGAGAGAAGTTTCCCTGCAAAAAATCTTAAACAAGAGTTGTATAGCAATACATAATCACCTACATTAAACTCACGCTTTTGTATCCTTTTTTCATGGCATCCTTTAACCTTTTCTTTAAACAACTTGGCATTTTCATAAGCTTGGTTTCTCCATTCATCAAGTGAGCTAATATCAAATAACCTCTTTTCACCAGCAAGTTTGAAATCATAGTTGAGCTCTTTAATAGCCCAATATGCCTTATGTTCTAGTTCGAGAGGTAAGTGACATGCTTTTCCATATACCATTTTATACGGAGACATACCCATAGGATTTTTATATGCAGTTCTATAGCCCCATAATGCATCATCAAGTTTCTTGGACCAATTCTTTCTAGACCTATTGACAGTCTTTTGCAAAATTAATTTGAGTTCTCTATTACTCAATTCTACTTGACCACTAGACTGTGGGTGATACGGAGATGCAATTCTATGATTGACATCATATTTAGCAAGCATTTTACGAAAAGCACCATGAATAAAATGTGAACCACCATCAGTCATTAAATATTTAGGGACTCCAAACCTCGGAAAAATAACTTCTTTAAGCATTTTAATAGAAGTGTTATGATCAGCACTACTAGTTGGAATAGCTTCTACCCACTTAGTAACGTAATCAACAGCAACTAAAATATGTGTATATCCATTAGAGGCAGGAAAAGGTCCCATATAATCAAAGCCCCAAACATCAAACGGTTTAATAACAAGTGAATAATTCATAGGCATTTCTTGACGCCTACTAATATTACCAATTCTTTGACATTCATCACAAGAAAGGACAAACTTACGGGCATCCTTGAAGAGAGTAGGCCAATAAAAACCGGATTGCAATACCTTATGTGCAGTTCTATCTCCCGCGTGGTGTCCTCCATAAGTTTCGGAGTGGCAATTGCATAGGATCTATTCATGTTCATGCTCAGGTACACAACGTCTAATAACACCATCTACTCCTTCTTTATAAAGATGTGGGTCATCCCAAAAGTAATGTCTCAAATCATACAAGAATTTTTTCTTTTGTTGGTATATGAAGCTAGGTGGTATAAATTTAGCAACTATGTAATTAGCATAATCAGCATACCAAGGGGTACTACGAGAAGTACTTATGACATTTAATTGTTCGTCGGGAAAGTTATCATCAATAGGTAGTGGGTCATCAAGAACAGTCTCTAACCTAGATAAGTTGTCTGCAACGGGGTTCTCAGCTCCTTTTCTATCAACAATATGCAAATCAAATTCTTGTAGCAAGAGAACCCATCTAATAAGTCTAGGTTTAGCATCTTTCTTATCCATAAGATATTTAATAGCAGCATGATCAGTGTGGATAGTTACTTTAGAATCAACAATATAAGGTCTGAACTTATCACAAGCAAATACAACTGCTAAAAGTTCTTTTTCAGTAGTAGCATAATTTCTTTGAGCATTGTCTAGAGTCTTACTAGCATAATGGATAACATTTAATTTCTTATCAACTCTTTGCCCTAGAACAGCACCTACAGCATAATCGCTAGCATCACACATAATTTCAAAGGGTAAATTCCAATCAGGTGGCTGAACAATAGGTGCAGAGACTAATGCTTTCTTAAGTATTTCAAATGCTTCTACACAATCATCATCAAAGACAAACGGTATATCTTTTTGTAATAAATTAGTCAGAGGCCGAGAAATTTTTGAGAAGTCCTTAATGAACCTCCTATAAAATCCGGCGTGACCAAGGAAACTTCTTATACCTTTGATGTCCTTTGGACATGGCATATTTTCAATAGCATCAACCTTGGCTTTATCAACTTCAATACCTCTTTCAGAAACTTTATGCCCCAAGACAATACCTTCATTAACCATAAAGTGGCACTTTTCCCAATTCAAGACAAGATTAGTTTCTTCACATCTCTGCAAAACTCAATCGAGATTGCTCAAGCAATCATCAAAAGAAGATCCATAGACGAAAAAGTCGTCCATGAAAACCTCACAAATCTTTTCACAAAAGTCAGAGAATATAGCCATCATGCATCTTTGAAAGGTAGCAGGTGCATTACATAAACCAAAAGGCATACGTCTATAAGGAAAAGTACCAAAAGGGCATGTAAAAGTAGTCTTTGATTGATCTTTAGCCGACACAGGTATTTGAGAGAAACCAGAATAACCATCTAGAAAGCAGTAATGTGTATGTTTGCATAATATTTATAGCATTTGATCGATAAAAGGTAAGGGGTAATGATCTTTCTTAGTAGCC
This sequence comes from Triticum urartu, assembly GCF_056163025.1. Classification (NCBI taxonomy): domain Eukaryota; kingdom Viridiplantae; phylum Streptophyta; class Magnoliopsida; order Poales; family Poaceae; genus Triticum; species Triticum urartu. The sequence continues at coordinate 544,916,654 of NC_141874.1, forward strand.
TTATTTAATTTGCAGAAATCAATTACCATCCTATAACCGGTAATAATTATTTGTGGAATTAATTCATCTTTATCATTAGGAACATCAGTAATACCTCCCTTCTTACGGACACAATGAACAGGACTTACGCATTGACTATCAGCAATGGGATAAATTATACCTGCCTCGAGAAGCTTGAGTATTTCTTTTCTTACCACTTCTTTCATTTTAGGATTCAGACGTCGTTGAGGATCACGAACTGGTTTGGCATCTGCTTCCAAAATTATTTTATGTTGACATAGAGTGGGACTAATGCCCTTAAGATCATCAAGAGTATATCCAATAGCAGCACGGTGCTTCTTCAGAGTTTTCAATAATCTTTCTTCTTCATGCTCTGAAAGGTTAGCACTAATAATAATAGGATATATCTTCTTTTCATCAAGATAGGCATATTTAAGATTATCAGGCAACGGTTTAAGCTCAAACACGGGATCACCCTTAGGTGAAGGAGGATCCCCTAGGATTTCAACAGGCAAATTGTGTTTTAGCATAGGCTCTCGTGTAAAGAATACTTCATCTATTTCCCTTCTTTCATTCATAAACATATCATTCTCATGGTCTAGCAAATATTGTTCTAAAGGATCATTAGGAGGTACGGCAATAGAAGCAAGACCAATAATTTCATCCTTACTAAGCAATTCTTCTTCACGGTGTTGTTTACTAAATTTAGAGAAATTAAACTCATGAGTCATATCATCCAAGCCAATAGTAACAACATTCTTTTCGCAGTCTATCCTAGCATTAACTGTATTCAAGAAGGGTCTACCAAATATAATGGGACAAAAGCTATCTTGTGGAGAACTAAGAACAAGGAAATCAGCAAGATATTTAGTTTTCCCGCACAAGACTTCAACATCTCTAACAATTCCCATTGCTGAAATAGTATCTCTATTAGCAAGTTTAATTGTGACATCAATATCTTCTAACTGAGCAGGTGCAATTTCATGCTTGATTTCTTTATACAAGTCATAAGGTATAACACTAGCACTAGCACCCATATCACATAAGCCATGATAATAATGATCTCCTATTTTAACAGAAATAACAGGCATGCCTACCACAGGTCTATGTTTATCTTTAGCACAAGGTTTAGCAATTCTAGAAGTTTCACCGCTGAACTGAATAACATGCCCATCAATATTATCAGACAAGAGCTCTTTAACAATAGCAATATTAGGTTCAAATTTAACTTGCTCGGGAGGTGTATATGTTTTAATATTGCTTTTACGAACCACAGTTGAAGCTTTAGCATGATCCTTTATCCTAACAGGGAAAGGTGGTTTCTCAACATAACAAGTAGGAACAATAGGATCATTATAAGTGACAGTCTTTTCTTCAACTTTAATAGGTGCAGCTACTTTTACTTCTATGGGAGGATGATATTTAAACCACTTCTCCTTAGGGAGATCAACATAAGTAGCAAAATATTCACAGAAAGAAGCTACTATCTCAGAATCAAGTCCATATTTAGTGCTAAACTTACGGCAAATATCGGTATCCATAAAAGATTTAACACAATCAAACTTAGGTGTCATACCTGACTCCTTACCATTGTCGAGGTCCCAATCTTCAGAGTTGCGTTTAATTCTATCCAATAAATCCCATCTAAATCCAATAGTCTTCATCATAAAAGAGCCATCACAAGAAGTATCGAGCATGGTGCGATTATTTTCAGGAAGCCGAGCATAAATTTTTTGAAGAATTGTTTCTCTTGGAAGCTCATGATTGGGGCATGAATATAACATTGAATTAAGCCTCCCCCAAGCTTGAGCGATGTTTTCTCCTTCGTGAGGCCAAAAATTATATATATAATTGCGATCATGATGAACGAGATGCATAGGGTAATACTTTTGATGAAATTTCAATTTCAATCTTCTATAGTTCCATGATCCCATATCATCACATAGCCTATACCATGTCAATGTGTCTCCCTTCAAAGATAAAGGGAACACCTTCTTCTTAGCAACATCATCGGGAATACCTGCAAGCTTAAATAATCCACAAACTTCATCCACATATATATATTAGGTGTTCATCAGGATGCTTTGTTCCATCTCCTGTAAAAGGATTAGCTAGCAATTTTTCTATTATACTCGAAGGATACTCATAAGGAATTTCATTTTCAATAGGTTCAGTAGGTTGAGGAGCAACTATTTGCTCTAGTGGTCGGGGTGAAGATACCCCGAACAGGCCCCTCAGAGGATTACTTTCCATAGTAACCAGTGACAGTAAATTTCAGCACACTATATAAATTTTTCCTTACCAAATTCCACCTACCAAAGGCGCTTCACTCCCCGCAACGGCGCCAGAAAAGAGTCTTGATGACCCACAAGTATAGGGATCTATCGTAGTCCTTTCGATAAGTAAGAGTGTCGAACCCAACGAGGAGCAGAAGGAAACGATAAACGATTTTCAGCAAGGTATTCTCTGCAAGTACTGAAATAAGTGGTAACAGATAGTTTTGTGATGAGATAATTTGTAATGAGCAACAAGTAACAAAAGTAAATAAAGTGCAGCAAGGTGGCCCAATCCTTTTTGTAGCAAAGGACAAGCCTGGACAAACTCTTATATAAGGATAAGCGCTCCTGAGGACACATGGGAATATCGTTAAGCTAGTTTTCATCACGCTCATATGATTCGTGTTCGGTACTTTGATAATTTGATATGTGGGTGGACCGGTGCTTGGGTGTTGTTCTTACTTGAACAAGCATCCCACTTATGATTAACCTCTATTGCAAGCATCCGCAACTACAACAAAAGTATTAAGGTAAACCTAACCATAGCATGAAACATATGGATCCAAATCAACCCCTTACGAAGCAACGCATAAACTAGGGTTTAAGCTTCTATCACTCTAGCAACCCATCATCTATGTATTACTTCCCAATGCCTTCCTCTAGGCCCAAATAATGGTGAAGTGTTATGTAGTCGACGTTCACATAACACCACTAGAGGCTAGACAACATACATCTCATCAAAATATCGAACGAATGCCAAATTCACATGACTACTGAGGGAGTCCTGTATTAGGGGGTCTCCGGATAGCTGGACTATCTCCATTGGCCGGACTGTTAGACTATGAACATACAAGATTGAAGACTTCGTCTCGTGTCCGGATGGGACTCTACTTGGCATGGAAGGCAAGCTAGGCAATACGTATATGGATATCTCCTCCTTTGTAACCGACCTTGTGTAACCCTAACCCTCTCCAGTGCCTATATAAACCGAAGGGTTTTAGTCCGTAGGACAACAATCACAACATACAATCATACCATAGGCTAGCTTCTAGGGTTTAGCCTCTCTCATCTTGTGGTAGATCTACTCTTGTACTACCCATATCATCAATATTAATCAAGCAGGACGTAGGGTTTTACCTCCATCAAGAGGGCCCGAACCTGGGTAAAACTTCGTGTCCCTTGCCTCCTGTTACCATCCGGCCTAGACGCACAGTTCGGGACCCCCTACCCGAGACCCGCCGGTTTTGACACCGACATTGGTGCTTTCATTGAGAGTTCCTCTGTGTCGTCGCCGTTAGGCTTGATGGCTCCTACTATCATCGATAGCGATGCGGTCCAGGGTGAGACTTTTCTCCCCGGACAGATCTTCATATTCGACGGCTTTGCACTGCGGGCTAATTCGCTTGGCCATATGGAGCAGATTGAAAGCTACGCCCCTGGCCATCAGGTCAGATTTGGAACTTTGAACTACACGGCCTACATCCGCGGAGAATTGATCTTCGACGGATTCGAGCCACAGCCGGGCGCGCCGCACTGTCGCGATGGGTATGACCTAGCTCTGCCGCCGAACAGTACCCCGGAAGCCGCGCCCGCATCAGCTCCGACCCTTAGTTCGGAGCCAACTGCGCCAATCGAGGACGGGTGGTTAGACACCGCCTCAGGGGCTGCAGTCTCAACGGCGATCGAGCCGAACACCAGCATAATCCTCTGCGCAGCCCGTGACTCCAAGGTGCCGGACTCTTTTTCTGACTCCGAACCGCCCGCGCCCCTGCCAATCAAATCCGATTGGGCACCGATCATGGAATTCACTGCCGCGGATATCTTTCAGCACTCGCCCTTCGACGACATTCTGAATTCACTAAGGTCTCTCTGTTTGTCAGGAAAGCCCTGACCAGATTATGGCCAACAGGATTGGGATTCGGACGACGAAGAAATTCGACGCCCACCCACCACCCACTTAATAGCCACTGTCGATGACTCAACCGACATGCTCGACTTCGACTCCAAAGACATCGACGGTATGGACGACGATGCGGGAGGCGAAGAGGAACCACCGCCCATAGGGTGCTGGACGTCCACTTCATCATATGACGTATGCATGGTGGACACACCAAAAGAAGACGACGACGAGAAACGAAAGGACGCACCGAAGGCTTGTTCCCTCGAGAAGCAGTCAAAGCGGTCGCGCAAGCGCCGCCCCAAATCCCGCCTTGGCAGAAATAACGATCATACAGACCCAGCGTTGGAGCAGGGCGAACCACTGCCGGACCACGACAATACGGAGAATCAAACCGAACAAACCAATTCTATCAAAGATAATAGTCCGGACGACATAATGCCGGACAGGCACCCGGAGCAGCATAATGCCCGTCAAAGGCTTGTTGCCACTGCGAGGAGTCTGAAAAAGCAGAAGCAAAGGCTCAAGGCTGCGCAAGACACACTCCAAATCAGATGGAGTAAAGTACTCAACACAGCAGCGAGGTACGGCGACAATCGCCCCACCAAGAGCTACCCAAAGCGGAAGTTGCTACCTGAATTCGATGAGGAGGCCTCAGACCCCCCACAACCAAAAATCAAAACAGCCACCTGGCCGGATAGACGACCTCACGGCCAACATCGAGCGGCAAACAACGCCACTCACAAGCCAATACGCGATCCACGCGAGGGCTCGCACCAAAAGGACGGCGCAACCAGATCCATCCATGGACCACGCAAGCGCGCCCCGGCATACACAAACATCCGAACAACGCGGTACACCCAGATACAGGGGTGCCGCACACCCCCTATGTTTCACCGATGAGGTGCTGGACCATGAATTTCCAGAGGGATTCAAACCCGTAAACATAGAGGCATACGACGGAACAACAGACCCTGGGGTCTAGATTGAGGATTATATCCTCCATATCCATATGGCTTGAGGAGATGATCTCCACGCCATCAAGTACTTACCCCTCAAGCTCAAAGGGCCATCTCGTCACTGGCTTAAAGGCCTCCCCGAAAACTACATAGGAAGCTGGGAAGAGCTCGAAGACGCTTTTCGGGCAAATTTTCAAGGGACTTATGTCCGACCTCCGGACGCGGACGATTTGAGCTATATAACTCAACAGCTCGGAGAGTCAGCCCGAAAACTTTGGAACACGTTTCTTACTAAAAAGAACCAAATTGTCGATTGTCCGGACGCCGAAGCCCTAGCAGCTTTTAAGCATAGCGTCCGTGACGAATGGCTCGCCAGACACCTCGGCCAAGAAAAGCTGAGAACAATGGCAGCATTAACAAGCCTCATGACCCACTTTTGCGCGGGTGAGGACAGTTGGCTAGCCAGATGCAGCACCAGCGACCCCAGTACATCTGAAGCTAGAGATGGAAACAGGAAATCACGGTGCAACAGCAGTAACAAACGCCGGAACAAAGAAGACAGCACGAAGAGCATGGCAGTAAACGCCGGATTCAAAAGCTCTCGGCCAGGTCAGCAAAAGTCACCCTCTAAAGGCGCCAGAGACGAACTGTCCAGCCTAAACAAAATTCTGGACCAAATATGTCAGATCCATAGCACCCCTGGTAAACCTGCTAATCATACCCACAGAGAATGTTGGGTCTTCAAGCTGTCCGGTAAGCTCAACACCGTACACAAAGGGGAGGATACACCAAGCGAGGACGAGGATGAGCCTCTCAAGCAAGACACTGGGGAACAAAAGAAATTTCCACCAGAAGTCAAAATAGTAAACGTGTTACACGTGATCAAGGGAGGAAACAAAACGGCACTCCCAGACCAATATGCCCAAGGGCCTATCACCGCAGAGTCCTGCCACTGGTCGTCTCAACCGATCAGTTTCAACCATCGTGATTACTCAGCAAGTATCCGGCGTGCAGGATGGGCTGCCCTGGTATTAGACCCAATAATTGACGGATATCACTTCACATGAGTACTGATGGACGGCGGCAGCAGTCTAAACCTGATATATCAGGATACAATCCGCGAAATGGGGATAGACCCAACAAAAATTTGCCATAGCAATACTACCTTTAAAGGAGTAACGCCAGGCCCAGGGGCTCATTGCACGGGCTCCCTGCTACTAAAAGTTATATTCGGCTCCCCCGATAACTTCCGTAGTGAACATTTAACCTTCCACATCGCTCCGTTCCAAAGTGGCTATCAAGCACTACTCGGACGCGAAGCTTTCGCTCGCTTTAACGCAATACCGCACTATGCTTCCCTCACACTCAAGATGCCCGGACCACGTGGCATCATTACAGTAAATGGAAGTATTAAGCGATCTTTGCGCACCGAAGAGTGCGGCTGCCTTGGCAGCCGCACACTAAAAACGGCCTCACTAACTAAAGCATTTAACAGGTCGTCAAGACCTCAGACACGGTTAGACGAGTCCGGCACAGGTATATGTAATTCATACCGGATCAATGGTCACACCCCTATACAAGGGGTTCAGCGCGCGCAGACAAGTGGCAATTTTTACTCATCTTGAATTATACTTGGTTCCTTTAAAAACTATCCTTTTGCACGACAACTTTTTCACCTAAGTTCCTCTCTTTTACAGATGATCATCGTGCTACACCCGTCCAGGATACGGCACAACGGAGACACAGGCGCAGACGTGCAGCAGGGACCCGCTCCAAGGATTCTTTTTAGATTAAGACCCTGCGTAAACCTTTTTTACTGTCTCTTGTTGCTACATATCCACCGAATTCTCAGCACAGTTGAGAACGATGTTGGCGTCTTGGCATGTGGCCACGTCAGAATAATGCACGTACCTGGACACCAGGGGCTTCTTACGAAGGGCACTATTTAGGCCCAGTTTATACCATAAAGACCGAATACCTTAGGGAGTGTTCGACGTCGCAAGTTTGGCCTTATATGCATCAGCTCCGAATCATTGTCTTTGGTCAAATGTTGGGTTTGCCCGGCTCCTATGTTTTGCTGCCTTACGTTCCGCTTTACCGGCTAAGGTAGCACCAGGAGAACTACTGCGATTGTGCCCTGGTTCATCCGGACGAGCACCTCAGTAGAGAAAGCCGAAAACTGACTGTCATGATATAGCGTGAGACTGGTCAACCACTCGGTGACCTATCGGAATGTTAGAATTCCTCCGCCTTAACGAAGGGCCGTTTTCCGGCCAGGCATGTACGCACCCCGTGATCGGGGGAGTGCGGAGCCACCAGGGGCTATCTAGTAGCCCCACTGTCAAACTCCTATGGCTAAGTGAAAGTGTTAAAGCATTATAGTCCGGTTGCCTCGCTCGCTACGCTATCACCTCCTTAATAGGACCAAGACGTTGGGTTAAGTGTGAACACGCATTTTTTGCGAGCACCCCCGCATTCTATGCGTGGGGGTTGAAGCCGACGGCTGCAATCTTTTAGGTTATACACAGGTATACATAAACGGCCGCACAGGAGGCATCATACTACTTTCAGGCAAAAGTATAAAAGTAACCTTATAAAAATTCATAAAAGCATTGTGCTTACAATGAGAATACATATCACTCAAACATAATATTTTTCGAGCACTGGGCCTCTATCAAACGAGCACCCTCGAGAACCTCCTCGAAATATTGCTCGGTAGCCACTCGGCCTATGGCCGAACCCTGCGCCGCAACAGTGGTAGCGTCCATCTCCGCCCAGTATGCTTTAACACGGGCAAGGGCCATCCGCGAGCCTTCTATGCACGCCGACCTCTTCATCGCATTAATGTGCGGCACCGCATCAAGGAACTGCTGCACTAAGCTGAAATAGCTGTTCGGCTTTGGCCTTTCCGGCCATAGCTGATCCACAACAGACCTCATGGCGAGTCCGGACAACCTATTCAGTTTGGCCCATTCGGCTAGCTGGTCAGTCAATGAAAGCGGATGCTCTGGAACATGGAATTGCGTCCAGAACAACTTGTCCACTTCACGATCTGTCTGACCTTGGAAGTACTTGGCGCATCGGCAGCGCTCGCCGCCAAATCCATATACGCATCTGCCGAACTCCACAGCCGATCCAGAGGGGCATACCTTGGATCTCCGAACTTCCTCCGTAACATGAAGGGTTTCCCAGCTGCAATATCCCAGGCTTCCCGCAGCTCCTCCTTCGCTCTCATAGCAGAACGAGTGTCTTTGTCCGCCGCCGCGGCCTTCTCAAGGTCCGTTGGCTTCGCTCGGTTTTCTTTCTCAAGGACCCGGCAACGGTCGGCAGTGTCTTTTAATTCTACGGCCATCTTGGCCATCTTCTCTTGGCTCTCGTAATGTGCGGCCTTCTCGGCTTTCAACTCTTCGGCTGCCTTCAAAGCAGTTGCATTACTAATCCTCGCTTATTCCTTGGCTCGGGCAAGTTCCGCCCGCAAGGCTTCCACGGTGGCAGCTCCATCTGCAGTCACAAAATATTAAAGATACTGGCATTATGCTGCTCTTACTATGTGGCGTTCACCGAATAATAACACTTACCCTGTGCCTCGTCAAGCCTCTTGTTAACAAGCTCGATGTCGGCGTCTGCCGCATCCAGTTGCCGTTTTAATTTGGCAAACTCACTAGTCCGGCTAGCCACCGGAGCTTCCACCACCTGCACATAGGGGCGGTCTAGTTATTGCCTGGGAATATGATCCTCTGTTCGCCGCCGTTCTCGACGACAACTAGAGTCTCAGGGGCTACTATCTACACAGGGCACACCTAACACATATTATCTCACGTACCTCAAAGCCCGTCAGTAGACTCATAAAAGCTTCATGTAATCCGCTTTTGGCGGATGAGATTCTCTCCATCACCGTACCCATCAGCATACAGTGTTCTTCTGAGATGGCCGCTCGCCCCACCGACTCCCTCAGAACGTCCGACCGCACACCAGATGGTGCCGGACTCTTTTGTATGCTCTCTTCGGGAGCCGGACACTGGGGACTTCAGGGGTCTACAGGATTATCTTCTGGCCTCACCGGATCCGGAGAGGCCCTCCGTGACGACACTTCGGGGTCGCCCGCTTCTGGAGCGGAGGAGTCCGAGGGAGGCGTTTCGCTGTCCATCATCTCTGGAAGAAGATCCCCCGAAGGCGATCTCATTTGAGAGGGGCTAAGGCCCGAACTGCAAGATATATGCGGTGGTTATTTTCTCAGAGAAAAAAGATAGCATACCTTTACTATTAAAGTATTTTGGATCACTTACGACTCGTTGGAGGGCTGATCCCCCCGTGGACTTTGTGCGGCAAAAGCACCCCCCGAGGCAGGACCCTCTGTGGGAGACTTCTTCTCCCGTTTGGAGGCTTTGGCTTCCGGATCCTCGGAAGCAGTCCTTTTCCTCCCCCCGTCGTCCTCCTTCATGGATACGCTCGTTCCCTCGGTTGGAACGGGCGGCGATGGGGGCCCGTGTCCGCCCGTACTATCCCCCCCCCCCCGATATCTTCCTTCAAGGGCGCCGGGCAAGGTGCGACCTCGAGCATCTTTTCCAATACCGGATTTTCCAAACCCTCGGGGAGGAGGGCCAAACACCGAATCATCTTCGCCTTTGTTAGCCAGTCCTGGTCAAAAAGCGAACTCTCAGAAATAACTTCGAATAAAAGATAGTGTGTTCGGCTAGAGGGTTTCTTACTTGTTCGATGGCGCGGTTACTGCTCAGGCCTGCGTCCTCGGTAATATCTGGACATTCTACTTGAGGTCCAAAGAATGACTTGTACATCTCCTCGTGCGTCAGGCCGAGGAAACTTTGAATGGCACGTGGTCCCTCTGGGTTGAACTCCCACAAGCGAAGGGGCCGGCGTTTGCAAGGCTGGACTTGACGAACCAGCATAACTTGTATTACCGCAACCAAATTAAAATCTCCCTCGAAGAGATCTCGGATGCGGCTTTGCAGTATAGGCACGTCCTTGGCTGGACCCCAGCTCAGACCCCTGCTAATCCATGACATCAGTTGTGGTGGGGGGCCCGAACGGAAAGCGGGGCAGCCGCCCACTTGGCACTTCTGGGAGCCGTGACATAAAACCACTCCCGTTGCCATAATTCGGACACCTCTGGAAAGGAACCTTTCGGCCATGGAGCTCCTGCCATCTTGCCTATTGATGCACCTCCGCACGCTGCATGTTGCCCCTCGATCATCTTCGGCTTTACTTCAAAGGTCTTGAGCCACAGGCCGAACTGAGGGGTAACGCGGAGGAAGGCCTCACACACGACAATAAATGTCATGATGTGGAGAAAGGAGTCCGGAGCTAGATCGTGGAAATCTAGCCCGTAATAGAACATCAAACCCCTAACGAAAGGATCCAGAGTGAGGCCTGGACCTCGGAGGAAGTGGGAGACGAACACAACGTTCTCATTGGGTTCGGGAGTAGGGACGATCTGCCCTCGAGCAGGCAGCCGATGCAAAACCTCGGCGGTCAGATATCTGGCCTCCCTCAACTTCTTAATGTCCTCTTCCGTAATGGAGGAGGGCGTCCATCGGCCTTGAAGGCTGGATCCGGACATGGTTGAAGATTCGGAGCACCTAACCTGGGCTTTGGGTGTTAGAACTCGAGGCGGGGGAAGGGTTCGATTGAGCACGAGAGGGAAAAAGCGAAAACCTTGTCCCCTTATAAAGAGGGCGAATATCAAGCGTCCTCTCCGTGGCCGTTTGGGACTTGCCTATAATCTAGGAGTCCTAGACACGGTTGGGTTACCCACGACCGCATTAATGAGAATCCCGTAATTAGGGGAACATGATCTCCGCTTCGGCAAGACGTGTCAAGAAACCGCCTCGCGTTATGTGTGGAGCTGGTTAAAAGAAACGGTTCGAATAATCACCGGGCCATGACATAACGTCATGCTGCCAAAACAAGCCAGCAAATTAGATCTGCGGAAAAATTATTCTCTCTGTGGTCGAACATGGAACTTATTTTGCAGGGTCGGACACTATCCTCGTATTCAAATTCTTCTGTGATGTATTCGGAGAAGGAACCCGCCTTGCAATGCCGAAGACAATACTGCGTGCCGGACTCATCGTCATTGAAGCCTGGTTCAGGGGCTACTGAGGGAGTCCTGTATTAGGGGGTCTCCGGATAGCCGGACTATCTCCATTGGTCGGACTGTTAGACTATGAAGATACAAGATTGAAGACTTCGTCTCGTGTCCGGATGGGACTCTACTTGGCGTGGAAGGCAAGCTAGGCAATACGTATATGGATATCTCCTCCTTTGTAACCGACCTTGTGTAACCCTAACCCTCTCCGGTGCATATATAAACCGAAGGGTTTTAGTCCGTAGGACAACAATCACAACATAAAATCATACCATAGGCTAGCTTCTAGGGTTTAGCCTCTCTGATCTCGTGGTAGATCTACTCTTGTACTACCCATATCATCAATATTAATCAAGCAGGACATAGGGTTTTACCTCCATCAAGAGGGCCCGAACCTGGGTAAAACTTCGTGTCCCTTGCCTCCTATTACCATCCGGCCTAGAGGCATAGTTCGGGACCCCCTACCCGAGATCCGCCGATTTTGACACCGACAACTACTAATAGCAAGACTTCTCCCTTGTCCTCAAGAACAAACGTAAATACTCACAAAGCATAAACATGTTCATAATCAGAGGGGTATTAATATGCATAAAGTATCTGAACATATGATCTTCCACCAATTAAACCAACTAGCATCAACTACAAGGAGTAATTAACACTACTAGCAACCTACTAGCACCAATCCTGGACTTGAAGACAAGAATCGGATACAAGAGATGATCTAGGGTTTTGAGATGAGATGGTGCTGATGAAGATGTTGACGAAGATTGCCCTCTCCCGATGAGAGGAGTGTTGGTCATGACGATGGCGATGATTTCCCCCTCCGGGAGGGAAGTTTCCCTGGCAGAACAGCTCTGCCGGAGCTCTAGATTGGATCCGCCAAGGTTCCGCCTTGTGGTGGCGGAGTTTCGTCCCGAAAGGTTGCTTCTTATTTTTTTCTCGACGAAAGACTTCATATAGGAGAATATGGTCATCGGAGAGCCACCAGGGGGGCCCACTAGGTAGGGGGCGCGCCCTAGGGGGGGTTTCGCGCCCCCCACCCTCGTGAGAAGGGTGTGGGCCCCCTGGTCTTCATCTTTGGTGAGGATTTTTCATTATTTATTATAAGGTGTTCTGTGGAGTTTCAGGACTTTTGGAGTTGTGCAGAATAGGTCTCTAATAATTGCTCCTTTTCCAGCCCAGAATTCCAGCTGTCGGCATTCTCCCTCCTTATGTAAACCTTGTAAAATAAGAGAGAATAGCCATAAGTATTGTCACATAATGTGAAATAACAGCCCATAATGCAATAAATATTGATATAAAAGCATGATGCAAAATGGACGTATCAGCACCACCTATCGGAACCACGTCTCAAAAATCTCCGTGTCTCCAAATTGCGTTTGCACACTCCAATCCCATCCTTTTACATTCTTGCAAGTTGCATGCTTTACTTTCCGCGGCTCATATACTCTTTGCATGCTTGCTTGATATGTATTGTGCTTGTTAAACTTGTGCCAAAACTCCACTTCAACTTAAAGAAATTAAAAAGTGCAACTTTTGGTACATAGTGTCTAATCACCCCCCCCCCCTCTAGACACCTCTTCTCGATCCTTTCACGAGGGGGCTGGGGGCTTCCAAGAGCCTCGTGCCATCGCCTGCATCTTGGGTGGCGCTCAAGCCCCAGCCTCTCAGCGTATCTTCAAGCAGTTTGCTTGAGAAGTGAACACGGCCCTTCCCAGGCTCGAAGCCACACGCCCGCTCAGGTGGTCCAAGTACGCTATCACCTTCAGCTCGGCGGACCGGCTCAAGTGCGCGGCGACCGTCGTCGTCCTTCCGATGCTCTGCTCACCCGTCATCAGCAGTGTTCAAGTCACTAAGACCCTCATCGACGGTGGCGCAGGGCTCAATGTCATGTCCGTCGAGACGTTCGACAGCCTTCAGGTGCCATACGATCAGCTACAGCCTACCAAACCTTTCTCAGGAGTGACCGATGGCTCCACCACCCCGATAGGGCAGGTTCGCCTCCCTGTCACCTTCGGCCAGTGTGACAACTACCGCACCGAGCTCAGCAGTCGAAAACCCCGACAACGAAGGCACCCTATACCCTCCTGAGGCCATCCCCAAGAAGAAGAGGCAGCTACTCCACCCGGGGCCTCAGGAGAGAGGCGTTTCCAGTGGTACCACCTCAGGACCTATGCCCGTAGATGGGGCGCCTCCCTCCCTCGCATAGGAAGGCGCGCCCGGTGCCCTGCTACCTCTTGAGCACTGCATTGGTTTTCCCTTGAAGAGGAAAGGGTGGTGCAGCAATGTAGCGTAAGTATTTCCCTCAGTTTTTGAGAACCAAGGTATCAATCCAGTAGGAGACTACACGCAAGTCACCTCGCACCTACACAAACAAAAAAGAACCTCGCAACCAACGCGATAAAGGGGTTGTCAGTCCCTTCACGTTACTTACGAGAGTGAGATCTGATAGAGATAATAAGATAAATATTTTTGGTATTTTTATTATATAGATTGGAAAATAAAGATTGCGAAATAAAATAGATTGGAAACTTATATGATGGAAAATAGACCTGGGGGCCATAGGTTTCACTAGTGGCTTCTCTCAAGATAGCATAAGTATTACGGTGGGTAAACAAATTACCGTCGAGCAATTGATAGAAAAGTGCATAATTATGAGAATATCTAGGCATGATCATGTATATAGGCATCACGTCCGCGACAAGTAGACCGAAACGATTCTGCATCTACTACTATTACTCCACACATCGACCGCTATCCAGCATGCATCTAGAATATTAAGTTCATAAGAACAGAGTAACGCATTAGGCAAGCTGACATGATGTAGAGGGACAAACTCAAGCAATATGATATAAACCCCATCTTTTTATCCTCGATGGCAACAATACAATATGTGTCTTGCTGCCCCTGCTGTCACTGGGAAAGGACACTGCAAGATTGAACCCAAAGCTAAGCACTTCTCCCATTGCAAGAAAGATCAATCTAGTAGGCGAAACCAAACTGATAATTCGAAGAGACTTGCAAAGATAACAAATCATACATAAAATATTTCAGAGAAGAATCAAATATTGTTCATAGATAAACTTAATCATAAACCCACAATTCATCGGATCTCGACAAACACACCGCAAAAAGAATTACATCGAATAGATCTCCAAGAAGATCGAGGAGAACTTTGTATTGAGATCCAAAGAGAGAGAAGAAGCCATCTAGATAATAACTATGGACCCGAAGGTCTATGGTAAACTACTCACACATCGTCGGAGAGGCTATGGTGTTGATGTAGAAGCCCTCCGTGATCGACTCCCCCTCCGACGGAGCTCCGGAAAGGCCCCAAGATGGGATCTCTTGGGTACAGAAGGTTGCGGCGGTGGAAATAGGGTTTCGTGGTGCCCCTGGATGTTTTCGGGGTATATGGATATATATAGGAGGAAGAAGTAGGTCGGTGGAGCTGCGAGGGGCCCACGAGGGTGGGGGCGCGCCTAGGGGGCAGGCACGCCTCCCTGCCTTGTGGCCTCCTTGCTCCTTTCTTGACGTCTACTCCAAGTCCTCTGGATCACGTTTGTTCCAAAAATAACTCTCCCGAAGGTTTCATTCCGTTTGGATTCCATTTGATATTCCTTTTCTGCAAAACACTGAAATAGGCAAAAAACAGCAATTTGCACTGGGCCTTGGGTTAGTAGATTAGTCCCAAAAATAATATAAAAGTGTGTAATAAAGCCCATTAAACATCCAAAACAGATAATATAACAACATGGAACAATCAAAAATTGTAGATACGTTGGAGACGTATCAAGCATCCCCAAGCTTAATTCATGCTCGTCCTCGAGTAGGTAAATGATAAAAATAGAATTTTGATGTATAATGCTACCTAGCATAATTCTCAATGTAATTTTCTTTATTGTGGCACGAATATTCAGATCCGAAAGATTCAAGACAAAAGTTCAATATTGACATAAAAATAATAATACTTCAAGCATACTAACTAAGCAATCATGTCTTCTAAAAATAACATGGCCAAAAAAAGTTCATCCCTACAAAATCATATAGTTTGGTCATGCTCCATTTTCGTCACACAAGAATTCTCTCATCATGCACAACCCTGATGACAAGCAAAGCAATTGTTTCATCCTTTAGTAATCTCAAACTTTTTTCAATTTTCATGCAATACATGAGCGTGAGCCATGGATATAGCACTATGGGTGGAATACAATATAATGATAGGGGTTATGTGGAGAAGACAAAAAAGGATAAAGTCTCACATCGGCGCGACTAATTAGCGGGATAGGGAGATGCCCATCAATTGATGTCAATGCAAAGAGTAGGGATTGCCATGCAACGTATGCACTAGAGCTATAAATGTATGAAAGCTCAACAAAAGAAACTAAGTGGGTGTGCATCCAACTAGCTTGCTCACAAAGACCTAGGGCATTTGAGGAAGCCCATTGTTGGAATATACAAGCCAAGTTCTATAATGAAAAATTCCCACTAGTATATGAAAGTGACAAAACAAGAGACTCTCTATCATAAAGATCATGGTGCTACTTTGAAGCACAAGTGTGGAAAAAAGGATAGTAGCATTGTCCCTTTTTTATTTCTCATTTTTTTTCTTTTTTTGGGACCTTTCTTCTTCTTTTTTATTTGGCCTTCCCCCTTTTTTGGGACAATGCTCTATTAATGATGATCATCACACTTCTATTTATTTACAACTCAATGATTACAACTCGATACTAGAACAAAATATGACTCTATATGAATGCCTCTGGCGGTGTACCGGGAAGGGTAATGAATCAAGAGTGACATGTATGATAAATTGTGCATGGTGGCTTTGCCACAAATACGATGTCAACTACATGATCATGCGAGGCAATATGAAAATGATGAAGCATGTCATAAATGAAACGGTGGAAAGTTGCATGGCAATATATCTCGGAATGGCTATGGAAATGCCATAATAGGTAGGTATGGTGGCTCTTTTGAGGAAGATATAAGGAGGTTTATGTGTGATAGAGCGTATCATATCACAGGGTTTGGATGCACCGACGAAGTTTGCACCAACTCTCAAGGTGAGAAAGGGCAATGCACGGTACCGAAGAGACTAGCAATGATGGAAAGGTGAGAGTGCATATAATCCATGGACTCAACATTAGTCATAAAGAACTCACATACTTATTGCAAAAATCTACAAGTCACCAAAAACCAAGCATTAAGCGCATGCTCCTACGGGGGTAGATTGGTAGGAAAATACCATCGCTCGTCCCCGACCGCCACTCGTAAGGAATACAATCAAAGAACACCTCATGTTTCAAATTTGTTACACAATGGTTACCATACGTGCATGCTACGGGGCTTGCAATACTCAACACAAGTATTTCTCAAATTCACAACTACTAAACTAGCACAACTCTAATATCACTATCTTTATATCTCAAAACAATTAGCAAGTATCAAACTTCCATAGTATTCAATGCACCTTTTTATGAAAGTTTTTATTATACCAATCTTGGATGCCTTTCATATTAGGACCAATTTTATAGCCAAAGCAAATTACCATTCTGTTCTAAAGGGCTCTCAAAATAATATAAGTGAAGCATGAGAGATCAATAATTTCTATAAAATAAAACCACCACCATGCTCTAAAAGATATAAGTGAAGCACTAGAGCAAAATTATCTAGCTCAAAAGATATAGGTGAAGCACATAGAGTATTCTAATAAATTCGGATTCATGTGTGTCTCTCCCAAAAGGTGTGTATAGCAAGGATGATTGTGGTAAACTAAAAATCAAAGACTCAAATCATACAAGACGCTCCAAGCAAAACACATATCAAGTGGTGAATAAAAATATAGCCTCAAGTAAAGTTACCGATGGACGAAGACGAAAGAAGGGATGCCTTCCAGGGCATCCCCAAGCTCAGGCTTTTGGTTGTCCTTGAATTTTACCTTGGGGTGCCTTGGGAATCCCAAAGCTTAGGCTCTTGACACTCCTTATTCCATACTCCATCAAATCTTTACCCAAAACTTGAAAACTTCACAACACAAAACTCAACACAAAATCTCATGACCTCCGTTAGTATACGAAAACAAACCACCACTTAAGGTACTGTAATGAACTCATTATTTATTTATATTGGTGTAAACCTACTTTATTCCAACTTCTCTATGGTTCATACCCTCCATACTAGCCATAGATTCATCAAAATAAGCAAACAACACACGAAAAACAGAATCTATCGAAAACAGAACAGTCTGTAGTAATCTGTAGGTTTCGAATACTTCTATAACCCCAAAAATTCTGGAATAAATTGTTGGACGTGAGGAATTTGTCTATTAATCATCTGAAAAAATAATCAGCCTAATCGAACTCTCCAGTAAAAAATGGCAGCAAATCTCGTGAGCACTAAACTTTCAGTTTCTTACAGCAAGATCGCAAAAACTTCCCCCAAGTCTTCCCAGATGTTCTACTTGGCACAAACACTAATTAAAAGCATAAAACCACATCTAAACAGAGGATATATGAATTATTTATTACTAAACAGAACCAAAAATCAAGAAATAAAAATAAAATTGGGTTGCCGCCCAACAAGCGCTATCGTTTAACTCCCCTAACTAGGCATAAAAGCAAGAATAGATCTAGGTATTATCATCTTTCGTATGCAATCCATAAGTGGCTCTCATAATAGATTCATAAGGTAATTTAATTTTCTTTCTAGGAAAGTTTTCCATGCCTTTCCTTAACGGAAATTGGAATCTAATATTCCCTTCTTTCATATCAATAATTGCACCAATCGTTCTAAGGAAAGGTCTACCAAGAATAATGGGACATGTAGGATTGCAATCAATATCAAGAACAATGAAATCTACGGGCACATAATTCCTATATGCAACAATAAGAACATCATTAATCCTTCCCATAGGTTTCTTAATAGTGGAAACCACGAGGTGCAAATTTAAAGAACAATCATCAAATTCACGGAAACCTAACACATCACACAAAGTTTTTGGAATCATGGAAATGCTAGCACCAAAACCACATAAAGCATAGCATTCATGATCTTTAATTTTAATTTTAATAGTAGGTTCCCACTCATCATGAAGCTTTCTAGGGATAGAAACTTCTAATTCAAGCTTTTCTTCATAAGATTGCATTAAAGCATCAACAATATGTTTGGTAAAAGCTTTATTTTGACTATAAGCATGCGGAGAATTTAGCACGGATTGTAACAAGGAAATACAATCTATCAAAGAGCAGTTAACATAATTAAATCCCTTAAAATCCAAAATAGTGGGTTCATTGCTAAGTAAAGTTTTGACCTCTTCAATCCCACTTTTATTAATTTTTGCATCAAGATCTAAAAACTCGGAATCATTGGGACGCCTTTTAACTAAAGTTGACTCATCTCCAGTACCATCATTATCAAGATTCATATTGCAAAACAAAGATTTAATAGGAGGCACATCAATCACTTTTCGATATTCATCCTTATTATCATCCAAACTAAAAGAACACGCTTTTATAAAGCAATCCTTTTTTGCACGCATCCTAGCGGTTCTTTCTTTGCACTCATCAATGGAAATTCTCATGGCTTTGAGAGACTAATTGATATCATGCTTAGGTGGAATAGATCTAAGTTTCAAATAATCAACATCAAGAGAAATTCTATCCACGTTCCTAGCCAACTCATCAATCTTAGACATTTTTTCTTCAATCAAAGCATTGAAACTCTTTTGCAAACTAATAAATTCTTTAATACTAGATTCAAACTCAGAGGGAATCTTATTATAATTTCCATAAGAATTATTGTAGGAATTACCATAATTATTAGAGGAATTACTAGGATACGGCCTAGGATTAAAGTTTCCTCTATATGCGTTGTTACCAAAATTGTTCCTACCAACAAAATTCACACCCATAGATTCATTATTATTCTCAATCAAAGTAGACAAAGGCATATCATTAGGATCAGAAGAAACACTCTTATTAGCAAACAATTTCATAAGTTCATGTCGGGACCCCGATCCTAAGTCACACCGATCTAGCATGTAACACATCATATCACTTTGCGGCCTCACGCACAGTATTCCCACGGGTGCCACCTTACCTGGCCCGGGACCGTTTGCGCCTTCTGGCTCACGTATATGATAGTGTCGCTAGCATCCATAAGACAAAGAACCCGGGCCGACATGGCTAGTCGTGAACCCAATGCGGCACTAACCCATGAGGACAGGCATACATGAATCACATCGAGCATGTCGATCATCAACGTGTGAATCCGGGCTGTAGCACTGGGCTAACAGGACTCCGGTAACCCGGGCTGTAGCAGGCTAGGCAGGACTCCGGATGTCACCGTGTGACATTTCCCCGAAGGGACAGACACAGGAACGAAGTGAAACACATGTCGGCCAGTCAAGTGTTCCGGGCAGTAGTGCTGGGCTAGCAGGACTCCGGTGAACCAGGCTGTAGCGGACTACTATCGCTCAGAAAGCACTAGACTACATTTCCCCATATGATAGGCTTCCAAGGATAAACAACTAGATTGTCGGATCCCACACATAGCAATACACGTTACACGTACGCATAACATGCAAGTATGTGTTGTACAACATGGCATCACAACATAACGCAAACTCATATAGATAAAGGCCCAAAAGAGCCACATAGCATTAAATACAAACAGGGGTCACATGACCCATCATTCAGAGCATACAAGCAACAAGCGGAAGCATTACATGTCTGAGTACAGACAACTACAAATGAAAAAGGCTGAAGAGCCTGACTATCCACGAATCCCTCCCAAGGGACCAAGATCGTAGCTGAGGTACAAGCTACTCGTCGAAGTCCAAGTGGTACTACTAGTGAGACAGATGTCTCATCTGCAAAACATAAATAAAGCAAACGTGAGTACAAAGGTACTCAGCAAGACTTACATTAGATCCTATCATACATGCATTTGTATCAAGAAGGTGAAGTGGGGTCTAGTTGCAGCAAGCCAGCTTTGACTCAGTGGCTATCCTGTTCTACGACAACGAGAAACTTCTTTGAGATGAGGCAGCGCACACGAGTCCACTAAGCACCACATCAATACACTACTATGGATTCATCCTCGTCTCCTGACGAGAAGGCCATCCATAGCACTCACACTTGTCTTGAGCATTTTAGAGTATCCACTTTAAGTTGTCTATGTACCACGTAAGCATCCAAGAAGTCCGTAACCGAGGACACGGCTATTCGAATAGATCATGATAACCCTGTAGGGGTGTACTTCTTCACACACGCTCTCACCACTTATCACCATGTACACGTCATGTACCTCGGCAACCTTCAAGCGGAAGCCTGGAGAGGGTGTCGGCCACGACCTGACTAACCACACAAGACTCTAGTCCAGGTTTATCGCCTATTCGGGTTCCATCCACAAGGAGATCCGGCCGGGGTGTCGCTCATGGCCCCAAACGATGTGTGCAGGGTTCCCAAGCCCACCTCGCCAGATGGATCTACGCTTGGTACACCGTGCCACTTGTGCCTAGTCTATCCCAAGCCCACCTGGCCGGGTGCCACTTGGTAGACTACTAACACTACCTACAAACACCAGAAACTATTTGCAACTCCTGGACAGAGACCAAGTCGGTTAATAAGTCGAGAGGGGTCGAGTTACCGGAACCCAATGTGTGGTAGTATCTAGTCATTGGACAACATCCACAGAACTCAGTGCTTAAGGACGGTTCCAGTGAGACAACCCACCATGTACTCCTACATGGCCTCTCACCGCTACCTTTACCAAATCGTGTTCACACATTTAACTCTCAGCATCAGAACACATCGTAACACTCCAATTCATTCCCAATGAATCAGACCTGACACAACTCTAAGCAATAGCAGGCATGGCATGGTAGGAACACAACATGGCTCAATCAACTCCTACACATGCTAGTGGGTTTTAACTATTTACTGTGGCAATGACAGGTCATGCAGAGGAATGGGTTCAACTACCGCAGCATAAAGTAGCAGTTGAATCGTTGTTGTCCTAATGCAATAATGAGAGCAGGAGCGAGAGAGTAGGATTGTATCAGAATGAACAAGGGGGTTTGCTTGCCTGGTAGATCAACAAGGGGGCACTGCTCCTCAGACAGGTACTCTGGATCGGTCTCTGGAGCAGTACCTATCGAGAAGGAACGGTGTCGACAATCAATACACAAGCATATGCAACAATATGATGCATGAACATGGCATGAAGATGTGATGCTGTTTGAGCTAATGCAACTAGCATTCATTTGGTTAAAGTCCATTTGAACCAAAGGTTCAAATGCAACTCCAAAATAAGCTCTTATAAATGCCATTCATGTGTTTTCACCTATACAGCAGGTACAACTTGGTTTTTCATGCATGAAACTGGTACAGATGGATAGATTGCATTTTTTTGATGATTTTTCATATATAAATTATTTCAATCTGAGCTACGGTTGAATTTATATGAATTTTAGAAGTTTTGGCTATTTTCTAGAATTTCCTGTTTTAGAATAATTCCAGAAATCATTTATTGTGTCAGCTTGAGGTCAGCACTGCGTCAGCAGTCAACCTAGGTCAAACCTGACGTGTGGGGGCCACATGCCAGTGACACAGTGGTTAAGCCCGGGTCAAACCCGCACTGACCAGGGTTTGACTTGGCCCTGGGGCCCACGGTCAGCGGCTGGTGGGGTGGTTTAGGCTGCGGGATTAGGCACTAATGACAGCCATGTCGGCCTCGCCGGAGTTCGGCCGGCGACGACCTCGGCCGCGGCGGTTCTTCGCCGGAGTTGCACTACGGGCGGCGGCTGAACACGCAGGGACCACCGGGGCGTAGCCCGTCGTCGCTCGCATCCAGGGGAGTAGGCGGGAGGCTGCGGGGGCGGTGGAGCTCACCGGAGCGAAGCTCGCGGCGGCGGCCGGAGTTCGGCCTCGACCGGAATCGCGGCTGCAGCGTGCAAAAGACAAGGGGGAGAGGGGGACTCGAGGTGGGAGCTCACGGCGAATCCAACGGCGGGGTCGGCGAGCTCGGGGAAGGCTTGGGGCAGCCGGAACGTCGCCGGCGATCTCAAGTGGCTGAGGATGAAGACAATGGCGGTGATGACGATACGGTGCGTTCGGAGATGCCCGGCTTGACGGAGAGGACGAGGGCGATGGCACGGAGCTCGCGGGCACGACAGAGAGGCGAGAGGGAGGCTGTGGCCGCGTCGGTGTGCGGCGGCGCTTTCCGATGCGTTCGGCGTCGCGAGAGAGAGAGCGAGGGAGAGGAGGGGAGGCCACGGGAGAGAGAGAGAGGTGCGGGGCGGTGTGTGGCGACGCGCGGGCGATCCAGGCGACGAGAGGGAGAAGCAGGAGGTGGCGGAAGACGTGGCCGCGGCTGACTGCGGTGCGGCCACGCAGCTACTCCTACTGGCAGGAGCTTGAAGAAGCTCCTGGCAGTTGGGCTGGGGCGGCCTGCTGGGCCGCTGGGCCAGGCCAGGCTGCACAGGGGCTGCAGGTAAGCGCCAGGTAAGCTTTTTCTATTTTTGTTTCTGTTTTCTATCTTTCTGACATTTGTTTTGATTTAATAAAAATACCAAATCATTTTATTTAATTCTAACAATTTTTGCAGGGGCCTAAGGGATTATTCCAAAGCCCCTCACCAAAATTCAGAATTATTGGACAGTATTTTATATATATATATATATATAAATATTTATCCAACGCAAATAATTACTGGATTAATTCCAAATGGCCAAAATAAATATTTATGAGCTCCTAAAAATATTGGTTTGAATTTTACCTCTGCCCAATATTTTCAGAGAGAGACATGAACATTTTCTTGGACCCTTTTGGAGCAATTTTTATCTGGGTCATTTCCAGAAATGATTTCTGAGGGTTTTACAAATCCCCATTTCAAATTTAAATGAAATTTAAACGTGATGCACACATGACTAGCTAGCCTAGGTCATACCAGAACTAGGGATGTGACAGTTCATCCATCTTTCCACTCAAAGTATTAATTTCTTCTATAGCATGAACCTTTTTACTAGTAGATCTTTCGGTGTGCCATTGAGAATAATTAACCATAATATTATCTAGGAGTTTGGTAGCTTCCCCTAAAGTAATTTCCATAAAAGTGCCTCCCGTGGCAGAATCTAAAAGATTTCTAGAAGCAAAATTCAATCCAGCATAAATTTTTTTGTATGATCATCCATAAATTCAAACCATGAGTAGGGCAATTGCGAATCATTAATTTCATTCTCTCCCAAGATTGTGCAACATGCTCATGATCTAGTTGCTTAAAGTTCATAATATCATTTCTAAGAGAGATGATCTTAGTGGGAGGAAAATACTTAGAGATAAAAGCATCTTTGCACTTATTCCAAGAATCAATATTATTTTTAGGCAAAGAAGAAAACCAAGTTTTAGCACGATCTCTAAGAGAAAACGGAAATAGCTTCAATTTAACAATATCATTATCCACATCTTTCTTCTTTTGCATATCACACAAATCAACAAAGTTGTTTAGATGGGTAGCGGCATCTTCACTAGGAAGGCCAGAAAATGGATCTTTCATGACAAGATTCAGCAAAGCAGTATTAATTTCACAAGATTCAGCATCGGTAAGGGGAGCAATCGGAGTGCTAATAAAATCATTATTGTTGGTATTGGAAAAATCACACAATTTAGTATTATCTTGAGCCATCGTGACAAACAATCCAACACACAAGCACACAAGAAGCGAGCAAAAAAGAGGTGAGCGGAAAAAGAGGGCGAATAAAATGGCAACGGTGAAGTGGGGGAGAGGAAAACGAGAGGCAAATGGCAAATAATGTAATGCGAGGGATACGAGTTTGTGATGGGTACTTGGTATGTCTTGACTTGTACGTAGATCTCCCCGGCAATGGCGCCAGAAATCCTTCTTGCTACCTCTTGAGCATTGCGTTAGTTTTCCCTTGAAGAGGAAAGGGTGGTGCAGCAAAGTAGCGTAAGTATTTCCCTCAGTTTTTGAGAACCAAGGTATCAATCCAGTAGGATACTACACGCAAGTCACCTCGCACCTACACAAACAAATAAGAACCTCGCAACCAACGCGATAAAGGGGTTTGTCAATCCCTTCATGTTACTTACGAGAGTGAGATCTGATCGAGATAATAAGATAAATATTTTTGGTATTTTTATTATATATATATTGCAAAATAAAGATTGCAAAATAAAATAGATTGGAAACTTATATGATGGAAAATAGACACGGGGGCCATAGGTTTCACTAGTGGCTTCTCTCAAGATAGTGTTGGGGAACGTAGCAGAATTTTAAAATTTTCTACGCATCACCAAGATCAATCTATGGAGTCATCTAGCAACGAGGGAGAGGGGAGTGCATCTACATACCCTTGTAGATCGCGAGCGGAAGCGTTCAAGAGAACGGGGTTGATGAAGTCGTACTCGTCGTGATCCAAATCACCGATGACCTAGCGCCGAACGGACGGCACCTCCGCGTTCAACACACGTATGGTTGGGAAGACGTCTCCTCCAACTTGATCTAGCAAGGGGGAAGGAGAGGTTGATGGAGATCCAGCAGCACGACGGCGTGGTGGTGGAAGCAACGGCGATCTCGGCAAGGCTTCGCCAAGCTTAGCGAGAGGGAGAGGTGTCACGGGAGGGAGAGGGAGGCGCCAGGGGCTAGGGTGCGGCTGCCCTCCCTCCCCCTCACTATATATAGG
The DNA here is from genome assembly GCF_056163025.1 of Triticum urartu. Lineage (NCBI taxonomy): Eukaryota > Viridiplantae > Streptophyta > Magnoliopsida > Poales > Poaceae > Triticum > Triticum urartu. The sequence continues at coordinate 544,941,597 of NC_141874.1, forward strand.
ACCCCTAGGGGGGCTCCGGCCCTAGGAGATGGGATCCCCAAGGGGGCGGCGGCCAAGGGGGGTGGCTTGCCCCCCAAGCCAAGTGGGGCGCCCCCCATCCCTAGGGTTTCCAACCCTAGGCGCAGGGGAAGGCCCAAGGGGGGCGCACCAGCCCACTAGGGGCTGGTTCCCCTCCCACTTCAGACCATGGGGCCCTCCGGGATAGGTGGCCCCACCCGTTGGACCCCCGGGACCCTTCCGGTGGTCCTGGTACAATAGCGACTACCCCCGAAACTTTCCCGATGGACGAAACTTGACTTCGTATATATAAATCTTCACCTCCGGTTCATTACGGAACTCCTCGTGACATCCGGGATCTCATCCGGGACTCCGAACAACTTTCGGGTTACCGTATACTAATATCTCAACAACCCTAGCGTCACCGAACCTTAAGTGTGTAGACCCTACGGGTTCGGGAGACACGCAGACATGACCGAGATGACTCTCCGGTCAATAACCAACAGCGGGATCTGGATACCCATGTTGGCTCCCACATGCCCCTTGATGATCTCATCGGATGAACCACGATGTCGAGGATTCAATCAATCCCGTATACAATTCCCTTTGTCAATCGGTACGTTACTTGCCCGAGACCCAATCGTCGGTATCCCAATACCTCGTTCAATCTCGCTACCGGCAAGTCATTTTACTCGTACCGTAATGCATGATCCCATGATCAACCACTTGGTCACATTGAGCTCATTATGATGATGCATTACCGAGTGGGCCCAGAGATACCTCTCCATCATACGGAGTGACAAATCCCAGTCTCGATTCGTGCCAACCCAACAGACACTTTCGGAGATACCCGTAGTGCACCTTTATAGTCACCCAGTTACGTTGTGACGTTTGGCACACCCAAAGCACTCCTACCGTATCCGGGAGTCGCGCAATCTCATGGTCTAAGGAAATGATACTTGACATTCGGTAAAGCTCTAGCAAACGAACTACACGATCTTTGAGCTATGCTTAGGATTGGGTCTTGTCCATCACATCAATCTCCTAATGATGTGATCCCGTTATCAATGACATCTAATGTCCATAGTCAGGAAACCATGACTATCTTTTGATCAACGAGCTAGTCAACTAGAGGCTCACTAGGGACGTGTTGTGGTCTATGTATTCACACATGTATTACGATTTCCGGATAACACAATTATAGCATGAACAATAGACAATTATCATGAACAAGGAAATATAATAATAACCATTTTATTATTGCCTCTAGGGCATATTTCCAACAGATAGCATAAGTATTACGATGGGTAAACAAATTATTGTCGAGCAATTTATAGAAAAGTGCATAATTATGAGAATATCTAGGCATGATCATGTATATAGGCATCACGTCCGCGACAAGTAGACCGAAACGATTCTGCATCTACTACTATTACTCCACACATCGACCGCTATCCAGCATGCATCTAGAGTATTAAGTTCGTAAGAACAAAGTAACACATTAGGCAAGATGACATGATGTAGAGGGATAAACTCAAGCAATATGGTATAAACCCCATCTTTTTATCCTCGATGGCAACAATACAATACGTGCCTTGCTGCCCCTGCTGTCACTAGGAAAGGACACCGCAAGATTGAACCCAAAGCTAAGCACTTCTCCCATTGCAAGAAAGATCAATCTAGTAGGCCAAACCAAACTGATAATTCGAAGAGACTTGCAAAGATAACAAATCATACATAAAAGATTTTAGAGAAGAATCAAATATTGTTCATAGATAATCTTGATCATAAACCCACAATTCATCGGATCTCGACAAACACACCGCAAAAAGAATTACATTGAATAGATCTCCAAGAAGATCGAGGGGAACTTTGTATTGGGATCCGAAGAGAGAGAAGAAGCCATCTAGCTAATAACTATGGACCCGAAGGTCTGTGGTAAACTACTCACACATCATCGGAGAGTCTATGGTGTTGATGTAGAAGCCCTCCGTGATCGATTCCCCCTCCGGCGGAGCTCCAGAAAGGCCCCAACATGGGATCTCTAGGGTACAGAAGGTTGCGACGGTGGAAATAGGGTTTCGTGGTGCCCCTAGATGTTTTCGGGTATATGGATATATATATATATATATATATATATACATACATATAGGAGGAAGAAGTAGGTCGGTGGAGCTGCGAGGGGCACACGAGGGTGGGGGGCGCGCCTCCCTACCTCGTGGCCTCCTCGCTCCTTTCTTGACATCTACTCCAAGTCCCCTGGAATACGTTTGTTCCAAAAATAACTCTCCCGAAGGTTTCATTCCGTTTGGATTCCGTTTGATATTCCTTTTCTGCGAAACACTGAAATAGGCAAAAAAAGCAGCAATTTGCACTGGGCCTTGGGTTAGTAGGTTAGTCCCAAAAGTAATATAAAAGTCTATAATAAAGCCCATTAAACATCCAAAACAGATAATATAATAGCATGGAACAATAAAAAATTATAGATACGTTGGAGACGTATCACGCCCTCCTCAGGATGGGCTCGGGGTCTCTCTTCTGGAGGGCCTCAGACCTAGCCAACGTCACGAGGGAGGCGCTCGGGCACCACATGGAGGCGTGCTTCGCTTCACGTTTCCCTCAAGATGGCACAAGGCGTGGAGCGCCTTGTGCTCAGGAGTTCATCACCAACGTGGTCCAGGAGCTTCAAGAGGCAAGGACCATACGCAGCGACCGCCGCCCACCACCCGGCGCAGTTCCCCATCCTGGTGAGGATGGCGGGCTGCGCGACTGTATCGACATTCCAGGGCTCAACAGGGCCGCATCTCAGGGACGTTTCTGGCCTTCACGCGTTGGACGGTGCGAGGGTCCACCTCACAGCTACGTTCGCATGCCATTCGGCTTGCCGAGCATGGCTGTCACCTTCCAGCGCCACCTGCGGAGCATCCTGACGGCTCAGGAGGCCAGGCATCACGCCATCCTGGAGGAGGTCGCGACGGTTCTTCAGGAGCCACCTGGGCCTGCGGGTCCTCCTAAGGCTCAGGACCCTGGCGGCTCATGAGGGACAACCCTTCGGCGCGCATCTTCAGCTACTCCAACACCACTCCAACTACGGTATCAGGTGACTCTTTGTAGTTCATTCAGTTGGGGGTGCCCCTCGGGCAGCATCATCCCCAAGTCGCATGGGCATGTCCCTGCGACATGTATCCTTTTGCATCTCTAGCTTATTTTGACGGTGGCACCCCTCGGGCTGCATCATCCCCAGGCTGCATGGGTCTGTCCCTGTGGCATGTATCGTTCTTGCGTCTACCTAAGCTAACTTGCCTCTTTGCTCGAGTCGTTCTATGATTATCGCCTACTTACCTGTTGCCCTTCGCGGCCACCCGCATCACCAATCGATCCCCCGCTCACCCCGCAATGGGGCTACTCATGCTGGCACGACGCTTGTGCTTGGGTTCGCCCCTGCAACGCTGACAAATCTAAGCGATCGAGCTCTGGCTCACGGCGCGCCCCGCGCATGTCACCTCACCAGGCCCTCAGTGCCTTCATCTTCTTGCGAAACGACCAGTGGCAAACCGGCAAGCGCGGTTGCAACTTGTATTCCTCCCTCGCACTGACCTGCAGGAATCTCCGGAGGCTGATGGCGGGAGGCACCGCGGGCTCCTTCTTTTTTCACACAATTCGCTTACGCGTTAAAGGGGCGCTCTTGAGCATCACGACTCAGGAGCTCTTACTGGCTCTTCAGCCCTCACCTTGACCATGGCATCACGACCTGGCATACCAGCGGTGGCTGAGCTCGCTCGAGGGCCGGGACCCGAGGATGCAGAGCACATAGAAGAGCGTGAAAGGAGGGGAAAGCTCGCGTGAGCCTGACCCAGCTGACACGCGGAATTGGCATTGCGCAAGGAATCGGCTCCGGACCACTAAGATAAGTTTCATGCTCGAATCAGCTCGACACTGAGAGACAAGATTCCCACCTCCAACAGCCTTGCTGTGGCAACGCCACCTTCCTTTCCCACCTTCAGGTAGTTGCTCGAACGCTAAAGGGGACCTCTTGAGCATCACGCCTCAGGAGCTCTTACTGGACCTCGGGCCGCTCACCTCCTGGACTTGACCACGGCATCGCAATCTGGCATACCAGTGGTGGCTACAGCCTTCCTGGGAACCGAGACCTATCGGTGTAGAGCGCCAAGCTACCGCGAGGATGGAAAGGGGGGACTGAGCCGAAGCAAGACATGCAGTCGTAAATCTTCACAATAAGGATAACATTGACAAAGCGCAATACACACCCTTTACACGCCCCCATGGGGTGCATCTCGATTCCTCACAGGGAACAAAACAAGAAGGTTTCTAGGAGCCCTGTCTACAAGCGTCGCCGTCGATGCCATCATCAACAGGGGGCCACGGGAGGCCGACGCCAAACTCATCCAGATCGACGACAGCGATGAGCGAACACCGTCGCGGCACTCCGGGCGCGACGTGAGCTCGGGGGCACGTAGCTGTCGTCGCTCGTCTCCGGAGTCTCGTCGGGCTCGGGAGAGTCACTGGACTCCCAGAAGCCGCCGCTCCTGCTGGAGGAGTTGTCGGCAGGTCCAAGGGCGGGCTGAGCGCTTGCCGCCGCACCATCCTGACGGCCCCCTCTAGGGCAGCATTCCAGGCGATTGCCCTCCTCGTCGAAGACCATGAAGAACAGCGTGGAGGCGTCGTCGTACTCGAAATGGACGGCGAGCGCCCCCTCCGTGCGGCAGACGCGAGCGACCTCACCCCATCCGTGGGTCATGAAGATCTTGCCTGGGGAGACGACCTCGACCTCCGCTCCCGTCGTCGGGGTGTCGCACCCGGTGTGCTGCAACCACAACTCTAGTGGCCCCCTCGGCGGCATCTCTTCGGCGAAGAACGGTGGAAGCCGGATCCACGTGCGCGGTGGCATCGCCACCCACACCACGAGTTCTCGCGAGGAGTCCTCAGCGTGGGTTCGTGGGGCGGCAGCGCGTGCCACCACTGCACAGCCACTACGGCCATGGCGTGAGGGGCATTGGCCCCTGACTCCTCCTCTAGAGCCATCCGCCTGAGCATACAAGGGCAGCGGGTAGCCCGGGGAGGCCGCTCGTGCCCGGGCCTT